>NW_024572964.1:3600000-4020000 GCF_018153835.1 Drosophila eugracilis | reverse complement strand
TTCCGATTACAACATCCAGAAGGAGTCCACTCTTCACTTGGTTCTCCGTTTGCGTGGAGGTATGCAGATCTTCGTGAAGACCCTGACTGGCAAGACCATCACTCTGGAAGTGGAGCCATCCGACACCATTGAGAATGTGAAGGCCAAGATCCAAGATAAGGAGGGTATCCCTCCAGACCAGCAGCGTCTGATCTTCGCCGGAAAGCAGCTCGAAGATGGACGCACACTGTCCGACTACAACATCCAGAAGGAGTCCACCCTTCACTTGGTGCTCCGTCTCCGCGGAGGAATCCAGGCTTAATCTAAACATTTCCAAATAAACACAATTCGTTGC
Organism: Drosophila eugracilis; assembly: GCF_018153835.1. Taxonomy (NCBI): domain Eukaryota; kingdom Metazoa; phylum Arthropoda; class Insecta; order Diptera; family Drosophilidae; genus Drosophila; species Drosophila eugracilis. Next base: position 4,019,666 of record NW_024572964.1, on the reverse strand, counting down.
ACGCATATTACACGAGACTCATTCAAGAATCAAGATTAGCAAACAATGAATGGAGGGGCGGACATATCAAAATTTCAGTACAGACCAAGAAATCACTGGTTAAATTGATTTGAATATATCCAAATTTTCTATTCAAATTCATATTTAAATAAATAATAATTTGAAATGACTTGGTAGTTTTAATTTAATCTTGTGCCGTTTTTAAATACCCAAAATACCAGATTTAGTGTGCAGCAGCCCTGGTTGGCAAAAAATGAGGCGTTAGTACATTTTGATTATTTACCATTTGCCAAATTTAAGTTGGTAATTTGTGAAAATGGCTAAATTACTGCAGCGCGTAGAAATTACATTACGTAGCTTTTATATTTTCAACTCTAGTTTTGGACAAATTGAGGGAGAGGTGTGTTTAGACTATTTAAAGTTAAGGCAACGCCCCTAAATGACTAATATGTTTGCAGGAACACAAAAAGGTTTTGTTCTACCATCCAAATGATATTGAATTAAACACTAAAATAAAGGATGTAGGTCTAAGTGAGGCTATTATAAGGTTTACTGGGTAAATATCAAAGTTTATACGTAGAGAGAAGGTAAGTTAAAGTAATAATTGTCGGTTTTCCCAGAACTTTTACTTCCGAAGATGATTGCCAGGCGCTGCATACTCAGAAAACCACCCAACTTTTTTACCAACCAGAGCCAGGATATTGGTTAGTTTTGGTTTTAAATGTTCCCAAGGAGGTGCGGCTCAAAGATGGCGTGGAGGTGGCCGACTATCGGGGGGCAGAAATCTCGGACAGGATATATAGATCTATCCTCAGGCAATGCTATCTAATGTTTCGCTTTCAACACGGAGGTTTCTCATCCGTTGGAAGTAACGAAACAAATCCAGATAAGAGAAGGGAACTGCTTTGCCAAGAACTCCACAAATTCTATGATCATCACTTGGGAAACCTGAAGGATCCCTCGCAATGTGATATTATCGACATGTTGCATTCCATACAATATCTTCCCCTGGACAAATCCCTTTTTCTGCGTGCCCAAAATTTCGGCACACTAGGTGAGACCTTTACCGACATTAAGGAGAGCATAATGCTATACCAGGAGCAGGTCCTTTGTGGTGGAAAACTCAACCCGGAGGATCTGCACAGCTTGCATTCGTATGTAGTGGAACGTGTGCTGAAAGTGGAGGCCAGCAATTCGTCTATTGCAGTGTCCCCCTCATTGAAAAGAAGCATAAGTGAAAGTCAGGTTGGGGGATTTGTGAGTACCCAAAATAATGGAGAGGGAGACGGTCAGGAGAAGGATAACTTGGAGGATCCCTTGAAAGTATATGTCACCCTGGAAAAGAATACAAAGCCCTACTATATGCTCATATATCGAGCGTTGCACATAACGCTTTGCCTATTTTTGGATGGTATGTTGGAATCTAGGAAAAAACTGTAAATAACATCTAAAATATCCTTAAAATTGCAGCTGACCAACCATCCCCGAAAAAAGAGTTATATGACGAACTCCATGCCTACATGGCTCCACATCTGACATCTTTAGCCCGTGATATATCCAGCGAGTTGACCAAGGAGGCAGCTGGTGCGACTGGTCAGGAAAACTCCATCAGTAACAGCGAATCGGCACCCAAGTACTTGTTTATCAACGAACAGAGCCTGCAGCATCACACGAACTTTCAGAGGCACCTTCCCCATGGATTGCCCCGAAATGTCCTTAGTATAATAGCAGACCTGGCCAATGCAAGTGGAAAGGGCGAGATAGAGAGTGCTCCTTCAGAGGAGATCCAGGTGAAGACGACCAATGACTACTGGATTGTAAAAAGGCGTTGTAACTATAGACAATACTATGTCATTCTGTGCAATAGCAAGGCCACTTTGTTAGACGTCACCCAGGAAGCAAGACGCATTTTCGAGCAGGAGCTCACAGATGATGTATTTTTTGACAAATAAAGAGGAGAATCAGATACAGAATGGGAGTGCGCCAATTGTGGGGTCTTTGCCCGTTTCCCTGCCAACAGAATCTGCAAGTGGATCGGGCATCCGAAGTCGGATTTCAAGCCAGCACCGCCCCGGAGTCGCTGGCATCATTATACACACTGTTGGATGACGAGGAGCTGGTGGTTGTGGTGACTCCATTATGGGATTTGCTGATTTTCACAACGTATATTCGACGATTGGACATGCAGATGCTGTAGTAGTGTTGCTCGTAGTCGATGGTGATTCTTTCACAGCTGCTGTTCGGCATAAAGGACTCGTCGATACTAAGAATTAGGAGCATTTATTAATTTATCCACTTACTACCTTTGTTTAAATACCCACCTCTCTGTGAGATTTAGAAGGCCCATTATCACATTAGCGCTGCGCTCATCGTTCTTGAGCTCTCCACCTGATTCCAGGACTGCTCCATCTTCCTTTAGTATCAGGTAGCCAATCTGGTTGGGCACAATTAACTTTTCCCTGTCCATTTTCACTAGAATATTTATTTATTTATCTTTTGCACCCACACCCACAAGTGTGACCAGATTGTTGACCTACACAGTTAGTTTGAATTATAATTATTTAGTTACATCTTGTTTGATTGCTTATTTTCTTAATAACCCAGTATAGCTTATAGGAAATTGTTATTTATGGCTTAAACCTTCCGATTTTATAAATATTTCAAAACCAACTTTAAATATACCGAAATTTCCAAATATTGAAATTTCTCTTGGCAACTCTACTTAAGTGTTACCAAATTGCCTCAGCCAGTGCTGCAAACTCTCAGCTTGCGCGCCATTGACATAAATTTGAAATTGGGACACCAGGCTAAGGTTAATGCATTCAAAAGACAAACAACGCACATCAACAGGAAACTAAAACTCCGGCTCTAAGTCAATATTGGGCGTGGTCAATGTGGAGGCGTGTGCAAGTGCATGGTTAATGCCTCCGTCTGGAAAAAGTGGTAAAAGGCCATGGACAAGGAAATTCTCAACACAGTCTCTCCGGAATGGCCAACTATTATCGACGCAAGAAAGCCGACGCGGTGTTCCTCAACGCTAAACCCTTGAATAGTGCTAATGCTCAGGCATATTTGTACGGAGTTCGAAAGTACTCCATTGGCTTGGCGGAGCGTTTGGATGCGGATTATGAGGCTCCTCCTCTGGATAGGAAAAAGAGCGCCGAGAGCACTGCATCCAACAATCCCGAGTTTACGCCGGTTAGTGGATTTATTTTCTGCTTTAAATTTCCGTCTATGAAAAAGGATTCTCTTGTCTCCAGAGTGTTTTCTATAGGAACATAGCTCCTGTCAACTGGTTCTTAAGGATTATTGGTGTACTACCTATCGTGAGACGTGGCCCTGCCCGGGCCAAGTTCGAAATGAACTCCGCCTCCTTTACTTATTCAGTGGTTTTCTTTGTGCTCTTGGCAGTGAGTGCATAATATATTATAACCTTTCATAGCTTATTATTTGACCTTAATAACCAATTTTTAGTGCTACGTGGGATATGTGGCTAACAATCGCATCCATATCGTGAGATCATTGAGTGGACCCTTTGAGGAAGCGGTGATTGCCTACTTGTTTCTGGTCAACATCCTGCCCATTATGATTATACCCATCTTATGGTATGAGGCCAGGAAAATAGCTAAGCTCTTCAATGATTGGGATGACTTCGAGGTGTTGTACTATCAGATTTCCGGGCATAGTTTGCCTCTAAAGCTTCGACAGAAAGCTGTTTACATAGCCACCGTGCTGCCGATCCTCTCAGTTTTATCGGTGGTCATCACGCACATTACCATGTCGGATTTGAACATTAATCAAGTGGTGCCATATTGCATCCTGGATAACTTAACTGCTATGTTGGGTGCCTGGTGGTTCCTCATTTGCGAGGCCATGAGTATTACGGCTCATCTTTTGGCGGAGAGATTCCAGAAGGCCTTGAAACACATTGGACCTGCTGCCATGGTGGCGGATTATCGCGTGTTGTGGCTTCGATTGAGTAAACTAACCCGGGATACAGGAAACGCCATGTGCTACACCTTCGTCTTCATGAGTCTCTACCTCTTCTTTATCATCACTCTATCGATTTATGGACTAATGTCCCAGCTCTCTGAAGGATTTGGCATCAAGGATATAGGACTTACTATAACAGCTTTGTGGAACATTGGACTACTTTTCTATATCTGCGATGAGGCACATTATGCCTCGGTTAATGTGCGAACTAATTTCCAAAAGAAACTGCTGATGGTGGAGCTGAACTGGATGAACTCGGATGCCCAGACGGAGATAAATATGTTCTTAAGAGCCACCGAGATGAATCCATCAACAATCAATTGCGGTGGCTTCTTCGACGTAAACAGAAGTCTCTTCAAAGGACTTTTAACCACAATGGTCACCTATCTGGTGGTTTTGCTACAGTTCCAGATTAGTATTCCCACAGATAAGGGGATTCTGAAGGGAGCTACTAATATCACCGTTGTGGATTTTGTGATGGACAACCTGGATAATGATATGAGTCTAATGGGAAGCACCACGCCCAGCACCACCACTGTAGGAACCACACTGGCACCACCCATTATGAAGCAAAAAGGAAGGAAAGGTTAATGGGAAATATAATAAAAAAGATTAAATAGATAAATATTAGTTAAAATGCATCTGTAGCTGAGGCCAAATAATAAAAGCACTTAAAACTTCACAAGTTCCTTAAATGTTTATCCATTTTTAAGAAGGTAAGTAGAACTGCATCCTTGAAAAACATAACTATGATATGTTAAAATGTTGCACTTTTATTTGATATTCATACTTTTGTTGTTCTGTGCTACAAAACAGGAATACTTAAAATATTGCTAGTTAACTGAATTTAAGGCATATTTAGTAGGTATAGTAAACTTCTGTTATTTCTACAAAGAAAATAAACTTTAAACTTCGTTGATATTTATTCGAATGCCAATTTAAAATCAATCGAGTCTAACATTCCGCATCAAACTGAGACTTAAGCCTTCGCGTTTCTCTTGCTTTCGTAGCCTAGAGGTTAGAGTGTGCGGACTTCGCTTGGAAGTCCCGAGTTCGAGTTCTGGCAATTTCTAAGTTATTATTTTATTTTTAAAATTCGTTTCTTCACTTCCAAACTTTTATTTAGGTGCTGGAGTAGTAACGTGGCTTACGCGACTTTAAGAGTTAGTTCTACACAAAAATAGTTTATGTATTTGCCGGCAAACCAATATTGCCGACTGCTTTGAACTGTCTTTCCTCTTGGGATATAGACGAGCTTCAACGATTCGTAATATGTGTTAATATGCCTTCCTCTTTCCATATCCGTTGGCTATCTAAAATAGTATCTCTTCTATAACCATATCACACTCTGTTTTGCAATACAGAAACTGTAGTACAACTGCAATCAAGACACCTGATGGGGAAGTTCCAAAAATTGAATCTCTTTTCATCTACTTAACACTGGCCATCGGGAGATTCGGTAAGGATGTGCTTATAGCCATTGCTGCCCAGATACATGTGCTCGCGTTGGAAACGATAGGGTATCTATGGATGAGGAAATTAATAAATGATGTACATATAAAGTCTGAACTTACGGCTCCTGGAGCTGGACAAGGTATAGCCACAGTGGCAATCTCCCGGAGTTTGTTCATGGTACGCAGACTCTGGTAGAAGCTGTGCATAACATACCACTTGCAGTAGTCCATGCAGATCAAGATGTAGCAGACGATAACTGAAAAATTAGTCAAGAAAATGTATGAAACTCTACTCTTTTTTGTATACGATCCTAACTTACAGTAGGGCACTTGACCACCCAGTAACTGCACCACTTTCGTATCTCTTAGCATGAAAACTAGAACTCCCAGACCCATCATCAAAAAGAACTCCACAACAAGCCAGGGAATGATTAGGCCCGGTCGATTCTTGTAGACTCCGAAGAACAGGGATATGGTACTGATGGAGTAAATTCCCGCAACTCCAGCCATCACGTAGAGTAGATTTTCAGTGGCTGCTGCCAGTTGGGAAGCAGTCTGCAGGCGAAGATCGTTGTGGAAGGGTGACATGTTGTAGAAACCATTGTCCTTCTGGTCCAGGATGTCCAGCTCCAAGACCTCGCACATCTGCTCAGCATGAGCCAAGCCCAAAAGAACCAGGAAAAGGGCACAGTGCGAGATCAACTAGGGAGAGCAAATACAATATTTAAATTTAAGATATTATTTATTAAATAAAAATAATATATAAGAAAATTTTCAAATTTTAAAGTGATCTTCATTATAGAAATGAAACCGATAAATATTTAGTGTTAACGGAAACCGGAACATCACAACGATCAGCTGTGTCTTCTACCCCTATGTACCCCTCAGACTGAACGGTTCTCGCGAGCTTTGGCTACAATTCCCAACTGGTTTTAGCAGATTTAGCATTGACTCCCTCTATATTTCCATACAAAGCTTTAAAAGGGTGCTCGTCCTAGCACGTTCCCCATCACGGAACATAAGTGCAGACGCATTGCGCCGCGGGAGTGTCTCCTTCGTCCCGCTCTTGAGTGGGCGGGGGCGAGCGCCCAATTGCCGCCTTCGACGTCTCCTTGCGCGCCCAGTGGGGTATGGCTTTGCATATCCAGTGCGTAATTTTTGGATTTGGGGCCGCGGCTGCACATCCTGGATTGCTTGGGGATCTCGGTCCCCTTGCGTGCCAGTGCGCTGCGCCCCGCCTGATTTATCTATTTTCTGAGTTCTTATATAATCGGTGGGGGATATATAGTGTGAATATATCCTCTCCAACTTACCAACTGATAGATGCTGGTCAGCAAGGCCGTGGTCCTTAGATTCTTGGGAGATACGGGTGACATTAGCATTTCCCAGCTGCGCCGACAACAGTTTTTCCACTTGTATCCAACGGCGGATGATCCGCTTACCGTCGGCAGCAGCATTTTATTTGAGTTTTCCTGTTTTTCCTCAATCAATTTATGGATTTTTCCCGCTTTCCAGCTAATCAAAGAGCGACGCAACTGTTCCGCGACTGTTTCGTCATGCAATTGACTACTTGGAGACCTCGCAAAAACGTGGAGTGGGGACAACACCCACGCAACCCAAACTTTTCCGGAGCTTTTCCCTATGGTTTGAGTAAAAACTGCACTGGTGAATTAATAAAAAAAAGGTACTATATGGATTAAACAACGTTGAGTGCCAAGGTCTGCGAAATGTTTTGACTCGGTGGAAAGCTTTTCCGACTGTGTTTTGTTTCGTTTCCTAAGGATGAGTACGTTGACTAATTGATGGGGTTTGTGCCTTCAAATTACAATTTATATTTAACCCAAAAATTTGTATTTCCAAGGCTTAACTTTGCTATTCAGTAGCTATAATTTCTTGATTTCATATTTCCTAATGTTAAAGGGTATTTAAGATGAGATCTGCAAAAGACAAACCTCCAAAAGCGACCAATTTGGGGGTTGTTTTCCTCTTGAAACCGCGCAGATGTTTATCGCCCCCTTCGCAGAGCTTTCCTTTCTTTAACTTTTCAAAGCTTCCGCCAGAGTTGCCACCGTCTTGCGAAGCCTAAGCAATTAAGTTGGCGCGGTACTTCCCCCTTGCATACCGCACAGCCCGTTGCTATGATAAATTTTTGCATTTTAAAAGTCAATTTACACTGGAACTATAAAAATGTAACATAAATTTTGCCAAAGCAGGCCATAAAACTCCGGCCAGTCGGCGCGGAAAGAGAATCAAAGTCGTGTCGATGCCACTGGGCAACACTCGAACCATACCGTCCGAGTCCCATCATCACCATCATGATCTTCTGGAGAATGGGAATGGGATTCTTTGAGTTGGACCTGTGACTCTGGGACTTATGGCGCTCCCTTGGAGTTGGGAGCTACTTGTGGGCCTAATTGATTGTTTTTCTACGAGCTCGAAGCTCCGAAAACTCCTGGCGAGGATCGACGAGGGATTCTGGGGATCTGTGGATCTGGGATCTTCGCACAATGTTGGTGGAAAAACGAAACGATGATGAAGACCTCAGGGGCAATATATGTATGTTGTTGGCGGCTTGTTATCATTGGGCGTGTTTTATTAACTTTTAAGCTGCCATGCACGCGAGGGGCCATAAAAAGTGCAACTGGCGGTGGCTCGGACAACGACCAAACTGAAAAAAATGGTAAAAAAAACTGCAGAAAACTGCAAAACTGCAAAAGTCAATTAAAAATTTTTTACATTTGTTTGCACACACAGGAATGGAACAGGGAAGCGGTGAAGAGATGGCTTAGGCTCCACCATCCTGGCGCGATAATCATAACTGCAAAAAAGTAAGAAAACTACGCGCAGGCGTCGCCCGTCGATAATTTATGGCCAAAAAAGATGTTGGCCAAAGGGGGCGTCAAAGGGTTAGCTCTTTGCTGTGTTTCTGCTGGGGCACAGGTGATCCCTGTGCTGGCAAGCTGGTGTATTGAAATATCATCTTGCAACCATTTGCCGTTCAATTTGCGTTCGCAACGCTCTTTTGATTGGTTTTTCCAGCCCATCACCCGACCGCCCGCTCGCTGACCATGGGATTCGACTACAAATTGATTGCCTTAAAGTAACTTGTAAAATGCATCTAAGAGATGCACTTGACGAAAGTTTGAAAGAAGCTGAAATCTAAAACATTAAATAGTAACTATTTGGAATAAAAATTTATATTACTTAAAATATATATTAAAGTCTACATAAACCATAAACCATTTTCTTTAACTCTGCGATTTGAAAGTTAAAAGTTGTTGGTATTAAGCTCAAATTTAAATGCCAAGTCATAAAATTGATAATATGTGTTTTAGTATTAATCGTAAAGTGCCATAAAAATCTTTAGTGTTTGCTAATAACTTGTGAAAAAGATAAAAATGATGGTGCCAGTAATACATTAAATTAGTTAGTTTATTTTTATTGCTGTTTTAATTATTAATATTTAATTTATATCAAAAAAATATCACTAAAATCACCACCATTTACTATAACTAGATTAATAATATTTAGTATTTAATTTTGATAAAACCCCAATTACTTTTTCTCAGTGTTAACTTCCCCTGGAGTTCCTCTGCTGTCTTTTGGGCTTCCTGGGCTCCTCTTTCAGCCAAAAACAGAAGCAACATTACAAATGTGTGGCGTTATTGCCACGGGGGAGGAGTCAGGAGTCAGGAGCATCGACTTCTTTTTGATTAAAAAAAAGGAAAAAGTGGGAGAGCAGAGGAGATTTGGCTGGAAGTGGATGTGGATATGGATTTGGTTGAGGTTGAAATTGTGGTTGGGGGATACTATGCTATATGCTATGGACTGGTTGCCCAAAAGCAATCGACGTTGTTAACAAGCATTTCAGCGCATGACAATTGGCATGCACACCTCCGGGCCATTAATATGCAACCGATGCTGACACATTTGGAGCTCAGCTGAGCTGCAACTGCTGTCATCTTGGAACAGCTATCGAGGGGCCTGAGCCTGGGCCTGGGCCTTGGTTATTTAATCACAGAAAATCTTACGAGCATAAATAACATTTCCCCGACTTATTTGCACAATTTGTTTGCCTGTTTTGACAGTCGGGTTTCCAGGCATTTTCCATCTATGAAAGTCTTTAGATTTTCTGGAGTGGGTTGGTTCGATAGATGTGGAATGCATATGAGATATAGTGCTATGAAAGTAATTACAAAAAATATAAAGGAATTATCATTGGGTGGAGTCCAATTTGATATAAATAAAGTTATTTAGGAATGTGTGGACTCATGAATAAAAATCTGCAGGTACACCATCAAAATCTTCTTTTGTTGTTCCATCTTTTTCCTTAGCTTTTGAATTTCAGATGATTCTGCCATGTCGCACTCCTCCTATCACTTTCATAATTTCACTAAGCATTTCACACCTTTCACTGATTCCATGTCTGAAGGGGAATCATTGTCACGTTTCTGGATTCGAATTTTCATAGCAAATATCAATCGTCGCGCATATTTGCATAGGCCAAATATGAGATGAGTTTGGATGCCCCCTCACATGAACGGGGAGGCATTGTCATCAGGATACATTTGTGTCGCGGATTTTTGCGGTGCCGCAATGATGAAGATGTTGACAGTTGCTGTTAAACATGCACCCCCAACAGCAGCAGCAGCAGCAACACCATAAACCCCGCAGCAACATCAGTTCCTGCAACGGCAATCGAAAAACAAACGAGTGAGAAAACCCTCACTCACTCGAATCTCAAGGGTGTATTCAATTGTGTCAATTTAACGCCTTTTATGGCCCACCAACCTCGAAACATTTTCACCCACTCCAGCCCACCGATGAAACCCCCTTTTTTAGTTCCTGGATAACCCCCACACTCTGCCACACATTGCTGCTGCACGTTGGGCATATTAATTATTGCAGGGCAACGGTTGCAAATAGATCGCTGGCTGTGCTGTTTAGCCCACTCGATGTGCTGCCACCAGTGTTAATTATCCCTCCAATCCGATGGGCTTCATCTGGGATATGGTAGATGGGATATGGGATATGGGATATCGAGTATTTGCCAACTGCATGCTCGCTTTACGCCGGCCAAACACGATTATTAGTCGTAGTTGCCTGTCTAAATATTGGAAATTGCAAATGGGAAATTGTCAATGTGCCGGCAACGCTGCTTAAATGGTTTATGGATATGTGTAGCTGGCTGATGAAGGAGGAGGACTCATCTGAAGGATGCACATCGGTTTGCTGGCAAGGAAGAAGGAAGCATCTCCTTTACAAATGTGGGCGGGGCTTTGCTAACAGGAATTGTAATTAAATTGGTAGTTGCACAAAGCGTTTAGAGTTTGATAGGGAAAGATGAGATATAAGACTGTCTTAGGATTAATATGAGAGAAAGAGATTTTCTTTAAAGGTACAGTAAAGAGTATCTTTAAGTTATTAGGCATTAGTAAGTACATCTCCCTCTTCACCAAAATGAAGCAATATTTACGTGCAAGCCAAAAGGCCTTCGAGCTAAACCTAATTAGCATTGGCATTATTCCTATATTGTTATGAGCAACCAAAGTCAATGGCCCCTTGGGTATCTATTTATATATCCCTTTTATTTGCTAAACCCTTGCCTTAAATTAAGCAATATTTAAGCAAATGCCAAGCTGCCCACTGGCTAAATGTAATCATATTACAGAAGAGAGAGCCTGAATTCCAGGAAAATCTGAAAATTCATAGGCTTAAAGGCGCGCAACCTGCTGGCAGGAGCAGAGGCAGAAGCAGAGGCAGTCGCGCTTGCCTGGCAAATATCCTTGATATCATTTAGTCATCTGGAAAAAATTCAATCAGCATACTTGGCAAATATTCAACAGAGCTCTGAATGTGCCCGTGGATGGGGCGGCAATGTCGATGGCGATGTCGATTGTTTGACTGAGCGAGCAGCCCCTGAAGGGGGCCTGCAGATATATGGGGGTGGCAGGTGGAGTGGGGTTGGTGGGGTGTTCGCTGCATAAATCAACAGCAAATAAATGCTGATACGCTGAAAGTTCGTCTTGGGATGCTTTCGGCTGAAACAAAAAAACATTCGAAGCGGAAACGAAAAGAACAAAAAGAAAAAACAAGAGGAAAAAAAAGGCGAAAAACGAGGAGAAAAATTCGCATTCGATAATTGAATTTTCCCCGGCGGAGAATATATAGGAATAGGAAAAGAAAAAAGTGTGTCCAAAGGAAAAAAGTGCGGGGAGTGGGTGGGCGGCCACGAAGGACCCCGAAGCGTGTCCAGCGATGCATGCGTCGCACGTAGCCGGAGGAGCAGAAAAGGGAGGAGTCCAAGGAGGAGCAGGACCACGAGCTGGCAGCTTGGAGCTGCTCCCATATTATGTGCACAATAAATAGACGTGATCAGCATGAGCAAGGTGAGGGAGCATCGCTGTCGTCCTTCTCGTCCTCGTCCTTTTCCTCGCTAGCTGTCCTTGCGCTTGGCTGAGCGGCCACATCGCTGACTGCATGCTGAGAAGGAAGTCCACTGAGGGATAAATCCTAAAATATAGCTCATTTCTAGTTCTAAGACATGATTTTGTCTATAAAGATTTCTCCCAGTGCAGGGACTTGGAGCACCGAAATCCCCGAGTGGAAGCCGGCAGAAGGAGCGAAGGAAGCACTTGAGAGGATGTTGACTGAGTTTTTCCTCAGCTTCTTTTTGCCGGCTGTTTCCGGCTTTTGTTGCACGAAAAGTGCTCGACGGAATCTTTTGTCCCAGTATCTGTATCTGTGTCTGCCTCTCTCTATTTGTGTGTGTGTGTGTGTATGTGCTTGTGTCTTTGGAGGTAGGGAGCGGGCTAAGTACGCCCAACCCCCTGCTTTACTTTTCCCCCCCGGAGATGTTGAAACTTCCGAAAAACAAGGCGCCGCTAAACTTTTTTATGCTAACTTACTTTGTAGTTTCTTCTTATTTGCAACTTTGATTTTTGTTTATTTTCGCTTGCGAGCCACCCCCGCAGAGCGAAAAGAAAAAGAAGAAGAAGAGCAAAAAAATGGGGGAAGGAAAAGCTTGGGAAATCGCAACCCCCAAGAAAGAGAAAATGGCGGCAAAGCAGCTTCAAGTAGAAGCAAAATTTCTTGACACGGAAAATTTCCTTGGACTTTGTTTTTCTCGCTTTTCCCTGCCTTGCTTTTCCTCCTTTTGCTTCCGTTCACTTTAAAATGCGCCATTTTCTTGTTTGCTGACCCGGGCCTACAAAGCTCTCCCCCCACCCTGCTTCAGATTTTCCAAGCGGAAGTTTTATGAATTTTCTACAAAGCAGCCAAGTTTTTTCCCAGCTACGAGTGTCCTTTGGGTTTTTCATTTTCCTTATTTCTTTTTTTCCTTTTTTGGTAGTATAAAAATGTCTATCTTGCTGTGGAATCACTGCAGTGTGAATAATGACAAAAAGCAGAGGAGCTGCGTCAGGAAATATTCATAAAAAAAAGAGAAACCAAGAAATGCTTTTCCAGAGAAATGTCAACCCGCAAAATAAAAAACAGTTGATGGGGTCTGCCATGCGGGTTGGTTACTAAATTTTCAAACTTTTCACTTGCCTACAATTAAAAATTAAATTTAAAAAAACAAGGAATTGGTGTCAGGAATTTCATTTCGGCTCTAATGAAGTTATTAGAGGCCTCAATGAAGGTCAACGAATCGACAGCCCGCACTCAGAAACGATCTTTTAATTGTAGGAGCGAGTACCTAACCCTGAAATTAGCTTCAATCATCATCATTTTCTTATTTTTTCCGAGGACTGCTGATAATTATGTCGCCTGGCCAATTGACGGAGCGTGAAGCGGAAAGTCTTTCCATGTGTGGCTGCTAATTAGAGAGTGTCATTTGTTGGAGGTCGTCAAGGGGTTAAAATGGGTCATCAACAGAGGCTGACATTTTGAAAAAACTGGAGTTTATGGTGGTTTCTAAGTCTTAAAAATCGGATTAATGATTAATTTTTAAATAAGTTTTAGTGAGTTATCTCAGCTACTACATCAAAGATCATTGCAAAGGCTTTCTAACCATAAAAAACATTACAAACCTTTAACATTTTCCGTAACATCTTTACCATAACAGCAGATCTTATCTTGGAAAATGAGAAAAACTAGATTACATACCTAATATAAAATTCCAACCTGACACTGAGTGATTAGAAATACAATTACCCAAGCGGGCTTAAGCAATTAATTAAGAAATTTAGCACTTCTAAGTCGTAAGTTAGTTGAGTTAAAACCGCAGTAGTTACTCTCTTTACTGCCTTTGTCTTTCACTCTGGGAATTAGTCTGATTAGAAGTTGAATGTTTATTAATTTAATTTGACATAACTTATGTTAATCTTAAAGTTTATGTTGCTGCTCTATTTATACATTATTATTTTTATTATTTTTTGGTTGAGTTTCTCAGGCGAATTAGCATAAATTATGCACGCCCACTTGCGAATGCAGTTCGTGCGTGTGCCCTGTGTTTTCCCACCTTTTCGCCCCCGCCATGCACCCCCCGCATGTTGCACGTGCCATTTGCCGGATTTTCCATGGCAGGTGGAGCAACGCACAATTAAGCCTCAAGTGGCAGGACCAGCGGGAGTCCTCCAGGACCTGCCTAGTTTATTGAATTTTCATATTTTGTGCCTGCGACTCGCTCAACTATGTAAAGTGAATTTGGTAAACGAATTAGGCATCTCGCTGGCTCGAAACTTTGGCCAAACAAACAACTCAGCAGCAGGGCCATAGAATAAAGCTGGAAAAATAAAAATGCCACGCCCCTATACAAATGCCAAACGCCTTCATCTCAGCGGGGGGTGAAGAATACAAAAGGGGAAAGAGGAATAAACACTGGAAAAATAGCTTAGAATGGAAAGAATTTCCTCTGTGCTTAAAAATGGTTTAATTTTATGCAATTTACTTCTGATTTTTATTTTGTGGTAAAAACTTTTTAAATAAATTTAACAAATATTTACTTTAACCTTTCCAACAGTCTAAAAACTTAAAAGAAACTTTTCCCCAAGTGTGGCATAATCGAATTTATTTGTCTGAGGGTTTTCTTTTGGGCAAAAGTTTTTCGCAAAGCTGGCAGCGGTTTTCAGTTTTGAGTTTGTGTCCCTTTCACTCCCTTCCCCGGGAAACCCTCAACCTCCCCCCCTCAAACCACATTTGCACACGCTCGTCCACACACGAGATTTGATTTTATTTCATTTTCGGGATGCTGTAAAATTAGCAGCATAAGATTGGATTATCTTTATGTGTGGTGTGCTACCCAGCTTTGGCCCTTTTTTTTCAGTTTTTGTTCGGTAGAGAAAAGAGACACAGCCCTGTGATTAAATATGTCGAAGCACGTGCCACGATTAGGCCAGTCAGGGGTTAAGGCAGAGGCAGAGGCAGAGGCATAGGCATAGGCATAAGCACACTAGAGTTAAGGGAGAGGCGACACTTTTGTTGAATTGCTAATTTGCCTAAAGTCAGCCTTTCTTTCGCTCGACTGGCCAAACGGACCGGAAACCGATGGTGTCCTTTCGGCGGTTCCTCTGAAATGAGATTACGCTGAAGTGGCATCGCTTTTTTTGGGCTTCGAGAGGGATTTGTTAACGGAAATAATGGTGGTATTATAGGGTTAGTCACACGATTTGCTACAAATCAATGAGTTCATCAATGGTAAGATCTATCTGGGCAGTAAACAGAGAGAGTGGCACGAACTGTGGCAGTTGAAGATGATTTTAGCTTTAACTTATATTAACTTCAGTTATTTCAGAGTATCTGAGGACTTTTCATGGTCACTCCATCACCTTGAGCAGCCTTTCTCGCCTGGGAAAGACTTTCCCAGCTGCCTTGTCGGCAAACGAAGTGCTCTCTAATTGGAACCCCATTGGCTCATAGGCTCCATAATATGGCCGTTCTATAAATCGCCCTCCCCTCAACCTACCCCTCGTGGAGTCATAAAGTCAATTAATCGCCTAAAGTGCGGGATAATAATTCCGGGCTCAGAGAAACCGCGACAACCGCCAAAAAGCGGCGAGCACCTCGAGACGTCTCAACTATAAATCGACCCGAAATGGGAATGGTGGATGGATGGATGGAGGGTCTGGGATCTGGGCAGCGGGATGGGAATGGGACTCGCGCCTTTTGCTGTTTGTTTTTGATGTTGATGTTGATGAATGTCGGTGGCCGCAACTTTCCGCTGTTGTTTTTAGGCCCAAAGAGTGTTGGATGTGTACATTTCTGACCACTTTCTGTTGTTCTCGGTTAATGTTTTCATTTTGTGGATTGTGGACTGGTTGGATGGCCAGGCAGTTGCGTGCTGCTTGATGCATGTTCCCTCACATTTCACGGATCCCACTTAGCCACTTGATTGATATGTTGCAATAATTCTTATCAAACAATGACCAAGAGAGCAGTGAAAAATAGATGGTTATATTACTCCGCTCAGCACCGCCTTTTTGGCCCAAAAACAGGAAAAAAGCTCTTGGAGAAAATCTACCGAAATTCTCACTTTTGTAAACAATATTAAGAAATATTAATTTTCATTTATCATTTTGATTGAGCGATCAAATCAAAAGAGATCTCTCTCTGTCTTTCTTCTCCGTTTGTTTTCTCGTGTGATTTCTTTATTATGATAGCAGAGATTCCCTTTTAATGATCTTTCGACCGTCTTGATTTATGGTTCCCCAAGATTCCGGAGATCCCAGACCGCAAGCCAAAAGCTGAAAGCCAAACCCAAGATCCATCTCCAACTCGAAGTTTAGCCGCAAGGTGTCGAAACTGCAACTTGATTTCGGAATGGGAAGCTGTAGCTTGGGGCCTGGGAAAATGGGTGAGCAGATCAGGTCAATCTAACGGGGTCCACTCTAATAGACGGGGACCTTTAGTGGGCGTGAATCGGCGTGGAAATTGTGTGTGAAAATGGGAAGATATTGAAGATGTTCCCAGGCTAGGCAGGTATCAACCTTGGGGGTCTTTGATAGTAGACTGGAAATGTATTATTTATTTATTACCATTATTTTAGAATATAAAAGCTTTCTAAAAATATATTTAATTATGCAATTAACAGCTTTATTACTATTACTGTGTAATTTAAAGCTCAACACACTTGAGGGCAGCACAGAAAAGTCTTTCGGGGATTAGGCTGCCTCTGAATTGAAGTGTGTCCTTTGAAGCTAGCTCCGCCTCCTATGACACATCCACTCCTCCCTCAACCTTTCGAGTGTCGAGTCGACTCTCGACTTTTGTTCTTTTTTTCCTGTTCAGCCAAGACTTAACTTAATTATACCCTGTAAATAGGCGTTCGCGTTGCGCAATCCCTTTTGGCCTTTTGTCAATTTCTCGGGGGGTGGGTCCCACTGATTTCCTGCTGCTCCTGGCCGTAAAGGATCCTTTGTAAGCCGCTTAGATCCCGAAGGGTTCCGGTCCTCCGGTCCCTCAACCAGTTTCAAATGCAGCAGCCGTGCAAATTAAAATTCGGTTTCTGCGGTTGCCACACTTGCATAACACCCCCTGCAAACACCACCGACGGGCAAACAACCCACACCGAACCCGGCCAAACCACTCCCTTCCCCACCGCACCACACTCAACCGCACGGACATGCTCTCTATAATTTATTTTGACATGTTTGCCAACACATTTCAATTGATTTTATTGTTGCCGCCAGAGCGAGCTCTCTATAAAAATAAAATAAACTCAAATCACACGAAAAGTATCACAATTATTGAAATATGAGAACTTTTCAACTGCCAACATGCTGCAAGTACACTACGAGAAACGGAGTAACTATCAAATATGCATTTTTCGGAAAATTACATAGGATTGGATAAAAAATAAAGTTCTTGAGTTTGATTGCCTGTTTATTGGGAAGCTCAACGACGTATGGCATTCCATGTTCGGACCATTTTTGGCTTCGTTATAGTGAAAATATTGTCTTTTTGTGGGTTAAAATTGAATGGAAAATTTCGCTTTTTCGATTTTTGCAATAAATTGCAAGATTTTTACATTTTAAACTGTGAATGAAGTTTAATTAGGAATTTGAAAACAAGGTCAACGAGGTATTACATTCCATGATCGGACCAATATTGGGTAAGTTATGGACATAATACTGAGATTTTGAGGGGAAAATCTGAAAAACCAATTTTCGTATTTTCGATAAGTGGTAACATCATCTTTTTTTGGAAAAAATTGACAAAATTTCACATTTTAAACTGTGAACACAGTTTTGTTGGAATTTTAATTACGAATCCAGCGATGTATGACAGTCCATACTCCGTCCGTTTTTGGCTTTGTGATGGGAAGAATTGTGAGAATTTTGGAGAGACAATCAGACTTATGATTTCTGACAGAAAATGATACCTTTTTGATCAGTTCTATACCTATAACTTAGTAAGAAGACAAGACGCACAGCTAAAAGGAGGACTGTTTTGTGAATCTAACGACCGAAACAAACTTTCCTCATCATTCGTTTGGTGATTTTTGGATTTTTAATTTTTGACTGTTTTTTGAATTTTTTGTAAGGGGTAACATCATCAAAATATGCAAAAATTCGCCAAATTTTTACGTTTTAAACTGTGAATGCAGTTTTGTCACAATTTTAATTACGAGATCAGCAAGGTATAACATTCAATATTCCGACCATTATTGGCGGAGTTATGGGAGTAATACTGAGACTTTGAGGGGAATCTGAGAAAACAAATTTTCGCAATCATCTTTTTTTGAAAAAAACCGTCAAAATTTCACATTTTAAACTGTGAATGCAGTTTTGTTGGAATTTTAATTACGAATCCAGCAATATATGACAGTCCATACTCCGACCGTTTTTGGCTTTGGAAGAATTGTGAGAATTTTGGAGAGACAATCGACTTATGATTTCTGACAGAAAATGATACCTTTTTGATCAGTTGTGTATACCTATAACTTGGTTAAAACAAGACGCACAGCTAAAAGGAGGACTGTTTTGTGATTCTAACGACCGACACAAACTTTCCTCATCATTCGTTTGGTGATTTTTGGATTTTTAATTTTTGACAGTTTTTTGAATTTTTTTGTAAGGGGTAACATCATCAAAATATGAAAAAATTAGCAACATTTTTACATATTAAACTGTGAACACAGTTTTGTTGGAATTTTAAATACGAGCTTAGCGAGGTATCACATTCAATATTCCGACCATTATTGGCGGAGTTATGGGAATAATACTGAGACTTTGAGGGGAATCTGAGAAAACCAATTTTCACAATTTCGATAAGGGGTAACATCATCTTTTTTTTGGAAAAACGGCCTAAATTTCATATTTTAAACTGTGAATGCAGTTTCGTTGGAATTTTAATAACGAGCTTAGCGAGGTATCACGTTCCATATTCTGACCATTATTGGCTAAGTTATAGGAATAATACTGTCATGTTGATGAGAAAATCTGAGATAACCAATTTACGCATTTTCGATAAGGGGTAACATCACAATTTTTTTGCAAAAATGAATTTATTTCTTGAATACGAGTTTATCTGTAATTTTGGAAATATGAATTTAACTTTTTCAAACACAAACAAACATCAGAAAGTAGAACCAATTTTTTGCACTGCACACATAGTAATAACAAGTTGCAGTTATCGCCTCGAAATCACACCTCTACGCCCCCGGAAAAACCACAGAGCAGCAGACAGACTCCCTCGCTGGCAAATAGTTTTGCGGATTTGTAAATTAACAAATTGAATTAAATGCGCGACTGGGCAGCAGATTCAGGATCCTGGAAACCCTGGCAACTTGTTTCACCCTCCCGCAGGGGGTTTTTAGTTTTATTTCGGCTGGGCTTACGCCTATTTGCATTCGGCTGGTTGGGCTGTATCTGTTTTCCCTTTACTTTTTTTTTCTTTTTCGGACTGATATCGAAAATTATGAAAATTTCCGTGTTTGTTATTCGATGATATAATCGCGATGATAATCGCTATGTGTCATCATGTGGCAAATTGCGGCAATTGTTGTTAATGATTAGGCCGTGCAAAAATGGCAGAGATCAATGGCCTTTGATTGCGGTCATAGTGGCAGGTGGTCCTTGGTCCTTGGTCCTTAGGAAGGGTATTTTGGACTAGACCCTTAATCGCAGTTTCCCTCCGACTTTAAAGTGATTGCATATGGCTTTTCTTTTCTTGAGCTCAGAGATTTTTTCAGCAAAAGGGTAAAATTTGATATTTGTGCATATTTTAAAAGGCAAACAATTTCCATGCAAATACTCACACATGCGAAAAAGTTCTTCTTGTCTGTTTGCCATATGGGTGTGTTTGTATTTGTGATGCCTCCGCCTGTGAAAATATTCCACATATTTTCGGAGCAACCAAAGCAAACATCAAAGGCTGCCAAGGAAACGAATGCAAAGTGCTCTGGTTTTTCCTCATACGAGGGTTAATGGTCTTGAGAGTTTGTAAAAAGATTTAAAGATTAAATTAGGTTTATTAAGTTGAATCCAACTTGAGTAAAGAGATTAATCTTTAAGCCCTAAACTAATCTTTACATGCATTTAAATCTTAACTTTCAATTTTAAAGGCGATTAAGTTAAGAAGATTTAACATTTTTTAAGCTATACTAACACTCCAAGGTACTTGCTTAACTTCCTTGAAATTTCTTAAACATTCCCCCAATACCTCTTACTTTCCCATTGGAGCCCTTCTCTAGCAAGCAGTAAATATGCATTTTGTTGAATTTTCCATTTCCATTTCCATTTGGCCAACCATTTTGCGCATTTTTATGGTGTTTATTTTTGGTAGCTTTTTAAAAAACATCAGAACTTTTCATTTACATATTCGCTTTGTAAAGAGACACAGGAGGAGGGCAGGGCAGGGAGAGAGAGAGGAGGCGAGCTGACTGGTGTCCTGTGTATCCTTCGAAACGTTTGCCACATTTTGCCTGGTGCCGAAAATTTGCATAAAATGCAAATGATGCCGGCAGCCCGAAAAAAGGGAAAATCGGTGGGGGGAAAAGCGGGGCTAAGGAAGGATGAGCTACCTCGGTTACCGCTGTGGCTTTTTGTGGTCCTTTGCGATATCATATTTATTAAAAGGATTATTGGTGCTTCACTGGCATATCCTGTTAGCGCCGCTCAACGAACCTGCCACCCTGCCCCCCTGCCACCCTGCCACCATCCACCCACCACTATCCCATTTATGCAAATGAACAGCGGCTGCCTTTTGTTTCAGCTTTCCAAACTCCAACTCCATTGGAAAATATGCTGCTTTTCTTTTTGCCTCCTTTTATTTTTTGACAGTCGCCGGCGCCATATTTGATTTAAAAGTTGACGCCGCCGAATGGTTCCCCCCCTTAAAAAAAAAAAGAAAAGAAAAGACTCTGTAAAAAACATTACTCAAACACAATTAAAATGGGCGAGTTTTCCGTTTACAACTTCAATGGAATTTCCAGAGTTTTCACTTGACTTCACACCTCGCACTTAGCACTTGGCCTCTGAAGGCGGCGCTATCTTTGGACTTGGCGCTTTGTTATGATTTCACTCTATTTACTTGGCTTTTCTCACCTCCGAACTCGGTTTACTTCTAATGAAGTCGAACGTTTCGGCTGGATTTTATGGCCAAACGCCCTCTAAGGTGATGGGAGAGGTAAGGATTCTCAGGATCTGGTTTTAGATGTGATGGGAATCAAGATGGGTTTAACTTTATTGGGTTTTAGGTTTATTAAGGTGATAATTAAGGGGAGTTTTTATGTTTTTTATAGTTTAACATATCTTATTGGGGATTTCTGGACTTTTAAGGATTAAAAACAAGGAAGGCAAGAGTTACATTCTTCTTACCAAAAAGATTAAAATAATCATCTTAAGTAGTGTTTAAAATAATAATAATAAATTTAATGTTATAAATTTCCTTATAAATCCTCTTAAAATACCTTTCAGCCTTCAATCTCCATTTTCCTTATGCCCATTTTAAAGTCCTCCATTTAGTATGTCAATTCAAGAGTTCGTTGCTGTATGACATATTGCAGCAAGTGGAAATTGCTCGCTTCCATCCCCGAAACCCCAAGTCAGCCCCCTGGCACACAGAAAGCACCCTTTCGCCACACAGATAACACCCACATATGGCACTAACACCGCCAATTTGACGCCAAGAGTGAGTCCATGTGACTGTGTGTGTGTGTTTGTATGCTTACCCCCTTTTCCACATTTTCCCCCATTTTCCCCCCAAACCTCCCGCCTCTGTCGATGCCCACTTGTCAGTCATTTTACGAAAATGTTAAAGTATCAAATTCATTGGAATTGCGTTGAGAATGTTTGACAGTTCATAAATGCCCGACGCTTGACTTGCATAAATATTTTTGCAGGCAAGGCAGCCGGAAAATGGGGTGGAAAAGCAAGGGGAAAAGTGAGTGGGAGCCATGGAGCATGTGTGGTGAGCTCTTGAAAAACTTTCCAAAATGCGAAAAGTCAAACAAACGTCCGCGCCTCCGCTGCCTTTTTACAGTTTTCAGTTTTCCATCTCGCATTGCTGAGCATTTTCCGCTTTTCATGGTTGCCATTTTGTTTCGAGAGCCGTCAAAAAGTTTCCCCCTTTTGTTTTATTTTTGTCGTGCTTCAGTTTTTTTTTTATTTTTTTCTACTCATGTTTGTTTGTTTTTCAATATTTTTTTTTTCCCGTTTTTTCGTGAGTTTGCGTCGTCGCAGTGTTGAAATCACTCGACCGAAAGTCACTCAAAGGCTGGCCACTACCACTGAGAAATCCACTCAAAGGGGGCGTTGCCAGAAATTCCGAGTATTTTGGTCGAGTGAGTGGGCGAGTGTTGAGACAGGGTGTTTCGGCTTAATTCCCGTTTTCAGCTGCTGATGGTCGAGAAACAGCTGTTGGCCGGAGAGCGAGTCCCTGGACCCTAAGTTATGTCCTTTCTCTGCTCCTGGCGCTCTGTTAGTCGAATTCGTGGAAATCCGCCTGCCAGGAGGCGTTTTCACCGCACTTTTCCACTTTCCCTGCTGGCGTGATCTAGCGCCGGCAAATCTATTGTGGGTTTGACTATAATGGTTGTGTTTTGAGGTTGATAGCTAGGAGATAGTTAAGATATCAACTTAAAAAACAGGAAAATAGTATCTAATAGTTAGTTAGTTAGTTAATCATTCTTAAAATAGTTACAAAATAATATTTTTAAGGTTTATTTAATGCCAAATCATATCCCATTCCTCCCTCTCTGTTCCCTTCGCAACCTTTTCAGCTCAATGACCCATTCCCGTTAGCTTTGTGCTAAAAACCCTTTTATCATCCGCCCTTCAAAGGGGCGGTAAAGGCGCCTAACAATTCACTTCCGCGTCTACAACCATTTCCGTTGCACTAGTCAACAAAACAAAGGGAAATGCCTAGAAAGGCGCAAAAAATATGAGAAGAAAGCCAAGGCGGCAGGCAAATAAATAATAACAAAAGCTGAGAAACAGTGAAAAGTACACAAAAACAGTGACAGGAAAAAGGTGAAAAATGTGTGTTGAGGTGCGGCATGCAAAAGTTCCGAGCGCCCCCCCCGTTTTGGCCCGCCCCTCCAATATTGATGGGTTTTGCACACGAAATACGAACAAGAGTATGACGCGATTAGAATCTGTAATTAGTTTTCGTGTATCTGCAATTGTTGTTTTGTGAGGGTGAGAACTGCACTTGTTTGGCGGCTAAACTTAAAAAGGCGTTAAAACGAGCGCCGACGCCTGCTACACGCGATCTTCTTGCGGCGACCCAAAACTTGGGGGCGTTATGAGGTCTCAACTTGATGAATGGCAGCCAAGATGCAACCAGCAACATCTAAGCAACAAAAAAAATGAGGCAGCAACCTGTCATGAAAGCCAATTGCCGCTGTTTGCCCTCGACTTTGAATGGGGTCAAAAAAGAAGGCAGGAAAGAAAAGTCAACAAACATGAAGAAGCTTAGAGGGTGATCAGGATGAGGATTGCCAGCATTTGTCCTTATTTAAGATGTATAAGAATATTAAAAATAAAAAGTATATATACTAGTAAAAGGCAAAGAAAGTATTCTATTTTTAGGTTTTAAAATATATTTAATAAAGATTATAAACCTTCAACTTCATCAGTTATCTACAAATTTAAGTACTAAACTTACTCCCTTTTCTACTCCCTTTTCCCCTGCAGTATTTTGGGCTTTGGTCATCGTTTAAATTATATCGATTTCGTATCATAATCAAATGTTTGCTGCTTGTCGTTTGGCGGCATCCCCATGTCCAATATAACAACTACAAAAACACCGACAACACCAACAGCGGCAACAACAATAATCAACGTGCGACAACGGCAGCAAACAACAGCAACAACAACAACAACAACAACAATGGCAAACAGTAGTGGCAACAAACAGGCTCATTTGCATATTTACCAAACACACACACACACTCACACGCACAAGCGGAGGAGCATGCCAAAATATACGATATCGTGTGCTCATAATAAGTATCTGATAAGTAATGATATACAAACACAGATACAGCGATATAGAGATACAAGTGCTTGTGCCTGCGAATGTGGGTGTGTGTGTGTGTGTGTGTGTTTGTGAGATAAATGCATTCACAAAATGGCCGAACACCGCAACGCACACATGCAAACAGTGGAGCGAGGACCGTTATGCAAAGTGCAATGGCTGCAAAGTGCAATATTGCACTTGCAACATTGTTGCTGTTGTTGTTGTTGCTGTTGCTGCTGTGCTTTCCACATTTGATGTTGCTCTCGTTTGGCTTTGTGGCGCATTTTTGGCGTAACACAAAGTGCAACACACTTTAACACACACACAACCAAAGACTTCAAACCAAAGCCAACGACAGCAATAGAAATTGCAGCTGCAACAGCAATATCAAGTCTAACGACAACCCCCCAGGGCCACCAGCAACTGGATTGAGGGACAGCAATTTAATCCGTTTAAAAGTGGTCGAAAAAGATTAATTTAAGATGTGAATGCGTTTAAGATGCTTGATTTTGGTTAATAGAAATAAATTATGTGATTTTAAATAGTAAATTCTTAAAAAATATATTAAAAATATAATACTTATGACTTTTAAGAGATTTTACAAAGTAAAAAACGTTTTAGTGCTGAACAGCATGTAATACTTGATGAGGCACTTAAATCTAATAATATTTCTAGGAGATTTCTTAACTTAAGGTCTACATAAAACCCTTCCCTTAACAAGGACTTAACACCACCTACTTATAAACCCATTTCCAGCACTATGACCTATGCAAATTGCGGACATTAAGCCATCATTTCAGTTTAGCACACCATCCACAGCTAATCTCCGCATCTTCGTAAATCGCTTCTATAAATATAACCGATTCTTTTGTGGATCAATAATGACGCAGCAGAGATGGCAAGAGTATCGTTTTAGTAGCGCTGCGTTATCAAAATTCATAAGCGATTAAACATTTAAAAGCCCATAAGAGACAGAGAGATTTTCATAAAAAATCGATTTGACTTTGTTGCCGCCATGCCGCCATCGACTGAATTAATATTGAAAAGATGTTGTGGATGCTAGAGCGTAGGTCTAAGGTGGATTTTTGGTGGGACAATAAAACACACAAAGGAAATTTTTTCAACGCAAAAGCCACAGCAGAGACAGTGAGTTATAATATTCGGATTGGGGGATGGGGATGACAACGGCGGTTAAAATTAAAAGCGCAACTCCAAACACAGGCAATTAATCAAAAATTCTGGGTCTCAACGGTTGGCGCGGTGGCTCGGTTTGTTCGGAGACCCTATGATAACTCTATTATTGTGGCCACATCTTAGTAGCGACTAGATATGGATTTACAAGCATTTAACATTTTCCTTTTGCCCCTCTTTGTCTTTTGTGTTGTTGTCTCTCCCTCGTTTGAATGTGGCAACTTGTCAACAGGTTACCCGAAACTCGATACTTTAAGTCGCTCCCCCTCTCTCTCTCTCTCGGGAGGAGTAAAAAAGGGAAATCTTTATCGGTGGGTTTTCACATTTATCTGGGCCCAGGGATCGGGCATAAATTAACTTGTTACGCCCCAGCCTGGGAAAGAATCTCCCACTGTTTACCAAAAATGTACATACAGATATCTCTTGGATTGCATCTGCAGTATCCCCTCTAGTATCTTTGGCATTCAAACCACAATCGGTGGAAGGTCGGTCGCTGTAATTACCGGATTAAGGACACGTGCCTCCAGCTTCCTTTTGACTCACTGAACCCGCTGCACTTGGCTCTCCAGCCTTTTGTTTGGACTCAGCTCTAAAGCCGCGTGCGAGTCTCACTTGATTTAATCATAACTATAGTTGTATAAATATCCTCTATCTCAGGCGACAGTTCAGACTGCGACTGCCTTCGAAATCAATCAAACGAAATTAACAAGTTAACAATGGCAAAGACACAAAATGTGGGAAACGCCGGGGGTTACAAATAGGAATCTAAATGGGCACTGAGAGAAAAGAGTTTGTTAGTTAAGTTTTACTTCACATGATGAATCATTAAAAGCAATGACTAACTTGAAAGGATGATGTGTAATATCCCTGAAGTAATGCAAAGGTAATGTTCCAGTGCTTACTTTGACATAGCCTATATAGGTTTTGAGTTTATAAGTAACATTATTTTTTCTCAGTGCCCTTCTGGACTCAATCATTGTGCAATTATGCGTCCATCCCTGTGACATGAAAAGTCAACAAGGAGAGTGAATGGCTGGCGAGGAATTGTTATTGCTCGAGGGCTCTCGGCTCATTTGTTTGATTCTTTTAACAGCATTTCGCGTGGGATTCGCGATTGTTACGAAAATAGGATTTAATATTCTACCCCAAGTCAAAATGAAATAAAATAAAAACAAAAACAAAACTGAACAATATTTCAAGCATTTTCCTGGGAACTTTCATTGACTTTTCCCTCTTAAACTACAGTTAAAAATGCTTGAAAAAAGATAAAACTTTAAAACCCATAAACCTTATAATTTGTCTTTGATAGAGATTTACCAACAGATGACTCTATTCTTTGGAATTTCATTTTTTAATTAGCCAGACGCTTGGAATAGTTTTTTAATTGATTTTCTATAAACAAGAATCTAGTTTAAAGGCATTACTAAAATATTTTGTGTTCCCAGTGGATCGGAACCATTAAAATAAGAGCTTGCCCAAATTTGATGGCTCTTTAATGTGCTGCAGGTATAGTTTGGGTTTTTTATATGGAACCACGATCTATGATCTGCTTGGGGATTTATTTATGCGGCCAAAAACATAAATAAATAATTTTTTGGTGTCTCGCAGTCGGGTCATAAAACTCGAGCAAAGTGTCAAGCGGGTTCCATTTAAGGTTTTACATAGCACGTTCCAAGTCTGAAAATGTGATTAATGTGAAGGGGATTTTAAACAAATGACTCGAGAAGGTGATGTATATTGATGCGGTGGAAAGCCTTTTAAGGTTTATCTATTAGTTTTTAGATTAAAGCGAAGTTTTAGGAAGTTTTACTAGAAAGAAAGTTCAACCAGGCCTTTAAATCTTAAAATAAGTTAAAATATATAGAAGATATAGATAAATATTGATATATTAAATCTTAAAAACTAATATTTCATATCCTCTTCTAACAGAAAACTACTTTCATGCCAAACTATTAGGCACATAAATCGTCATAAAACAAAATACTTTTTCACACTAATAGTTAACCACTTCCAGCTAATGCCTGTCTATAATAACCAATTTAAAAGCCATTCAGCACTTAACCTACATAAATAAAACTTAAAAATAAATATTAAAAAACTAATTATGAAAATTGAAGAAAACAAAAGCCCAAAGGGGAAGTACACTTATTTTTCATATTTTCCGTTTGGCTCCCAAGTCGATTGGCTGGCTAATAAAGCACATTACTTCTTGGTTTTGGCCAACAATCTTCGGATTTATGGCATGTACCACCCACCCACGTCTGTAGGAAAGCTGGTCAAAATCAAATCCGTCGACTTAGTGGCAACATTGTGGCGGCGCCTCGGCCATTTGCCAATTTTATGGCCCATCTCGACACACAATTTTCCAGTCGAGTGCGGAAATGCGCGCATCATTCGACGGCTGATGACTTGAACCGCACCGTTTCCCGGTGGAGGTGGCTCAAATTCGGACTTGGATTTTTGAGATCCGAATAGTTGGACTCGGGCTTGGAGCCGGGTGCACCTTTCCAATGCCATTAAATAGGCTCGGTTGCGGTTGCTGGGTTATCAGCACGATGGCATCATTGTAATAGACTCTTCACAGTCCGCATTTTTATGATGCTTACAAGCATTTCAACAAGTTTTACAGCTTTTCCACTAAAAGCCAGCCCCCGAAAAGTGGTCGGCACACAAAACTCCATGGCGCTCCGAATGAAAATCCAAGAAGAACTCCCCCATCTTGCCAGTCGGATCAGTATGTGTCTCAGAGGAGGCACTTGAAGAAATATTTCTAGTTAACTTTAGGATTATTTTGGATTTCCATAACAAATTTTAAGGCTTTTCTTAGACATTCTTAAACTCACAACTTCATAAAAGCATTCTCATAATTTTAAAATCTTAACTTATTTTTTTTAAGTGTTCCCCTCAAAAGAAATCAATTCGAAATGAGCCATTAAACGCTGCTAAACACGCGGGCATTTTCCACCGTTTCCACCTCTTTCACCTTTTTCCCCTTTGCCATCTCTTCCACTTTTCCGACGGTGGCTCCGTCTCCGGTCCAGCCATAAATTTCCAACAAAAGAATGTAACCCAATGCCTGAGAGTTATCCGCTGGGCAGGTTTTTGGGTCTTTCAGTTTTTGGGTCTCCCGTTCGATAGCCGCAGTCCCGATTTCTTCTGAATAAATTAAAATTAAAATAAAAATCATTTGTTTTTTTTTTCGTTTTATATTTTCGCCGCCTCAAACGTGGGAAATGTGTTTATCACCAAGTAGGGGCCGGGATGCATTCGGGTTCTTCTTCACTGTTGCACAACATTGGGGCATCAAGTTTTTTGTTATTTTAATTTAACGATCTCTTAAAAGTGCAATAGGGCCAAAAAGCCTGACCAATGTAATGTCAATGATGTCATAATACCTCGATCTCCGAGAAATCGGAAGAAATAAGAAGCCAAAGGAGGCCAGAACTGTCTACCCTCATCGAGTCTGGCCTGTACTTTGTCAGCTGAGCATGACCGACTGATCTAATTAGGATATTATGTCACTCGCTGAAAATAACTCTTGGGGAAACTGAAAAAGAAGTGCGAAAAGAGGGAAAAGGAGAGCTGAATTGAGATTAAGACAGACAGATATTTGACCTTGAATTATATAACTTAAGTTTCAGAAAAGTTCTGGATTTTAGCAATCGATTTTAGCCTTAGAAAGATCACTTTTAGCCTAGACCACTACTGAAGGCTTAATTGATAGATATGAGATCATAGACATTAAATCATTTTTAAAAACATTTCAATTATTAAACGATGAAGCGAATATCATTCAAATTTAAATAAATTTTTAAATATTTATCATTAATTGATGAAGTCAAGTCATGCTGAAGACTTCATTGCCTTGACAGCACAGCCAATATAATTCCCTTTTCCTCATTCAACTTTCAATTCCCCATGTCGAATTTTTGATCTACTTATAGCCCCTCAATGGGAAACCCATTGATCTCTGGGGAGTGAGGAATTAAGACCTAAGCCTGGTCAAGATTTCCAGTCTTATCTGGCAGGCTCCTCGTGTAAATTGTCACCGGCCAACAGGCACTAGCTCAATGTAATCGCCAGAGCTAAGCTGCCAGTTTCCCAGTCCTCCGACTCGATTCGTTTCCTTAAAATTCCAGCTAAATACGCGCGAGTCCGATAAGATTTTTCCGCCTTACAAGATGTTGCCTTCCCAGATCCCAGATCCCAGATCCCAGCGGCAGCCAGCTCCCAATCTCAATCGCTAAACCATTCCGGGACCCATTTCCATTTCCATTTCGATTTCGATTCCCATCTGGTGCTCACATTTGACATTTAGGGGCGAGCATATTTCTCTCAAGTCTATGCCGCATGGACCGCCAAATTGGTATTAAATTACTCACTTTGGTGATAATCGAAATGGACACGACACGATTACACGCAGAGATCGGTGGATATTCAGGTGGATACGGGGGGAGCACACCATAAAGTTGGCTTCTTCGGGTGAACCAGTTCTTCGGCCTGGTGGAGATCATAAAGAAAGTAAAAATATTAAGACGCAGACAAGTTGAAAATGCCACCACATCACATTTTGAGCGTTTTCAAAACGATCAATTCCCCGCGATAAGACTGGAGTTCCATCTGCCTGGGGTTCTCTGGGGTTCTTGGGATCACACAACCATATCGACCACTGGCCAAGCAACTGTATTAGGTCCCTCGTTCGATTCCCTGTGGCCAGTTGCAATCTCAACATGTGTCAAATTGGGCAACTAACTGACTAATCTCGGGCGCAAACAGCAGCCGTTGGAAAACAAGTGTTATTATTTCTCTAAATGCTCGGGATCAAAACAATTCAACTGTCAAATGGAATTGGCCAACACAGACAGACAGACAGACGGAGAGAAGGCCAGAAGGACAGAAGGACAGAGAGACAAACACATACAGACACGAAAAGGGAAAAGGAGGGTAAACGGAAATCCTATTTGCATTTCAAACATTGCAATCCAGGGACTATTAAAAACAAATATTTGTGGGCACCACAACAAAACCAAAAAAGGCGTCAGAGGTCAGGAAGTACAAGGGGTGGACTAGGGAGTACCCTGTGATTTTTTATATATTTTCTTAGAAGGTAAAGCAAAGTGATTATTAGATTGGTAGGTAAGCCTAAAAGGTTGTTTTTGTATATTTAATATTATTTTTAGTTCTATAAGTTTTCCGAGTTTAATATTATAAAAATAAAAGGGGTAAGAACTTTGTTAACTTAATAATATAATATAAAAAAAATGTTTTAATATTATAATAAATATTGCTTAAAATTGACTTAATTACCTTTCCATTTAATATTTTATATTAAATATTTACTTTTTATCCTCCTAACTATTCCAATATACCCCTAACCCTCTACTGGATAGCAAAAAGGATCAAGGCGCGAACACAAAGTGAACATATGTATTAGACAGTGGCAAGGACACCCCTTTTGGCTGCCTAATCCTCTGGCCCGGACACCTCTACCCTCCCTTCTTCTCCATACATAGTCCTCTCTCTCGATTCTGGCTTGGCCCGCACAGTGGACATGGCATGGAATCCGAGCTGGAACTATTTTATCCCTGCCAGCGTTTCCGCCTTGACAATTTGTACAATTGTCGCTCAATTTATATGTACAAAGGGGCGCAGTATGAGGAGGCGGAGAGGGTGTGGGCAAACGAACAACTTCCGATTACAACTTCATTTGTAAATGTTTCCTTCGAACCATTTTTATCCTGGCGCAAATACACAATGCCTTTTGGCACACGTGCCCCGCTCTCGAACGAAAATGGGTTTTATTTTGTGAGGGTGCGAATTCTCTGGCTGTCAGAGAAACTGAGAATTGGAGAATCGGGGAATCGCGGCGCATCGAGAACTGAGAACAGCGAACAACCCACATCTGTCAACTTCAATGAAGTGTCAAAATGGGAAGTTCATCATCACCAGAAATAGAAATAGTTGCCCGTGATGATTTCCTCTTTTATTTCTTTTTTATTTGTTTTTATTGCCGGGCGGCTGCTGTGCGGGGATTTATCAGCCCAGGGGGTTGGGTTGGCTGTGGGTGCACGGGTTCGTCCTTGGGCGTTTTGTGGGCGGGGTGGTGACGTAAATTAAGCCTCTGGTGTATTTGGATCCCTCAGATTTAACACCGTCCTTTGAAGGCTACTAATCACTTTAACATACATTTGCATTGCATTTACACGCACTTTGACCCTCATTAATGCGTTGCCTAATAGCCCCAGGGGCAGGTCCTTTTTTTCGTGAAGCATCCTTTGGTGCAGGTGTAAGGGGTTGGGGGAGGTGTGGGTATTGTTAAATAACTTTATTTTTCACGATATTGTTTTAGGAATCGCTAACTTTTCTCGAAAGGGCTAAGGTAGGGTTAAGTTAAGGTTTGATATGGAAAATAGTATATATAGCTATATACTTATATTTTGAAATTGTTTGAGGAACTTTTGTAGTCTCTAGACTTACAAAAAACCACAGAGAAACGAAAACCTACTATATCACTAAAACATTTCCCCCTCTTCTCTCAACTTTTTGTGCGAAGTTTTTGCGGAACTTGTGAAATTTCGCGCTTTGTGTGCGTTCAAACATGCGAATTGCTTAAAGGATGGCCTTCTTTTCCGGTCCTAGGCAAGATTTTAGAAGTTTACCAGCTGCCCTCCAGCTTGAGTCCCGCATTCCCCTCACCTAGGCCATTTCCTGGGCTGTTTTCGTTACAATTTCTGGTTTAGATGCGGGTTCCTGCTGCCAAGTTTCATCTTTGAATTGTTTTTTTGCGCCAAAAACTTTTGTTTACTTGGCAAATAGAGAAGACTTGCAGCCACCCACCCAGTAGGGACAAAGTTTCAACGTGACTGCCAAAATCTAAGCGACTGTTTAGTTGCTTACCCCCCGCCCGCACTTGCCCACTCTCAGAAATTTCAGTTTGTGTAAAGTTTTTGTTGCATCAAAGTTTTTGTTATGCCTCCTCTCTGGCATCGTCATCGTTGTTAAATTTCTTGTTGTTTCTGCAGTCTTTTACCATTTTTTCACAGTTGAATTCACCGAAATTTGTCACGTTTGTTATTTTTGCTAGACGAGAGAGTTTCGGTTCTATTTACTCAACTGATTTTGATAACATTCGTGTAACATGGCTGGCATTTTCATCGGGAACTTAGATGACTAAGAAAAACAGGTCCCAAAAGTGTTTTTCAATTTGATGGTAAAGTCGGATGTTGTATCTCTCCGAAAATATATTTACGAGTTCAGTGAGCTTAATAATAAACTTAAATTTTAATAAAATTTCTTCTTCTTGCATCCACAGCCACGCCCTAAATCCCATAAATCGCCAACACGAGCATTTTGTCCTTTATAAAGTCTAATCCGCATTTATTTTATGCTCGGCTACAAATCGTCGCTTTAATAGTGTCACCATGAGTTATTGGAGCAGATCCTCCATATCTTCGCCCGCTCAGTCTATAAGGAAAGGGGATCCCTTCCCTACTACCTCCCCCCCTTCTCATCACCACAGTTCGAACCGCCCCAGCAAATAACAAAAATAAATGCATGCATTAGTTAATGTCCAGTCGTTGTCGTAGTTCCCCTGCCTTTGCCCGGACCTTCGCACACGGGGGCAGCGGATCGCAGCAGGATGCAGTTTATAAGCGGACCGAATCGAGCATCCAGTTGCCCAGGCCATCGCCTCACTTGATGCCTGCACTGGGAGAAAGAGAAGTTAGGAATTTATATACATTTTTATAGAAAATAAGGTTTAAGCTAAATTAACTTTTATCATTGCAAGTTCAAAGTGTTTTTGGATAAGATATTAGTTTAGTTTTTATATTAGTTTTAACCTCGCACTTTTTTTCAGTGTATCATTTTTGGTGTTGCTCTGAATGTTGCTGCTGCTGCTCTGTTGTTGTTGTCGTCGAAGGCGGCGGCGTCGCTTAAGCCAATTCAAAACGGTGGCCGCTGATCCGATCCCCCTCCGCTTTCCGCCATCTCCGTTACCCGATTCCAGCTCCCAGTTCTCAGTTCCAGATCCCCGGCGACCAGCTCCTCCAAGCAGAGAGTCCCCAGCGTTGGACGTTGCTCGCGTATTACATTTCGCGCTCGATAAATCTCCGCTGCCTGCCGCCCCGACACATATTTCATATCAACGAAGATAGTCCTGTGAACAGTGGTTAAAGGTGATCGAAATATCAAGGGATGCTACTAGAAAGTGGAAGCTAGCTAGGAAGTAAGATCATTAAGCTAAGGGATGAACATTTTCTGGTTAATTTTTCTTAATATTTTGGAAAATATAGCTTAATTATTAATATATATGGGTTCGGGAATCCCCTACTTTGTTGCCATTTCTGCACTATTTCGTCCCACTGTGCGTAGGCACGTCGAGCGGTTGCGCATCATAAAGCAAATTTCATTTTGAATTATTTTCTTATATTTTCTTTACTCACTTATAGCCGTGATTCTTTTTTGCCCATTTGGCCAGCTCGTTGTTGAGACGTATTGTGCTGGGCAGAATGAGAGTGAGATCGCGGGCAGAAAGGTGTTAATGATGATGATCATTATCATTGGGCTGATCATCATCATCGCGGAGGTATTTCATTTCGAGTCAAAAAAAAATAAAGAACGAGTCTCTCGTGGATGTCAGCTGCCCATTGATGTTCTTAAGTAAAATTTAGGAGCTGTCCGTTGTCCAGTCGCCGCACTTTAAGTTGATTTGCTGTGGCGAGCATAATTCACTTTGTATCTTGCAGCAGAACTTGGTTGCAAGTCGGGACCATAACTTGGGGATTTCAATACAAGAAATTGTCATAATTTATGAAATTAAACCATGAAAATATTTACCCATCTGCAGCACGAGTCTCGATCTCGAGTTGGCTCATTAAAATTGCAAGTGTGGCCGAAAGTCCAAGAGCAAGACAAAAGGCCAAATGTGATTTGGCTGTGGATGTGGATGTGGAAATGTGGCCACCACCCGAAAGTGGCTAATAAAGCAAATCTTGTTGACTGGACTGTTGAACTCCCTTTCTGCTCCCCTGAGTTCTGTTTTTGGTTAAGCTCTACATGGAAATTTCGCCAATTAACACCTTTTAGCATGTTGGCCAAAAAGACAACGACAGCAGCGGCAGCAGCAACAGCAACAGCAACAGCAGGAGACGACAACAACAGCAACATCATCGAATGCGTTAATTAAAATTATACTAAAAGGCAAAGGCACTGAAAATAAAAGAACGAGAAATGAGGCAGCACATGAGGGGCACAAACTTTTTACTGTCGCTCAGCTATTAATATACATAAAATGGCTAAAATACGATTAGCCAAGTTCTGTACTTGGCGGCAACATGTTGCATAGTAAATATTGACAAGCAGCAGCAGCAGCAGCAGCAGAAGCAGCCGTAGCAGCAGCAGCAACATCTCGGCCCAAAGACGCAGCAGCAACATGAATATCGCACCTTGTAAACTCATTTGCGCGTACGTGTTGAAACAAATGTTTGCGGGGGGTAAGTGAAATAAAAAAATTGCCATCCCGAGACTAAAAACAACAGGAACTGCAGCACCAATTCGAGATTATCGCGTGATTGAATCTGTAGCGTGACCAATCACGAGGTTAAATGGGAATGGTGGTGAATCAAGGCGATAAACTGAAGGATTGGTTTGGAGGAAATACAATTTTCCGTATACCTTTGATAGATTTTAACCATTTTAAATATTTAAAATGTGATTAAAGCTCCCAGAACTTTGATTTCTAACTTTATAGAAAGTTTTTGTACTTACAAAGGAGAAGAAGTATCAACTTTTAGGATACGAACACCTTTTCAGGCCCTGTGAAAGTGTTTTCCCATTTTTCCTGAAAAATACACAATTAGTAAATCATTTCCCACTAATGTACTTACTTATTTGACAAACAGCCAGCCATCGTGCCACACAGCTTAGAAGATTTTTGTTTGTCTTTAAATATTTAAGTAGTTAGTAGTAAGTAATAAGTAGTAAGTAGTAAGTAGTAAGTAGTAAGTAGTAAGTAATAAGTAGTTAGTAGTAAGTAGTAAGTAGTATTTACCATTTATTTAACGGACATTGTTTGGCGGGCGTCGTAATTGGCTTTTAAATATTTCCCTTTATATTTGAGAAGAGATTGCTGAGTGGCTGGGTCACGCCCCCATCCTTAACGGCGGCCTTCCCGCCAGCAACAAATGTTGCATTGGCAATTGCCATAAGTCAGACACAGCAGCAACTTCAGTGCAGTAGCAACATGGCCACGCCGCAGGAGTGAATTTCATTGCATGCAGTTTATGTGCGGCCTAATGGGGCTGCTGTTGTTGCTGCTGTTGCTGCTGTTGCTGATGGGAAGCCACCAGCAACACGTCCATCTTCATCATGGGCAGCAACTGGGCCTCCTTCCTCCTCGTTTGCCATGCTGTGCACTTGGCGTTTGTCTGGTTTTTTGGGCACCATGACACCAGGAGAGCAGTTTGAAACCCCTTTTCACCTGACCATCCCTCACCTTTATGCAAATTCAGTGGTGCTGCTGTTGCTGCTTCTGCTGCTGCTGTTGCTGCTGCTGCGTGTCAATGCAAACTTTGCTGACTTGCATGCGAATGTTGCTTGCACAAACATTGAGGTGTACTGGCAAAGTTGTCGGCGTAGTCGGGAGGCAAGAAGGAGTCGCTTGCGTTGTCGCTGCCCATGTTGCTGCTTGTCCCTGGTGTTGCTGCCGTTGCTGTTTGTGTTGCAGCTTCAGGAGCAGCAGAACCAGCGGCGGCAGCAACAGCAACAGCAGCCACCACCGACGGCTTGTTGGCCTGGCGACCACAGCTGGGTGTCCTGTGCGCGCACAGTTAACTTAAGTTAAGCAAACTCGGTGGCCAGCAAAGGCAAAGGCAAAGGGCAAGGGATTCGCATCCACTCCGCCAGGCCAATGGAAATTGGACTTGGCCTCCGAATGAACCAGTCGATTGAACAGGAGCACCAGGCCAGGCAGTGATGAGAGCTGATAAAGGAAACTGGTAAGCTGGTTTATAAATTAAGATATTTTATATAAGATAATGGCTTTTTATTAATATTATAAAAGTTTAATGGCTACTTTAAGTTTAAGTTGTGTCTTTTCTCTTCAGAAAATTGGCTTTTTCTGACTTGATAGCTACAAAAATCATTCTTAGGGTGGTAAATCTACCTCATTCAGCTAATAATTAACCAAAAAGCCAGCTCAGATGTGCGTAAGTTGTCGATGCCCTCACTCCTCCTGCCTGCTCCATCTCCTCGATGTATCCAGCCAGTTGGTGTTACATTTTTACGTGCTCCAACGCCCAATGAAGGTAAACACGGCGGAGGGAAAACAAGGAGGAGGAGCAGGAGCAGGAGGAGGAGGAGGAGTTGTTGACCACCAGTAACGCCTACGCAGGCAGTCAGATTCGGAATCGGATTCAAAGAGTCAGGGAGTTGGCAGTGCAGCATGATGAATGTCCCATTCCAGCTCCTAGCTGAGCAGCGCTTTTCGTACGTGCCTGACTTTCAGTGCAGAGGCTTGGAAAAGGGGGTTTTAGTATGGGTAATAGTTAGGTACATCTTGCTTAGATGAGGTTTATGAAGCAAAAGGTTAAAGATTAAAAATTGATAAGAAGATGAACCATTTTATATGATCCTTAACCTAACCTTAACCTAGCAGTAGTAACAGATAGTAACTGTCACACTCATTCTTTCTGATTTAAAATCCTTTTTCTTAACTTTCAAGCAGAACTAATCCCCTGGGAGGAGAGGTAACCGGACGCCTCTGCCTCTGCCATTCCATAGAACGTGTGCCAGCGGGTCATGTGGTGACGGTGAGGATTTTGGCACAAGATTTTTGCGCCCCCCAAAATCAATTAAAATGCCAAGCGGCGTGAGTCACACGCACATGGAGAGTTCGGGATTCGGAATCGATGAGGTTGGTCTTCGGTGTCGAAAGTGTTCAAAAGTGTTGAAAGGAGCGGGCTCCCTTTGTCGGACTTTTGCCGGGACCTCCTCGACGGATGGATGATGATGATCCAGCGAGGTGATGAAGCTGCAGATGGAGATGGAGTAAGAGTTGAGATGTGATGATGGGCCAATGGCCAGGAATTACAATGCTTATTGCATCTGCTGGAAATTTGCATACCCAATCACCGAATGGCATCCCCACTCTTGACCCCATTTTCAATGGCCACTCGACACGACTCCGGCACGTTCTGTAATCGATCATCAGTGCCCAAAGTGGCCAGAAGACTGGAAACGTATGTAGCTTCGAAGACCTGGAAAGGCGAAGACTGAGGGCCGCCTCTCATCAAAGTCCAACAAAGCGCATACCACAGATATCAATTAATTTCAGCGGGCCAGCGTGGATGTGAAAAGGCCAACA
This sequence comes from Drosophila eugracilis, assembly GCF_018153835.1. Classification (NCBI taxonomy): domain Eukaryota; kingdom Metazoa; phylum Arthropoda; class Insecta; order Diptera; family Drosophilidae; genus Drosophila; species Drosophila eugracilis. Next base: position 3,982,259 of record NW_024572964.1, on the reverse strand, counting down.
AAATCGTAATAAGTCAATGCCTTTGACGGGTACACTTAGGGAAAAATCGATCGATATTAATTATTACAATTTATAGCATTTTATCACATCTTATCAGGAAGGAAAGGCATAAAAATCGAAGAAAAATCTATGATAAACTAAAAATGTTGATAAAAGTGGAATATTTTTAGAAAACTTAGATAAATCCTGGAATATTTCCTTAAATTTTTAATAAACTTCCTTATATAAACTTGTTTCCTCTGCACAGATACCGAAACAGAGATCGAAGTTCCGAGACTTCGGACCTTTTTTCAGACCAAGTCTATTGATAAACACAAATAAGTTTGTAGCAGGATGATGATGATGATTCTCTCTACCTCGGCGAGTCACAATCATCATCAATCGGTTAAGAAAATATTTAACAAGTGTTTGAATGATTTTGAAAAATGATGTGCAGCATGTGCAGCAACAGGAACGGATTCTGAATACGGATTCTGGTTACTCGATTCTGGATTCTGGATTGTGGCCACAGAAGAAAGAGCCAGAGAGTCTCCTTGGCCGGCAAAGTCGTCTACAAATTATTGCACGCGATCGCTCATTTCCAGCAGAAATAACACAAACACGGCAGCAACTTTGGCTGGGGGGAATGGGTTAACTTCTTAACTGGCAACCAGAAACCAGCAACCAACAACAAGCCACTACCAACAACAACAACAACAACAACAACAACTTGAGTTGCCAGTTTCCAATCTCGCAGGCGATGTAGATATAGCAAATAAGATATGGCCGGGGCATGTCATGGGCCCCGCGACTGTGAAAACATCTCAATGGCAAAAGTATCACATCATTCATAATTTCATTGCCGCAGCGAAGGAGGGTTAAAGGGGCAGGAGCAGAGGAAGGGGCAGGGGCAGGGGCCTCTGGGAATTGAGTTGTTGGACCTGGCCACGAAAATCTCTCGGCTCAAGTGTTGAATGTTTGCTCAAATAACAACGGCAACAACACGAGATCCGATCCGACCAACAGATCTCGAGATATATCTCCCGGGGATCACTTGGGGGCGCGGTGAAATTTGACAAATGAACCGGGCAGCCCGAAAAATAAACACACACACACACAAACACTATAAAAAAAGTACTTAAAATATATGCACTGAAAGAAAAATTATAGAAACTTTTAACTTAAAAAGAAAATTTCAGGCAGATACCAAGAAAAATGAATACAACTTTGTTTTCTTCCGAAACCTTTTTAAAACCCCGAATTCTTTGCTGATTTCTCTCAGTGCATTGGCAAGCATAGCCCGGAGTGATCATTATTAATGATGACGATTTGTTGATATTTTTGTAACGTGCTATGGAAAGCCCTTTTCGTCTGCAATGCGATCGCACAATTATAAACCAACAACAGGAATTACAAACAAGTGCAGTACCCACAGCCTGCCCAGTCATGCCCATTCCCAATCCCAATCCCGAATCCCTTTAACCACTCTCGATACCAATAAGCATGATCATCGCAATGATCTTCCACACAAATTGCTTTATCCGAACAGCTGGCTGGCAGGAAACCTCTGCATAATCTAGGCTTATAATTCAATTAATGCCTTCGGTTCTCTCTCGATGCACTTAGCTCGGAACCTGAAGTGCAACACTAGAATCCAGCCACATGACTGGCAGCTCGAGTGGCCATAAACCATGTGGATGTGGTGGTCTCCATGATCTTTTCGATCATCTCCAGCTCCAAACTCGTCGTCACACTGTCTGCGGCAGATGCTGGTTGGGCACAGGTTGATGATCGAACTGCACCGGAAGTCTACTCTTCGAGTGTTGCCCAAAGAGATCGTTTGGCATTAGCAAATGTTGAAATTGATAGAAATTAAGGTATTAAGAGAAGATCTTCTTTAAGATAAATAAAGTTAAAACAAAGAAAGACCTCCTATTACAGCATTTAGGCTGGAATATAGAAAGATATAAGTTCTTACCCAAATTTGTTTATCAAAAAGTTAAAAACCATTAAGAATTATTCATTGCAATAACTTCATTAATAATCACGTTACTTTATCACCCCTATTAGCTATCTTTATCAGCTTGAAACCACCTTTTTAATAAGCTTAATTATTCCCACTACTAACTTAAACAAGTCCAAATGAAGTTAATCATTTCCCTGATTAACCCAAAAGTTAATCACTTTCAATCCAACTTAATTAACAACACCATTCATATTTGTTTTTGAAAAAGTTTTTTTCTCTTTAATTTGTTTTTTTTGTCATTTTTTTTTAATTGATTTCGGTTCATCTTTAATTGTATTTTTATAATTTGTGTTAACTAAATGTTAGTTTTGAATGTTTTCTGCGTTGCTTATCAATTTCGGCTATCATTACTATATACAAATTGCCTGGCCAGCTAAGTTTAGGATACGACTATAGATCTAAATCTTTTTATATATATATATATATATATATATATTTTATATAGATTTTTATACATTTAGAAAACAAGAAAATAAACAATAACAACGTTTCTCATGGTAGGTATACGACAATGATTAGGCATACGCATAAATATATTACAGGAGCCTTGGCAAGCAGTTATCAATCTTGGGGTTCGAGTGATGGGGAAACACTTATCGATTACCGAACATTAAACTAAATTAAATTTAAATTTCATTTAAATTAAATTAACTAAGCTGCAGCTTCTTACACTACAATGCAGGAATGTTTGTTTCTCTGTTTGCTGTTTGCTGTTTGCTGTGTCTTTTTGATGAGATGGCGATGGGTTGCTCAAAGCCTAAAAAACTGGGACTTCTTTGTATGATGGGTTTTAGATTTTCTTTTATGATTTGTTTTATTTTTTTTTCTAGATTGATTCTCCTCTTGTGAGACTGCTTTTGTGTGGACGCATTTATATAAAATTTTGACTAGGAAAGGACGTTTTGTGGGTGGCCAGCTAGCGGTGTGTCCGAGCTGGCGAGGATTGCTCCAGTCACACCTCGCTGGGCATACAATGCACACTGGAGTCCTGCGACAATTCATCCATGGAGGATTCTAAAAGGAGAGGAAATAGGTATAAAGTTATTAGGTTAGTGTCTTAGAGATGTTAATGCTTTTTGTGACTATAAAAACTATCTTATCTTAGCTAAGAATCTTCTTTCTACAACTTACCATGAGTCGGGTATAGACCCGCTTTAGAGCCGTTCATATGCATTGGGGTCTGTGCGTTATTCTGAAATGAATACGTTAACTGCAGGTTAATATGACGCGCAAATGAGCTTCCTTCCGGTTCGCGTACTGCAATCAAAAATCGTTTGTTGAAAGTAGAAAAAAAACAGAAGAAATTGTAAGTACTGGTGTTAGCAGCTTGTGAGGTTTTCATTTGGGGGTATAAAGTGACAAAAAACTGATTCTACTGGTTGATGGTTGAGTTCTACTTTTAAGGGATACTCTAGAGAGGATCTTCAGGATGGAGATGGAGAAGGAAGAGGAACAGGAGCAGGAGGCATGCGGCACTAATCCACTACTTACTTTTATTCTTACCAGCATGTATGTGTTTTTTCTGACGCGCTCGAGAATTCTGGAACCAAACTTGCGTCACACGCTTGCTGAGACCGGTCACCGAGGCAATACGCTCCAGATCCTGGCCATCCGGATTACTGTCAATCTGAAAGTTCGCCTGCAGCACTTGCAACTGCTCCTCGGTGAAGGTGGTTCGCACCCGTTTCGTCTTGCTCTTGTGATAACCATCGCCGTCACAGCCCTCTGAAATGGTAAAAATAATACAAAAATAAATCAGAAACTTAATCGGAAATCGTAGGCCAGACACTGGTGTTCTAGGTCTTTAAGTTGTTATGTTTTTAAGCAGGGTATCTTAGTACTTAACATATTTTTTTAATATTTTTATTATATGTTTTTGCCTTTAATATCTTAAAAACTACTCAAAAACTCATAAAAACCTTTTCTAGACCAAAAACTTCGTTTTTAGAATAAAATTTCATTTTTAGCATTAAGAAAAATCGAAATAAATATAATTTAACATTTTTATAACCCAAAAAAAGGGAACTCTCTCAAGTCTCAAGTGCGTATAAGCCTTTAAAGGTCTTTCGCGGCGACTGGTCTAGGCCTGGTCTAAAAGCATTTTGACAGTCGGCCAAATTGAAAACGTCAAAAAGTGTTTATGGTTTATAGAGCTGCTGCTGCCATGCTTTATGTGGCCACTGTGACCGGACACGGTGGTCTCCTCCAGGAAGGAGATGGGGTTTTTTTAGAGGGGGGTCTCTAGATGGGGCTACGACATTCACAAGCCGATCACGTCGCCTCAGAAAACCAAAAAAAAAAAGTGAGGGAAAAAAATGAAAAACACAACTGGAGAGTAGTTTTTTACGAGTGTGACACGATTTCGTCAGTGGCGACTGGCTGGCGCTTAGCTTCAGCCGCAGCGCAGCAAAGCGCAGCTTCACTGTACCATTCACAGTGGAGCGTCCCGAATTGGCAGCCGTTCTGCCATCGAAGCGTGCAGCATGTTTTGCAGCTTGTTTTTATGCCCCTCAGTTTTGTTGTAGTTTAAAGTCAAAATCTTAGTGAAAATACTAACCGTCACTCGATGTGGTGCCACCCTCGACCGTCTCCAGATAATGAGCCTTGCAGAGCACCCGGTCATCCATGAGGGCGAACTGCTCGCCGGTGGACAACTGGCGTCCACACTGATCGCAGGCGAAGCAGGCTAAATGGAAGACCAGCTCCCTCGCCCGACGCACCCAATCCGAGGCGGAGATGCCGCGACAGCACTTCGAGCACTTGGCGCCGAAATTTCTGTAATTAAGGTAAAGGAAATATTAATTAGTTGGGTTTATAAGCTAAAGATATTGGTTAGTATTAGTTACTATTAAAGTATAGCCTTAATGATATGATAGGCAGTTCGGTATAGCTTTTCAATCTCAAAGAAAATCAAAATGGAAAACAGAGGCATCTTTGTTAAGCCGATACGGTTAAGTACCATATTTTCCTGTATGCGGCAGAGAGCGCTTTCCAAGCGGAAGTGGTTGCCCTGGCGAACGTTTTTCCAAATGAGTCGGCAACTTTCGGTGGCTTATTGTTAGCTTTTAAGCTTATTTTTACAACAGCCACAACAATGTATGGCCAGAGCATGACTCGGATGTGGATGGGTTTTCTCGGAGATGGGTTCAGATGGGATGTTGGGATGCTGGGATGATGTCTCCATCGGGCAATGCACACTTAAAATTCTTAACTTGAAAAATAAATATTTTTACAGCATCTCACGGCGCGTCTGTTTGTTTATTTTCATTTGGTTCGACGTCGACACCGTTTTCCTACGTTTTCCCCTTGCCTTTTTTTTCTCTGTTTTTTCTTTTTTTTTTGTATCTGCCAGATACTTTGGCTTGCAACTTGCATTCTCGCCCGTAAAGTTTTCATTTCGTTACGTTTTGGCCGCATCTTTGCCGCTGTTGACTTTATGGATTAAGTCGCAAACGCTGTCGAATTGTTACAATTACAATTAACCCAAGATGTGTGGGAAACTATTCGGAAAACACTTGTCCACATACACAATCGAGTTGGAAAATCAATTGGAATTTTCGAAAGTTCAATTGGGCAGTTTATTTGGAAAGGGCAGATGGCTTTTGGGGTGTTAATATAGGGGGAAAAGTATAAATATTTATAAGAAAAAATTATAAAATCATCAAAGATCATCCCCAGAAGTTTGGTTAATCTTATTAAGATCTGACATCTGACCCTTTAAGCTCCAATTTCCCATACTAAATACTATCTCTTAGATAATCAATGATACTCACTTGCTGTAGTCGGCCTTGCAGTACACCTGTCGCTCCCGGATGAAGCAGGACTGCTGGCGGTCCAGGGGGCACATGCACATGCAGCATCGCAGGCAGTGGGCGTGCCAGGAGCAGCCGCCTACCTCCAGGAAGAACCGATCCGAGATGGGTTCCCCACACGCTGCGCAGGAACGCAGCTCAGTCTGCAAAATAAACAAGAAAAGAGCAGAGATTTAGGCAATGGGAAAGAAGACAAGTTTTCTATGCAAATTCCGTTGATTCTTTTTTTTTATTTTGCTATCACACATCTGAGAACCGGATCGGTTATATATACTATAAAGAAAAAAGAGATCTCTGATTTCTGATCTCTGATCTGAAATCGTAGCGCCCGCGTCGGATTTGTTTCTTCTTTTGTTGTGCCTTCAAATGAAATCGTTCAATAAATCTGGCAAATGTCCCGGCGGCTTCTGTTTTATTTCTTAGCTGCAGCATTTAACTTATGTATATTAAACACAAATTTCAATGGCCAGCACAAAAGACGAGTTTCATTCGCTTTACGATTGTTTCGCTCTTTTTCAAAATTGAACCATAAATTTTAAAATGTTATGCTAATTGTTGTTGCTGTTATTGGTGCTGGTGCTGATGCGACGGCAACTGCTTCACTCCGAAGTCCACGAAATGTGAAATTTATCGACCCAATCCGCAGATCGATCTAATGAATATTCAATGTTTCGCCTGCATGTTACGCCGCTTTAAATGAGTGTTTCAAACAAATTTTATTGCGTTTCATAAAGTACAAAAAGCAGACACCGAAACGAAAAGTAATCTAAAGGGAATTATTTAGATTGATTTTTTAGTGCTAACAGCGAGGTGTTGATCTCAGCAAATATCTTGACAGCTGCAGAGATCTGCATTTTATTTTGAAAATATGCAGTATTGTTGTTGGCAAATGTGTAATTAAAAGGCTTTTGGTAATAATTTAAGTTGAGCTATGAAGCTATATTTTGTTTTAAGTGAAGTTGAAGTCAGTAGATGAGAGGTGGAGGTGCCAAAATGAAGCTGAAGTTGCTTTAAGCTGAAACCATAAATAAGGCTGCTTGTAATTGTTTTAAAAATGTACAGCCATAAAGTATTTACAACTCAAATAATTTATTCTCTTAACTAAAACGCTTTAAATTATAAAGCCATTAATCGAAATGTCTAAATAAATCACTTAAAAGATAAATGAAAAACAGGGAGATAAAACCAAGTCGTTTTTAGATACTTAAAATGTGATTTTTGTTAACAATTTTATTTCTAAATGTTAAATATCAAAAAGTATTATATGAAGGATTTTTAACTTAACATTTTTCACTCACAAATAATTTATTTAACCCATCTCCCATAACTCCCATAACACTGCAGGCCTTGTTAATGCCTTCTCATTATCTCCCCTTTGATTGAAAAAACATTTCAATCGCCCGATCTGGTTATTGTTGATTATGATGTGCAATTTCCGAGTGGAACGTTAATATCCATAAAAAAAAAGAATCGAATGCAGTACTTGAAACATTTAATTAATGACCGGCCTTTCGCTTAAGTACTTTTCATTCATTAATAAAAAAAAGAGCAGCCGGAGAAATGCGAATCGAAGTTTTTCTTTTTCCATTAATCAAAAAATGGCAGGGAAATTCCTATTTTCTGTGTTGTTGTTAAGAAAACAATTGCAGGCGCAAATAATTGCCGTTTAACTTATGGCAACTTGTTGTTAACTTAGCTGACGAATTCGTTTCGTTTCTTCTGTTGCCGCCGGAAAATAAATACAAATAAATACGAGATAAAACCTTTTTGGCCGTGACTATAGACCGATCAAAGGGCCCGCCATTTGCGACTAAGGCAATTAATAAGACAATGCCGAAGAGCAGACTGGAAAAACAAAAACAAAAAATGAAGCCAAAAGCCAAAAGCCAGCCCATGGGTAATAGATATCTATGAGAATAATTTATGACAGGCCGCAAACTATCAGATACAAATGTATCTAGGTATCTTTTATATTTTCATTTCAGGCAAAGGGGGCTTAGGGGGTTGAGGCCGGAATATGCAACATGGCCACCATCAAAATGAGCAACATGTGAGCTGGTATCTGTGCGTGTTCCGTGGACATGAAATAACTACATCCTAACATGGCCGTCCGAACGCGCAGCCGCTGCCATTTAACTTTTCAACTCCGCCGTGTATGTGACACGTTTAATAGCGGTAGTCGAGGCAGTCAAGTCCCCCTTCCCGACCCATAGATATACCATAACCATAACCCATACCCCTCCTTCTCCTCAACCACCCGATTTTCCCTGGACGAGCCTGCGCTCTGCCATATCCCAATCCCAGGCCCACATCCCTCCCCTTCTCTGACGCCGCCGCCTGTCACTTTCGTTTAACTTTTCACATTGCGCGCCCGAAAAACACAGCCAACAACAAGGCCGAATATTGCCAGGGCAAATGGGGGAGGGGAGATGGCCAGGGAGGTACTAGGCTAGGGACAGGGGTAGGGTCTGCGGTGCAAGGGGTGTTTTCAGCAATTTGTTTTCCCAACGCCCGTTTTAACACACAAAAACGGAGGCTGAGACAGTGACTTCAATGCACTTGGGAAAATTTGTGACTGAGATTTGGGATTGTATTTAAAGGCAGAGGGATGCTGAAATCAAATTGCAGAAAAATCTGAAGATTTTGAAAAGTTTTAGGAATCCTAAAGTTTTTTCAGATATTAATATTTTGTAACCAACTTTTATCTCAGTGTCTTGGACCCGAAATCGCACTTTGAATTCCCTGCAGCTTGTTGGTTATACACATGCAATTGCTGTTGTTGTTGTTGTTGTTGTCATGTCTATGCCCACTTTTGAAAATATGTCAGTTGTCAGAAGGACAGAAATAAGAGGGGAGAGGGGTGGGTAAAGGAGCGGTTAGAAGGACACATTTGAAGTGGCATTTTTGGCGAGCATGTCATTTGACTGTAATTTACTCGTGAGTGTCGTGAGCCCTCTGCGGTTGTGTGTGCATTTCAATGCGAGCTGCATAAATCTGTCCATGAATTTCAAATGGGTTTTCTTGTGGGCTTAGAACTCGTGGAAACTTTTCCGACTAGGTGACAGAATAAAGTGCGGAAAATGGCTTTAGTAGGCCAAAAAATGACGAGGAGATGGATTTATCATAAAGTTAATGACGTTTAAGGAGTTGAGTTAATGAAACTTAAGGAATCCTGCAGTTAGATTCTTGTAACTAATCAAAGAAAAAGACAGCTATATAACATCCTTATCCTTATCTTCTGATAAAATAGATAAAAAAAACCCAAACCACTGACCCCCATCTAGCCAAACTGAACTGGCAAAGATTTTCAGAACTGATAGAAGATGATGAATTCGCTGGATCTCTGCGGGTCGCAATGTACGATAAAATATATATGTATGAGACCGGGACCGAGGCTAGTTGTGTGCCTTTTATTGTTATTATTTGCTATGAATACCCAGTGTTATATAAGCACTCCCTATGCCAACCGTGGCCCTCATAAAAATTCCACAATTTAAAACTTGCACCTTGCAACTTTTGGCTCGAAATGTCGTAAATAACCCCGACTGGCAGTCGTATAAAAGTGGGAAAAACAAAAGGCCAAGACAGAACTATAAAAGACACATGAAGAGTATGCAATAAACTTTATAATCCCCCTCCCCCCCATCCATAAGGGATATCTGCAGATACCTCTACTTGGGCAAGGTGCTCAAAGAGGGCCTCTAAGATAGTATGCAATGAGACTGCAGACCGGTAGCCGGGAAAGTTAAGAACTATATCATCTTCAGGAACCATCAGGAAATAGAAGAAAAGGAAAAGATATGGCAGGGGGACACACCTAGAAGATCGATTACCCCCGGAATTGGTAGCAATCTTTCACGTCATTGCGCAAATTGAGCGATCATCAGAGGGACTACCGTACCAATATCGATTGCTATATCAATAGATGGAACGTTGGTTTGATGACAAAAGCCCTTGGCCACTCAATTGGTTTCTCCGGTTGTGACTTGTCATCTCCTTGCCTTTTCACTATCCACCGTGAGAATGTTGTGCTCCCAAATCTCTGATATATATATAGGGGAAAAAATCCAAACAAAAGCCGCTTGATAGCAGACAAACCACAATGGACATATCTTTTCAGCCGATATCGAAGCAGTTATGACAACAGCTTGCCCACTTGGCCACTTGTCACTTGAACGGATTTTGGCAAATGTTTTCCTAAGGCCTTTCGATCTCTCGACTTAAGCCGCTTTTCAACAACAAATTGCAGCGAAGGCTGCTCGGTTTATTTCCAATATTTTTCTATTTTTTTTTTTATATTGTGTAAACTCTTTTTTTTTCTTAGCTGATTTATGCGGCATGAAAATTTTCAACGGGCGTCTGTCAAATAAATATATATTTTTTGGTCTGCGACGGGTGGTGACTTTCGAAAAAGGCGTATCGCTTTTTAATTAGAGCTACTTTTTTGTGTTATCCAGCGCGGTGCGTGGGCCTTTTAGCTTTGTGTTTAATATATTGAATTATGCTAAAATATGACTACCAAAAGGTTTACACGTCGGCGTTTGTTTGGCGTTAAGTTGGGATCATCGTATCTGATTGTTATTTAATGGCCACACGAACTGCTCTTTATGAATGGAACCAACGGCCAACAAACGCCCACGAAATACTAAATCCGAAAAATACAAAAAACACAAAAAAACAAAAAAAAAAAAGTGGAATAAAAAGCATCCATATCCATAATACGAGCACGCTCCATAAATTGGCTAAATGTTTACAAATATTTCATCGGGAAGCGGTTAATGGTAATGTCGCCGTCCAGCTCTTTCGCTCTTTTACTCCGATATACTCCTCCATATTTATATATATATATATATATATAGTCTATAGCCCTGGCTGTTGTCGCGCCCATTGATCCAATCAAATTAATGGGCTGCTATAACTGGGCAGCCAACAAAAACGACAGCAGAAATGAAAAGGGAATGCATTTCTATGGGAATACAGTGGGAACTGACTAAAGGAAACTGACAAGAATAATCTACCAATAAGATTTGCATATTTCTTTATAGTTAAGATATGTTTTAAGCCTCATTTAAGCCATTTTTGTGTTTAAAGGATTTTTTAAAATATTTTTCAAAAATCTAGGAAAAATGTAAATAAGTTTAAAAGTTAACCGAAAATCATTATCATTACTATATATCCTTTCTGACTGTTAAATTAATGATTTTCCTTTCTATTTTTCCCATTTATTGACTATCTACTGTACCTAGCCGATGCATCCTCACTGGGCAAACCTGTCGACTGCGCGTTACTGTTGGTTTGTGCATCTCTCCGGCAAACTTAATTACCGCTTTATGTCAATGGTCCAGCGTGTTTTTGCTAAATTTATCAGCGTTATTAAATTTTATCACTGGCGACAAAATGTGCATATGCCATTCAATTTTCACAACATATTCGCACATCACACGCACACGCACACGCACACACAACACACAGAGTTTCCCCTCTCCCTTTCGCCAGAGTGGGGCCTTTCAGCCTAGGCAAATATTATGATGGCAGACAACTCGTCGGTGGTTCCATCTCTCGGATGCTATGGGGCAAAGAGGGGGATACTATAGTAGGGGGAGTTGTGAGCCTAACATTGGCGTAACATCGTAAAATATTTTACGGCCAAATGGCTGCGAGCCAAAGTCGCCAACGTTTTTATGGGGGGCCCAAAAAAACAAAGAGCCCATATTCTCGACAACAGCTTGAAAAACATAACGAAAAGAAAAGCCCTTCGATTTGCAGCTGTCAGTTTTCAATTTGAGTCGCTAAGTGGCTAATTGACAATTGCCAAAAAGTAACTAAAATGCAAATGAAATATCTATTAAAGATAATATACAGCCGACTATAAAAACGCCAAGAGCTGAGACGGGAAAAAAAGCTGTGTTAAAAAATAAACTTTATATATGCATATATAAAAAGTTTTATTTCACTTTATATCTTTCGTTTTTTTTTTATATATTTTTTCTTGATTCTGGGATTCTGGTGATGACAAAACCTTGGTTGATCTCTTAGGTGGATGATTCGGGGGTGCGGGGGGATATATTAGGTGTGTAATATACACAGAGAGAAATGAGAATGATAAATAGATACATTTTCTGACTACTTTTCAGTAACAAGTTTTGGTTGTTTTGTTTAATTAGTAAAACCCCTACGTTTACCCACCATTAAGATCATTTTAAGGAAGTTTTTTAGAGATTTTCTCTCAGTGCATTGTACCCCAGTATCCCACAATTCCAGTGTTGACAAGTTATGGCCCAAAGAGCGGCTACGACTTAAAATGTCGCACTTTATTACACTACAAAACACAAAACTGAACTCAACGCGAGATGATCTCTTGGGGTTTCGGAACGGATCGGATCGGGATCGGGATCGTATCGTTTTGGGTACTGGGGCGGCTACTCGGGGTTCTTTAGGTTTGGGTTTGGGTTTGGGTTTGGGACTGGTCTGGTTGAGTTTTTACAGCCATTCCGGTGGATGTTGCTGTTGGCAAACACCGGCCTTTTTGTGTATGCCCGTGTGCTCCCAGCCGCGTTTTATTATAACTGTTGACTGCTCGCATACGAGATAAATTTCATTTTAATACTTTCTTCGTTTTAGTTTTTTGTATATTTTATTTTGTTCAAACAGAGAGCGGGGGGAAGCGCGGGACTTTTGAGGTCGGAAAGTGATTTGCATACGGGGCATCGTTCTCACGAGTGGGAATGAAATAACCACCGGGGATCATCCAGTCGAGAAGAAGGCCAGAAGGCCATAAGGCCAGTTAGAGATCTCTGGATATAGCTAGCTGGCTGATAGATCGCCCGACTTATGCAGCTAATACCGTTTTACCAGCTTCTTCTTCTTTTTCTTTGGCTGCCATTTCCACTTGGCCATAAACATAAACAGGTGGCAATGTTCATTTGCATAGACAACGTTTCGATATTAAATTTCAAAGCGAACGACCAGCGTCAACGACATTCCAAAAACACTAAATAAAAACACAAAAAAATACACAAAAATAAACCAAGAAGTTAAACAAAAAAAAAAACAAAAACTAAACTAAATATTCAGATGACAGTGGCAGTGGCAGTGGCAGTCTGAAAATGGCTCTTCGATTTGCTTCTGGTCCCTCTGGCCTATCTTTGGGTCTACTTTTTGGTCAATTTCCTTAACTTGTTTCGTGCTTTAATCATTTGCGGCTTTCCGCAGCTGTCTTCAAATCGAAACGAACTTGTAAATTATACTATATAGTATACTATATATGTCGCGACAGTTTCAGGCTTTTGTCTACCGAATTGATAAGCTCGAATTATATGGTAATGGGTGTCGAGAAGTTAATGTCAGGTTCTGCTTGTTTCTAAAGATTAATAAGCACTTTAAAATTATTATTTTATTTCAGAAGTTAGTTAAGATTAACTGCTATTTGAGTTTAGATATGAATATTTAAGAGTTTCCTCTTTTTTTATATATTAAAATTAATTTTCCCTTCAAACATCATTTAGTTTTCCCCAAAGACATATTTTCCCTAATAGATTACAGATCTGTTATCTCTTCAAATCTATATTCATGGCAATACAATAGCTTGTAACTATGTCAAATTAAATTAGGCTGCTCCTAAGTTTCCATCTCGTTTGGGCACATTAACTCTTAATTACAGATAATCTCAATCGAATTTATTTCGACTGCGACTTATAGTGTTTCCGTGCATAATAGAGCACCCTGTGGCTATGCAATTTGTTGGCCAATAAATTTCAATAAAAAAACATTTGCATCAAGCTGGAAATTCAGAGTGAATATGAATGTAGCCACCCTCGGCACTGGAAGTACGGCAAACATTTCGTTTGCCATTTTTTATCATTTTAAAATTATTTTGTTTTTTTTTTTTTATTTTTTCCTTGTACTGTGTGTTGATGTATTTTTCTTCTCTTTTTGCATAAATTTTACCGGCTGGCAGTTGTGCAAACAGAACTCAAAACTCAAAGTCTGGGGAGGAGAGGGAGAAAATCGGCTCTCTTAATAAATCGCTAATAAATCGCCCGCAAGTATCTCAAACGCTTTCGACACGCGTTTTTCTTGTATCTTTTTTTTGGGTTGAGAATGTTTCGGTTTTTTTTTGTGGATTCGCATTTTTAAGGCATTCATCATAAAGCTGAAGATCGAGCATCGAGTGAATCCGAAACCGAAAACCCCAAAATGCTTTTGTCTTTTCGTCAACATGTCACAGCCACTAAACATCAATAAGTTTTTTAAGCTTTTATTGATTTCGTCTTCGTTTTTTACAGCTCATCTTTGTGCGGAGTTTTTAGGGAGATTTCGTGTTTGATTTCTCATTTTTTATTGAGCTTTGGCCACAATTAATTAGCCAAATCTGCATTTTGCATAAATTACAAATATTATATTTTCATATTTCAGTCTCCAGCTTTCGGCCATTGTATTTTCGTATCCCCCCCTTTTTTTTTTGTGGGCCAATAAATCAAGTTCGAAGTTGCTTTTTTATTTTTGTTTTTTTGTTTTTGGGCCACCTCTTAAGTTCTAGCCGATAATTTATTTAGGTGACTTTGAATGATTTTAGCGGTGAGTTTCAAACGGAAAAGACATTCGAAACTAGTTTCGCTTCCCTAAAACTAATCACTTTGGCTACTGTTCGTAGATGCCATCGATAAGATGGAACAGAAGACCTCTTTTCAGGCCATTTGCAATTGTCAGAAAATTAAAAGCAAATATTTTAAGCCCAAAAAACATAATAAAATGGTTGATAAAAGTAGAAATTCCATATTTAAAAGCCATTAAAAATAATCTTATAAGCTGTTAAAGCTGCTAAGTAACTGCCAAGAGAAGTTTCCCAAACAAAAACGATTCCTTTTGGGCCAATTTGCAATTGGCAAGCAAATTAAATGTGAATATTTTCGGGCGACAAGCCGGCAAGAGAACATTTTATTTTATTTATTGGAATTTTTTGCCAGAAATCAAATCGAATGGTTTGTCGTTAGGGGTTGGCTCGTAAATTCCAGGGGCGGGTTTGGGTTTCTCATCTTTTTTTTTTTTCGGTACAACCGGCAGACAGGAGTTGCAATGATTTGTGGCATTTTACAATTTTACAAGGGCCCACAGGGCCATGCATCATTTGTAGGCCAACTAAGCGTCCTTTAAGGACTATTTTGTGGATGCACTCGAACGAACAATGGGAAGACACTCGACTCGCTCGCTCGCCTTCTTTTGTGCGGTTTTGTTAGGTCCTCTTCTGTGTGTGTGTGTGTGTGTGTGTGTTTGTGCCTCCTGCATTCGATTTTCATTACCAAAAAGGGGGACTTTTCCCTTTTCGCATTTACCTGCTAAAAATGCTGCTGGGATTTTGACACGTCTTCCGAAGATCTCCGCCAGCATTTCGCATGCGCAACCCAAAAACTGACCAGGAACTCTAGGATCTAGGATCTATTGTCCAAGTACCGATGTATACACATATTGCAGGCCCAAAACAAAGGTGTGATATTTGTTTGTCTTTTGTCCCGGATCGGGGCAATTGGCTCAAGTCAAGATGCATTTTCTGTTTTCCTTTTGTTTTTCCAAGGCGACCCGAGGCGTGGACTTCTTGTCAGCGTTGACAATTAGCCATATTCGTCGAGTGCTTGGTCACAGGACACTTACAGGATTTGAGTATGTCCTTTGTTTGGCTATCCAATTATGAGGGGGCTTGCTGAAAAATCTGCTGACCGCTGGTCAAGCAGCTGGTTTTGGTCACATCTTGGCAATAGGCACGCGCTCTTCTTTCTTTTTTCTTGATTTTCTGGGTTTCTTGTGCGGGATTATGGGACAAAGGAGTTAGGCGTGTTATCCTCAAAAGGTGTTTTGTTAACCACTCAAAGCTAATAAGTAGATGGGAGATAGGAAAAGTCAGGGGAACTATCTTGAAAGTGTGATTAGAAATGATTTTATGAGAATAATAATGGTAAGAAACTTACAGAGATTACTTCTCCTCAGTAGTTTAGTACTATAATGCCTTGGGATTTCCCTTTATCTTATATTAAGTCATCACTAAAGATCGCAGATAGTTGATTTCGTCATTCTTTTCTCAGATATAAAGTTACTTTGCAGTTACACTTACTAGGACTTCCAGTTTACGAATAGCAACTTCCCAAGCCGTAAAATCCATATAAATTAATATTCAAATCTAAAAGCTAATCCCACTAATTCCCATCCAACCCACTTCACTTCAACTCCAAATGCCCAACTCGCCAATTAAAGAAAACATTTCGAACCGCAGAAGAAGGCGTCAACGACTTCTTACACAAAAAAAATAACACACAAAAAAGACTTTTAACGTATTTATGGGAGGTTTACTTATTTCCAATCTTTCAATTTTCTTGTGAATTATTAATGAAAAATCATTTATTGAAATATGTATAAATGTTTTTTATAGCTGCTTTGCAGGCATTCGACATTTAAACGCTTAAATATTTATGCCTTTTTTATATCTCTTTCTCCGACTACCTAAGAGCAGGGAAAAAAGACTCCATCTCCATCTCCATCTCCATCTCCCCTCATACATTGTTGAATATTCATAAGGCAGCGCCTAGTGGCGTCATTTTCGGATTTGGATTTGGATGATATAGAGAGGTAGGGGGGATCTATATAGAGAGGGGGGATCTACCAACATCTGGGGCGGGTCAAGATCGATGATGTCAAGAAAAGGTCGAGAATCCCCTTTTGTTGACCAGCGAGACGGCGGCTCAGAACTGTTGACATTTGATTTTTTTTTCTTGGCTTATCTGGGATTTGAGATGTAAGCGGCGGCTCCCCCGCTGTTTTTTTCCCCCATTTTGACAAGTTATCTAAAGAATTCTAGCTGGAGAAATCGGGCGATTAAAAATATAACGCAGAGCAATAAGCGTCAGCACCTTGTCCAATTTGCTATGGTAATGAAAATTATACTCGTTGAACAAAGCCATGGCAAATCGATCATCGGCGAGCATAAATCATGATCGATTCTCTGCAGACTCATGGCAAATATTTTTCAAAAATCCTGTGGGTGGCTCACACACACACAAACCTCGCACAGCGGGTGCAAAAATCGGATTAAACGTTTCCGAGGGGGGAAGCGGGAGATAAAATAAAATCAAAAATCTTTGGAACAAAAAATTATATGTTTTGTTGAATGAACATGGAATTGAGCAACCTCATCTAGGCGACACGATCAATGCAATGTCTTGAAGAAAAAAACGTAGAAAAACCCAAGTTGGTTATGATTTTTTGGGGTTTGGTTGCAGATACATCCCAATATCAGCCTTCATTTCACAGCCAATACTCGAATATATTCCCTCATAAAAGTGTGGGCTGTGAGGTTTATTTTTCGAGTGTTTTTTTTTTTTTTTTTTTGGGGAAAGGAACCCCACTGTGCGATTTGTGTGCTTTTCATATTCACCGCTCTGTGTCGTCTGCATTTTGAAAACTCATCGTTTTCCAGCGGCTAATAGTCTGCTGGCTTTTTCGAATTGAATTGGAACTGTTTTGCTCTGGTTTTTGTCTTAGCTCCGGCTCACTTTTTTCCCTTACTCCTTCCTAATGGTTGATCAAACGCCGCCTGTTGCGTTTTCTCGCAGCGGGCCAAGAAACTATACACAAAAAAAAGTGCTTTATGGGTCACTCGGGGTCCGGACTTACATGTCCAGCAATTAAAAAGGAAATCAAATACGTGGCTTAGGTGGGAGTGCAAACTGGACTCTTGAGCTATAACTATACGGGTGATATATGGTCAACTATAGGTCTATTAGCAGTTCAATTTACTTCAAAGTTTTCCTTTAAAGAGCTTCTTTAGTTACTCTAAAAACTGAGCAGATAAACCTGTTATTAGACCCTAAGAAGGGTAAGTTTAAACATGTTTTTCCCAAATTTCATTTTTAATGTTCAAATTATTTAAATTCTCTTTTATAAACTGCCCTGTGTATTCCATTTGCCGTAGGAAACCGCAAGATAAGAACAAGCTAAGAAAATCCCACAGAGTTTGCTTAACCTCTTAACTACCTCTTCTGGTTTTCTTGTTAATAAAAAAAAAACCCAACACTCACCTTCATTTTAATTGCCTCCACAATTTTGGCGGTTTTTAATCCAAGTCTTTTGCACAAAATTCTGTCGCCAGCTTTAGCCTGGGAATCGAGCCCGATCGCAGCCAGAATGTAGAAGTATATATATATATATATATATAGAAGATAATGACGACGACGACTTGATCAGTTTGTCAAGCGTCCCACGAAAGCCGCCGTCTGCATATAGGTTGCTTATATAATACGATTCTTGTGACAGCTATTAATAACCAGTGTAAATTCGTATATCCGAGATGTAGATCAATTTGCAAGCGTTTGCAACATTTTCGATTTGATTAGCACATTCGATAACAGTTCACTTTTTTAAGCCGACGGCGAATGTTGCGGGGAGATGATAGTCGTACACCTTTTTTTTAGTATGACATTGTATTGCATACACGCAGAACCTTATCATGAGCGGGACGCGATAACACGTTAGCATGTAGCAGCGTTTCGCGTTTCACGAGAGATTCTGTTTTGTTTTTGGTCGTCGTGGCGGAGCGGATCGAGCGGACGCGAGATGTTGTTACAGCTTCGAGGCCACTGCGTTAACTGCCGGCGCTCGGGGTTCGAGCTCAGGGATCTGGTGCTGTGCTGCTCAACTGCTTCGATTCATGCCCGGTTTCCATATGCTGCTCATGGCCCACAGACACAGCCACCACCACCACTACGCTCACAGGTAAAGCCATACAGAAACCAAACCATCCGTACTTGCACAACCACCAGTCTCAGCTGAAACTCGACTCGGAAACCCGCTCAACTGGTTTTGAGCGCACATCTGTCGCCGTCGCAACGGGAATGGTGGTGATTGGCCCAACTGGCCACGCCCCTATTGTCCCGGAGAACGAGTTCCGGACTGGCGTCCCCCATTTTGAGTGCATTTCCATCGTGGGTTATCTTTGCCACCAATTGAGTGCGCCGGCGCGTGCCAACTTGGCCACTTGAAATGAGTCGAAATCGGAGTGGAATTGCCAGTCGAAATGGGTGGGTGTTGCTCTGACGATGATGTTGCTGCTGTGAGCTTCTCTCGTATTGCTGATGGCTTTTTGGGGCTGGTGTTGGTGTTGTCATTGATGTGCTTTTACTACTGATGTTGCTGTTGCTTAAGGGTACTGTTGCTGTTGTCACTACTTTTGGTGTCACTTTTACTGATATGGCTGTGGTTTCATCTCACATTGCTGCTGTTTGTTTTGTTGCTGTTGCATTGCTTACTGTTGCTTCTAATGAATGTTCTTCAGATGTTGATACTAAAAATGTTGCTCTTGGTGCTAATATTTCTTTGTTTCTTCTCTAGCTGCTATCTAGCTTTTTTCATAAATTATCTGTTGCTGAAGCTTTTCCAACTAAAGATTCCCCCTGATTGGTTTCTCCTTTTACTGATGCTGCTGCTGTTCTTGAATTTGTCTATCATGTTGCTGCTGTTTTCAACTTTTCTACTGCTTTTTTTCGGTGTTCCTGTAGCTGTCATTGCTTTTGATGCTGCTGTCTGAGTGGTTAAAAGCGAAGGGAAAACCTAAAAGCCCGGAGAGGAAAAGAGGAAACGGAAAAACGGAACTCGAACTCCACCGCACTTGACTTTTTTGGGGTCAAACCGCTTGATGGAGGGGAAGTGAGTTGCCAGTTGATGTTGTTGCTCTTGACGCTGCTCTCTTTTCGGTTAAATATTTTTTATTCCATTTGACTGTTTGTGATGGCATGCCAAACATGATAGCGGAACCGACGTGGCCAAATAGAAGAGGCAGTTAAATTTGAATTTAAGGAAAAGATAAGCATGTTAAGCTATGAAGTATGACAGAAATAACCAAAGAAAATATTTCTTTTAAATATTACAAAATCAAGAAGCTCTCTGGCATTATCTAACAAAATTTCAAAGACATTAAAGGCCTAACATAAATTTAAACTTAAGTACAGAAATTATCAATAATATATAAAAGTAAAACCAAATAATAACAAACTGATCCCAAAGTACTTCCTAAGTTATGATATAGCAGGTTTTTCCCACTTACCTTTGTCCTCCTTATCCTTTGATTTAAGCCTGAGTTTAAGCTTTATGCTTGGCTTACCACTCTCCTCCGAGTTTTCCTTTGACTTTCCGATCTGCGAGCACTTTAACCATTACTTTGGACCATTTTTCATTCACTGTCTCTTTGGTCGTGGGCTGTCTTTTAAAGCCGCTTGGCATTCAATTGGCATTTGGCTGTCGCCATCACCCAGTCGCCTCCACCATGACCACCTACTTCTCCTCCAGTGGCCCCCTTTTTTACCACTCCTTCTCCGCTTTTTGCTTTGCTCACGTTATTTAAGGATTAACATCATTTTATGCTGCTTCGCAATGCCTTTTTTGCAGGATTAAATGCTGCCGTCTGCTGGCTCTCGTTCTTCTGGCAATGCACTCGGGAAATTATTTTAAATTAATTATTAATAATTATTAAAAAATTTCTTAAATTTCTGTCATGAAATGTAAATTTAAATAAGAAATAAAAATCTTAAAAATTTCTTGTTTCTTGTATCAATGTAAAAAGTGATTTTCCCAGTTTAATAGCAAACTTGTCCCATATTTCTTCCAGTGTATATCCCACCCCCCTTACTCCCCTCTCCCAGTTGGCGCTCCGCTCTCCTTTCTCCCCTTTGAATTGATTGCATTGCACTTTTTCTCGCTGTTGTTGTTGTTGCATAGTTTGCGCTGATGCGCCGCCTCCATGGCTACAAAGTGATTTTTATGGCTTTCTGTCAGTGTGTGTGTGTGTATGTGCTTCGGTGTATGAGTGTGTGTGAATGCAAATGTTTGCCTTCGAGTGCGTGTGTGTGTATGAGTGCACTTTGATGTTTCCGCATTACAAAGGCGGCACTTTAATAGCGATGCATTTATCAAAAGGCAGCCAAAAGTCCGACAGCAGCTGCTAGCTTTAACACGCATACGCCCCGTGGGGTGCCGCGAAAATAAAGTTCGGAAAACTAGGAAGCTACAGGAAATAGAGCGTCGAAGCAAAGTCTTACCATATCATAACCATCTTTAAGCAATTACTATCATTAACTTCAAATTTGCATACAACATTAAGCTAGTTAGTGGTACTAAAGTGTATTTAAATAACTTTTATCGACCTTAAAAAAATATTTTTAATTCTCGAAAATGCCAAAATTGGTAATCTCAGATTTTCTCCTCAACATGAAATTATTATGCCTATAACTCAGCCAATAATGGTCCGAATATGGAATGTAATACCTCGCCAAGCTCGTAATTAAAATTCCAACAAAACTGCATTCACAGTTTAAAACGTAAAAATTAGGCCAATTTTTCATTATTTTGATGATGTTACCCCTTACAAAAAATTCAAAAAACTGCCAAAAATTAAAAATCCTAAAATCACCAAACGAATGATGAGGAAAGTTTCTCTCGGTTGTTAGATTCACAAAACATACATTCACTTAGCTGTATGCCTTGTTTTAACCAAGTTATAGGTATAAAACCAATAAATAAGGTAGCATTTTCTGTCTGAAATCATAAGTTTAATTGTCTCCCCAAAATTCTCACAATTCTTCCCATCACAAAGCCAAATACGAACGGAGTACGGACTGTCATACATCGCTGGACTCGTAATTAAAATTCTAACAAAACTGCATTCACAGTTTAAAATGTGAAATTTTGGCCGTTTTTTCCAAAAAAAGATGATGTTACCCCTTATCGAAAATGCGAAAATTGGTTTTTTCAGATTCCCCTCAAAGTCTCAGTATTATTCCCATAACTTTGCCAATAATGGTCGGAATATTGAATGTGATACCTCGCTAAGCTCGTTATAAAAATTCTATCAAAACTGCATTCACAGTTTAAAATGTAAAAATGTTGCCAATTTTTTTGTATTTTGATGATGTTACCCCTTACAAAAAATTCAAAAAACAGGCAAAAATTAAAAATCCAAAAATCACCAAACGAATGATGAGGAAAGTTTCTTTCGGTTGTTAGAATCACAAAACAGTTATTCTTTTAGCTATGCGTCTTGTTTTGACCAAGTTATAGGTATAAAACCGATCAAAAAGATAGAATTTTCTATCAGAACTCAGAAGTCTGATTGACTCCCCAAAATGCTTACAATTCATCCCACCACAAAGACGAAAATGAACAGAGTCTGGACTGTCATACATCACTCGAAATTAAAATTCCAAAAAAACACAGTTTAAAATGTGATAGTTTCGCAATAATTTGCAAAAACAGATGATGTTTCCCCTTATCGAAAATTCGAAAATCGGTTATCCCAGATTTTCTCCTCAAAATGACCAATAAAGGTCCAGTTATTGCACAAAGTATCCAAAGTTATAGCAATAATGAAACATTTTTGCCTTCTATTTTCTATTCCTTAAAATGCTATCTTTGTATCTTCTTTAAACATCACATAACCGACAGTTAGAGTAAATTGTTCCCTTAATATCTATGACTATCGGTCATTTATCAGCACATTGAAGCGCAGCCTTCTGCTTATCCTGGACCGCATCTGGCTTAAAAAAAATAAAGTGACTTAACCCTAGAGGCTCTAAATTGATTAACAGTAGCCCTCTGGCCAACAAAAAATGAAATAATCTGGTTGGGGGATGTGAAAGAGATGCTGTCAACGCTTCGGCGTTCCGGGAATGTCTTCCATTTACATGCCATAATTCTTAAATGTCACCCGTTTACAAAGGCCTTGACCATTTGATTTCGACCGCCTTCGAATTGGCCCTCAAACAGGTTGAAAACCCGGGCAGGTAAATGGAACCCGCGAACCCTAAATGAACTCATCCTTTTCATCTCGCCCTTTGTCCGGCCCATAGACCAGCGATATTATATTTATTTGGATCTTTATTGAGCTGCAACCTGTCGCAGTCGCTGGTTTTTGGGTTTCGGGTTTGGTTTCTTGGGCCTCTCCCTCTCGACATTCCCATTTTGTTGGCAGATTTATGTTCTGGCCTCCAAGCAGATACTGATCGAGGCGATAACATCGAAGGGATGGCCAAGAGTAGCTCTCTCTTTAAAGACGAAACTACACTAAGACAACGCATGATGTCTTAATTGTGTTTTCTTTCTTTTTGGTCTTTTAATATATAAGAAATATGGATTTTTACTTATTTTATAATTCAAAAACTTTTTTCTCAGTGCTCATTTTCCATGATCGGTGAAAATTTCAGGGTAATTTGTTGTCCCCGTTTTCAGTTCTTCTTGTTGGTCGGCTGGGTTTCAGGACTGGTCGTCTTTCCAAAAACTGTTGGTGGCATGTTCGATTTTCCTGTGGCTACCTTTTTCGGTTTTGTGTCGCAGTCGCGCGTGTTATGAAGATGTTAAGATCCCCTGGTCAACCCCTGAATTATATGTCTTAATTGTCTGGGGCTAGAACCATGGAATGGACAACATTTCATAGGTAGTACATGCACCTACATTCAGTTCCCGGCTGTTTGCATAATTCCTGGCCCAGTGGCTGTTTGCTCAAGTTTTGTTTTATGGCCAGTATTTTGTGGTAACATGTGCCAAAGGACATCATTTTGTGGTGGTAAACGACTGTCCAATGCGTTCTCATAGCCCATAAATCATTTGGCCAAGTTGAGCTGTTTGGCCAGGGAAAATTTATGTTCAATGTCCCAGAGGGAACATTTTCCTTCACTTCTTGGCTTAATAGTTGATAGCTTAAAAGGCTTGTAAAACAATAAAGAAAAAAGGTATCCTTTCCCGCATTACAAACTCATATATTTGTTCTTTCTCCTTATACATTATGTATATATATATATTTGTAATAACTCTCTAGTGTATATATAAATTAAAATAAATAAATACATTTTTTTGGTTTGTGGTTTTTGTTTGCTTTTTTTTTGTTTCGTTAATAATAATTATCATTACCATCATCATTATATCATTAGAGTTATCCTCGTCGGTAAAAACGCCGCCCTCGTCCCATTTTTGTGTGTCTTTATCTCATTGCATGCTTGGTTGTTCGTGTTGCTGGTTGGCTGTGGTTTATCGGTTGTCGCGGTTTTTGGAGCTACAGTGTTCTGTTTTCATTTTACCAATTTGACCGAATTATCATGATGCAGTAATAATAATAATAATAATAATAATAATAATAATAATAGTATATTGTATAACATATGCCGCGTTTGTCCTGCCTTCGGTTGCACATTCCCCAACTATCCCTAGCTTCCTTAACCCATTCTCAACATTCTTTAGTCATCAACGATTTTTTTGTGGTTTCTTTAACAAACAGAGCAACAAACAAAGAAATGCACAACAGGATACGTCAGGATATAGTGTGATCTAGCTACTGAATCCTGGTTTTTCCATTTTCCTCTCTCTCTGGCGCGGGACTAGCCAACAAAGCGTTTTCTGTGTGGTTTTCTGGTACAATACGATTCGGTGCTTATCATAATAAGTATCATTCGGTTTTTTAGATTCGAATCTTGAGCAGTTTTTGTTCACTAACTTATTTGGTACTTGGTTGTGGTATCGGCTATAATGCTATATATATGAGTTATCAAGTATCAAGCTGAGTTCCTAGCGCACCTTATTTCGAAAGCTATTTATACTTATCGGTTAATGTTAGTGGTTCAGGACTGGAAAAGGATAAATGTTCGATTGCTTTGGAGCGAGACTAGCGTATGCCGTATGAGTGATATCTCGGTTTTGTTTTCCTCTTTATTTTTGACAGATCCAAAATTCTTGACTGGCCGGCACTAACCTACTTACACGCTAAATGTATATATACTCGTAGTCGCGTTTCAGATTTGTGTAAATTATTGTTATGTACATTTAGACATGCAGTTCTAGAAGTTCCGAGAGCGAGTTGGGCGAGAGAGGTCCTGCCATTGCTTGTAAAGTTCGTTGTACAAAAGCGGAAATGAGGAAAATCATAAGATCCATTAGCTGTGGAAAGTCGGAAAATATAAAACACAAAAGAAGGCAACACAAGTTTTAACTTTAACTAATCATGTGGTTTCTCTTTTATTATACTTTTCGATTTTCGCATTTTGTTTGTTTGTTTTTCTTTTCTTTTCACTTGCCTATATCTTATTAGATGGTACATATACATATGTAGTTTATACGCTAAGCTAATTATTTTGTTTAACAATAAATGTATAGCTGCTTGACTCCTCCTTCATCTTCTCTCCTCCTCATCATCATCATCATCATCATCATACTCCATTGTCTGATTTTATTTTGCTTACGAGTAACAACGAATTTTTAGCTGCAGCTTCTTTGCATTAAGGAACAGAAAATTATAAGGAAATTCTATTTCGAAAGAACATAAACGTAATAAGGAAAAATTCAAATCAAAAATCATATTTAACAAATTTTCATTAATTAAAATTACAAAATAATAATAATTGACTGTCTAAATTATAGATGTATGTATTATATTTTTCGATTTCATGGGTCTCTTAAATAAACAGATTTAGTGGCTTGTCTCGAGACTTTTTTCGAAGAGCTTTACACAAAAATTTTGCTGGACAAAATTGGATATAAGACTCGCCCCAATTCTGGCGGCAGATTTCATGGGAACCTCTGGGTTCTGAGGGCCAGGTTGTCCAGTCGGTCGATCAGTTGATAGATTTCTGTTCTAGCTTCTGCTTTCGGTTGAGATTTCTAACATAATTAAAACGCATTTAATTAAGCACACCAAAGCAAGGAGATATTAGAAATTTAGAAAATACTTTTCATTCTTTTTTTGGTAGCAGCTTTGAAAATAATAATCGGTTAAATTAGTATTTGAAGATTCCCGGAGATTCTCTTGCTTTAGCGTGCAAATAGCAAACGTCTCTGAGGTTCTTGATTCCATCTCTGAAACTTCTCTCAGTCTATTTGCGGTCCTTTCGAGAGCTCCCTCGGAACTAAAGTCTAACCTGAATATCCTATATATGCGCTGAGAAAGGGAGTGGAAGTTACGTATCGGTCGAGTGTTCAGTTCGAAAGTCCGTGTTTTTTGGGGGGCCGTCGTTGTGTGTGTTATTTATTTATTGCTTCTTCGGGTACTCGATTTTGTTGTTTTATTTAAAAACTATTTGTAATGGCACAAAATATACAGCATTCAATTCTTTCTTTCTTTTCTGTAGCGGTTCAGTTATTGCAGCTATATCCGTACAATACTCCTTAACTATATAGAGGCTATATGCTATGCTTTGTCGGTTTCCCCCATTCCCTTCGCTTGCTGCGGAAGATAACAGTGATGGCTTCGCTCTGTTTCGCTCCCCGGCTCTCATCTGGTGTTTATTGTTTCTCTGTGAGTGTGTTTATGTGTGTGTGGATAGTTTGGTTTGTTTTCTGGTGACATGGTGACCTGGTGACTTGGTGACTGAGTCCCTGCCACGCCCCCTTCCTCTCCAGCTGCTACCATTTATGCCCGACAACTCTGCGACCAGCACTCGACGAGTTATATTCTCCTCCTGCGCTGCTCTTCCATTTCCATTTCCATCCGTTTATCCGGTCCACTTCATCTGGTATCTGGTATTATGGTTGTCAACTACTTTATGTTCCACTAGATTAGGTTGCTATTTATATTTATCTTAGGTATGCCGTTATGTGTATGTAGTTTTTGTTTTGCTTGGGTTTCCTATATTGGTTTTTCGGCTGGCTTTACCGCGGACGCGAACCTTTGTAGTTCGGGTTCGGATGGCGACTGGGATGACGCGCTGGAAAAGAAGCGAGAAACCATGTTAGTTATCATGTTATATAAAGTTGATTTAAGTCATATATCAATAGGTTAAGAGATCAATTCAGCATCCATTGCCTCTTCTTACCTTGTATCATCATAGTGGGATACATGCCGGCCACCTGCGCCATTTGCGGCCGGATATCGTTTGACGGCGAGCGCCGACTGTTGGGCAAGGCCACCGAGGGCTAAAATATATAAGAAATCCATTTTATAACTTTATCTCTAGAAGACTTTACTGCATACTCACATGGGCAAAGTACGTCTGGCCATACTTGAAGTACACACCGGACGTCCCATTTGGATTGTAGCCACCAAGGGCGGCCGCAGCGGCCACGCCGCTTAGCACCGCCGCCGTGGCCTGTTGGCTGCCAGCAGCTGCGGCAGCGGCAGCGGCGGCACTGTGGTGCAGCTGGGCAGTGGGAATGTGCGAGCGGGCGCCACCGCCACCGCCAGGCTGATGGCCACCATTTGAGCCGGCCCCTCCCGCAGTGCCACTTGCTCCTCCGCTTATTCCTGCAGTCGGAGCGCCTCCACCACCGCCATAAAGCGAAGGCGGCGAGGCATTCATGGCAGCTCCGGTGGTCTGGTCAAGCACCACAAATCCTCCAGTGTGACTTACTAGCGTGGGCTGTGGTTGAGGTGGCGGTGCCGCTGCATTGGGCGTGTTGGCAGCACTGTTGCTCTGGCTGCCCACAATACTGTTGGGCGAGTTGTTGCTGCTCTCGTGGCTACCATTTCCTCCACCATTGGCGCTAGGCGAGTTCCTTTGAGAAACACTGCGGCGGTAATCCTGGTTCATCGACTTCTGACTCCGGAAACTGGCGGCTCCAGCATTCAGCCGTACAGGCGGCTTAGCCTCGTAGCTGGTGACTCCGGGACTCGAGTTGGTTGCATAACTGGGCGGTGGTCCACTGATCAATGGCAGCTGATTGGGCTTGTTATCCCGTTTCACTCCCATCGTATGGGGTGGTGGCCCGCGATGCTGGTAGGTAGTGGTCCCGCCAGATGAGGAGGCACCACCCAAACTAACGCTGCTTGGAGAGGCACGCGGCGTAGGTTCATTGTTTGAGTTCAGCAGTGGAGTCTTTGCTCCTGAGGGGATGCTACCCAGGGGAACCGAATGCCTCGGATTGTAACCACCTGGATGGTATGGCTTGCGCACTCCAACTGTATGTGCTCCTGAGGCACCACCTCCGTGGTTCCTCTTCTCGTAAGGCGATGTGTAGCCCTCGTTGCTGTTCTGGCTCTGGTAGTAGTGCGGCGTGGAGCTGTTGCTGTGATAGCCCCCGCTGTTGCCGCCTCCACCCGCACTGCTGCTGCCACTGCTTCCATTGTTTGGAGCCGGCGGAGTGCTGAACAGCGGAGCCTGCCTACCAGGAGCCGCTGGAGTGCTAGGAGCTGATTGCGAAGCCCCTGGATCCATGTTACCACCGTTGGCAGGGTAAAAAGGACCCGCTGAGATAAGAGCATGATGGGGAGCACTCTGTGGTGGTGGTGGGGGCGCCTGTTGCACCACCTGAGGAGCTGTTGGAGGACCTCCTGGTCCTCCGGCCGCTGCTGCCGCCGCCGCTGCGTAGGGGAAGATATTCGTTGGGATCAGCGCGGTGGCATGTTGAGCGGGCAGAGCGTACACATGGGCACCAGCCGCACCACTGAGATCCGTGCCAGCCGCTGCACCACCGTGGGCCAGCGTCAGTGTGGGCAGCGCATGATATGTGGTTGTGCTGGCCGCCGGCGCAGCAATGATCTGGGCAGAACCTGCCGACGGATGATGGCCACCACCGGCATGAGTCACCGAATTCGGTGTGTAGTTGGCATTGTAGTGGATGGAGCCACCGCCTGGTGTGCGCTTCACTCGAGTGCCATAGCCACTGGAGGTCACCACTGATCCGTTGCTCGAGTGCTGCTGCTGATGGTGGTGCTGCGCATGTGACTGGTGGTGCTGTTGGCCTGAAACTATAAAGAACCCTAGTTATGTAAAGTTAAACTTTATGGACAGATTTGTAATTCTCACCTGAAACAACCGTGGGTGGACCAGTGGCCGTCCCAGATCCCGTATGCGCCGCCTGTTGTTGCATCGGAGCCTGTCCCACTGGTGGCTGAGAGGCCACTAGGGGCGCTGCGGCCACCGCCTGCTGGGGCACGTAGTACGAGATGGGCTGGTAGTACGGGTAGGAGTATTGAATCGGATACGGAGCCATCGGAAGCTGTTGCAGCTGAGCTGCACCGCCCGGTTCGCTGGAGTAAATGAGCGGCGCCTGGTAGATGGGCCCACCATTGGGAGCCGCTGCCGTAGCAAACTGCGCCGTTGGATAGGCAGCCGCCGCCGCCATTGGCATCACTGTGGTGGCTCCTGGTCCGCCAGGTCCCGCCTGGTAGATGGCCTGCGCCGGGATAAGTCCCTCGCGCGGCTGCTGAGCGGGATCGAAGACAGGTATCATGTAGGTACCGCCGGGTATCTCTCCGCCTGCCTCAGGGGAGGCAAAGAGAGTCTGACCGGGCGGATGACTGCTGGTGGTCAGTTGGAAGAGCGGCTGCGAGGCACCGCCGGCTGTGCCTACACCGGGTTGCGGATAGGCAGCGTAAACCATACCTTGCGGCACCGCATAGATACTGCCATCGGGCTGAAAGAGTAATACAAAGTAAATCATGAGTACGGAGGATTTCCAATCTCTGGATGAACTTACCCCCTGCTGATATGTGGTGGCGCAGTAGGGCGCTGCCCCGTTGGGCGTAGTGGTGGTGTGAAAGACAGTGGATCCGTCTGGCGCCTGGTAGCTCTGTGTGTACGTCCAGGTGGTGGTCTTGGGCTCTTCGACGGCGGCACTGGGCGCATGACTCTGGCTAGGTGTCTTCACCTCACACTGGCTGTAGGGCGTGGAGCTGGGCGAGACCGATTGTAGGTCACAGTTCACCTGCGTAGCCATCGGGAGCGGTGTCTGGCTAGACGGGAGTTCAGTGATGCCCACAGAAGAGGTAGCTGAACCGGAAGATGAGGGTCCAGCCATTGGTTCCTGTTCCTGCTCCTGTTGCACTGCAGTCTCCAATTCCAGCTTCTCAACGACGGCACAACAGGCGGGTATATTCGGACTGGTTGCCTGATTTTTGTACTTCTGAACCTCGATGCGATCGTAGTTCTTCGTTGAGGTGGATGTGGTGATGCTCAGACAGGCGGTGGCACTGGTCAGGCTATCACAATCGTCGCCTTTAATGCTGGATGTATCCCCGTTGCCCGAAAGTTGCTGCTGGACAGGCAACGATTGCTGCTCGTAGCTCTCGTATCCCTCGGAACATTCAATTCCTGGCGACTGTGCTTCCTCCTCGGCATAACTTTCGGTGGAGCTGCAGGACAGCTCAGTGGTGGCATATTGCTGGTTTGGTTGCTGCTGATGTTGCTGCTGCGGCTGCTGATGTTGCTGCTGGGACTGTTGCTGCTGCTGCTGTTGCTGGTGTGGCGACGATTTGCGATAGTTGTTGTAGCCACCGGAGGAGTTGCCTTGGTTCTGCGACTGATACTGATTGCCCGTGTGCTGAAGCGCCTGGTTGGGCGGCAGATTGGACGGGTCGTAATGGTAGATGGAACTGCAAAAATCGAATAAACTTATTAGGTTTTTGAACTCACATCATCAGATTTTTGCTGATAGGATTGAGTGTTATTTGGGTTTTTTCTCGCTCGGTGGCATGCAACGTTCGAATAGGAAACGTAAGTACAAAGACAAATAAAACTGTGATTAAAATAAGATCTTTCAGATGTATAACAAAATCTTAGATGATATATAACAGTATAATAAATGTTTTGGAAAGATGTTATTCCTTATTATTTTAATCACAGTTAAGTAAAAATATATAAAAGGAAAGAACAGTCGACATAAGCGGCTGCTGACAGAGTTGCCACAGTTTTGCGGTTTTTTTATATTATTTTTTCTTTGTTTTTGTTTTGCAGTGTGTTAGCGACGCGACGGCAGCGACAGACATTTAGTATTATATAAAAGTAATTGAAAAAACAACAACAACAAATGGCTTGACTGATTGGATTGATACAATGCTATATGCAAATTGAACAAACACAACAATTAGGATATGACTGACGACAACACTGGCAGACGATAGACGATAACACACGAAACATTCAACTCATTCATTCGATAGGCTAATAATCTTGAACTTTCGATCAACGTTGGAGAGGCAAGCTTGGTGATATTTTGAGAATATGAAAAGTGGAGTGGTTTTTGGTTAGGTTTATATATATTGGTATAACGCCCAGGTGTGTTGTGTGTTTTTTGGTGTCACATGAAATTGGGAGATATAGGCACAGATCAAGAAGATATATAGAGAGGTGAGAGGCGAATAGTTATATTCGATAGCAGTTGGTGTGGCGCTTGGTGTCGGTTAATTTAGTTCGAGTTTAGGCAGATAATTTACAAAAACAACATCAATAAGTCTTCACGAAAAATCAAAAGCTAATAATATTGCATATATCACATATAGTAACGTATTAATATTTATGGTAAATAATATTAAATATCATGGCTAGTTATATAAGGATATTTGAAATATATCTAAGTATTTGGTAAAGCTTCAAGCAATTAACTTTTGCGTATCGAACACAGATATTTAAGTAACTTTTTAAATAAGATATATAAAATAAAACTAATCTTGAGATATGTTGGTATTTAAGTTTTCCACAAATAGTTAAGTTAATTTTCCTGTGAGTTAGCAGAATAATAAAATTATTTAAAAACTTCATATAGCATATGTTACGTTAAGATAAGTATTATTTTTGTACAGAAAGTGGATTAAATATGCATTACTACAAACTGTTCTTTGATATTAATTAGATAACTTTGATAAGTATAAGGATTAACAAAAGCTGAACTATATTTTTTAGTTTAAATATATATATATATATAAATCTGTGTCCTAAAGCCGCACTTGTCGCTATGTTTATTTCAAGTTAGAATATGTGTAAATCGAGGAAAAAATTAAATAAACGGATATACGAAAAGCAATTGCAGTAAACAAATGCGAAAATTTTGCAGCGATTTCTGTATTAGATTATTTTTTAGTTGTTTGTGTGGTTTAATTTTTTCTTTGGTTTAGTTTTTGTAAATTACCCGTCTGCATTGACAATTGGTTGGAGGGTTTGCGGATCAATGAGGAGGCTGCCAATTGGCACATTCGAAATGTCTGTGACGGCCCAGACGAGTCCCGACGTTCCCGACGAGCAATTGGTCGTGGACGATGGATCAGCCCCGATGGCTTCGTTGCCCATTTCCACGGGAGATGTGTTGACTGCTCCTGATCCTGTACCGCAGACAACACCACACGATGTCATGGTTGATGCCACCCGGCTGTGGGCACCCACCATGGGTGCGTGGTTTAACTCCGGCGTCTGCCTGTCGCTGCCGTAACCCGTCGGCGATGGCGTTACGGAGTCGGAGCGCACGGATTGGGTGCGTGTCTTATAGCTGGACGGTGGGGAGTTGGTTTATATGTTGGTTGGTTCATTTGTTGTTGTTATTATTGTTGTTGTTGTTGTCGGGGATTGCATACAAAAATGTTTTTTGGTTTTTTGGGGTATTTTTTAGGGTTGTCAATTTAAAATTATTCATAATTTAAGAAATGGAGCGAGAGCGATTTTGAGTTCGGGTACAT
This sequence comes from Drosophila eugracilis, assembly GCF_018153835.1. Classification (NCBI taxonomy): domain Eukaryota; kingdom Metazoa; phylum Arthropoda; class Insecta; order Diptera; family Drosophilidae; genus Drosophila; species Drosophila eugracilis. The sequence continues at coordinate 3,950,041 of NW_024572964.1, read as the reverse complement.
GGACATGGTTTAAACATAAAGTTTATCTTTAATGACCGGCTTCACTACAGTGGAGATCCTTAATGCAAATACATTTTTAAATAATCGAACTCAAAAATCTTAATGGAGAATGATAACCGAAGTAAAGAAACCTAAAACACAGTCCTTACAAGTTCAAGAGTTTACAACTTTTTCAATACTTGCAGTCGAAAGATTAACTACTTATAAAATACCAACAAAAATATAGATAAACTTAAGAAATTACTATATATTCCTTGTCTTAGTGAAACCGGTTACATTTAATGATGTTTAAGAGACAGACTTTGAGGGTACTCACCCACTGCTGGAAGGAGACAGTCGCCACGGAGTGCTGCCAGTCGAATCCTGCTTCACGAAACCGCCGCGTCCACTTTTGATCGAGTTAGTTGAGTCGCCTCGTGGCAAGGAGTTGTTGCCAGGTCCGCCTGAACTAGGCGGTCCGCCGTAGTTGCCAAAGTTGTGAGACTTGGGCACGGCTCCTCCGGATCGCATGCCATCACGTGATTCCGTGGACTAAGTATAAACATAAGTTAGTAAACCCATCTAGTTTACATTAATAATCTCTAATAGAAATCGTACGTTCTGCATCTGCAGCATCTTTCCATTGGGCCTCTTAGGTCTGGGGGGCTGAGATTGCTTCTGCTGCTGTTGCTGCTGCTCCCAGCCGCCATAGCACTCCTCCTCACCACCACCGGAATATCCCTCATGATTGCCACCCGTTCGGCTAAAGATACGGCTGCGCGCCCGATCATAGTCCTCCTCACGCTCCTCAAAGCTCTTGGCCTTCCGGTCCAGGGAGAGGGGGCACAAATACGGTGACTGGCGCACCTCGTCGAAGCTGTGCGTGTCCCGCTTCAGAATTGACTTGCGTGCATCGTCGCGCACCAGCGACTGGAAGCGGATCTGAAAGAATATTGATTAAGTAATTAGTACACATACTATATGCGGTTCACGTATGACTAAGTACCTCCGGTATACGCGTGTTCTTGGCCACGGCCACAATCACACACTGCTGCGTCTCTGTGTCCACGTTGTGCTCCATGCCAAAGAAGGCGGCCGTGCGATGGATTAGCATGCGATTGTAGGAGGAAGCTGGAGGAAAACGATACTCACAACCGCGACTATAAGAGAAAGAATATAATTAGATTTCATAAGTGAAAATGCGTTTTTCCTTATCACTTCAGCTTACCTATTTTCCTGGACGAACTCCATTAGATCCTTCTCGATCTTCAGTAGGATATTGCGATCCTTGGGGTTCTTGTTGAGCGTGTCCCGGAAGAAGACCAGCAGATCGGTGCCGCCATAGTCCGTGTACTGCTCACTCGAGTTCTCTGATTGATGAAAGACTAGAATCAGTGAGTGATGAGCCGTGGGTATTTGGCCATTGACGAAAAGCCGCCACTTACCGCGCGATATGAAGCCCGAGGTGTTGTTGCTCGAGTTGTTGGACATGCCATTGTTGGACATGTTACCATTTCCGTTGCCGCCGCCGCCTCCTAAATCAATGCTGCCAGATGAGCTGCCACCGAGATTCTTCAACCGTGGTTTATTACCTTTGGCATTGGTGTTGGGACGATGCTTCTTGCCACCGCCTCCACCTCTGGGCTCATAATGATACGGCTCCTCATCATGGTTGTTGCTCAGATTGCTGTTCTGGCTGGACATCTCATGACGCTCGTGGCGATCATGTCGCTCCGCCGCCTTGTAGTTCATCCCGGAGTTGTAGAGTACACCCGTATTGGAGTTGTTATGTTGCTTGTTGTTGTTGTCCAAACCATTGGCCTTTAGATCAACCACAAACTTCTTGTTGCTGCTGTTGTTATTGTACTCCATACTGCTGCCATTGCTGTTGGTGCGGTTGTGCTGACCACCGGACTTCTTTGGTGGCGATAGCTTCGGGAACTCCGCCTCATTGCTGAGTGGCACGTTCTGCTGAGGCTTCGGAGGCACATGCTGCTGTTGCTGTTGCTGCTGCTGTTGCTGCTGCTGTTGCTGCTGCTGCGGTTGCTGACTAGTGACAATCACGGCTGGTGTCTCCATCAACGGCGAGTTGCCCCTTCCAGTTGATTGTGCTTTGCTGTTGATATTATTGTTATTATTGTTGTTGTGCTCGTGGGATTCCCCCTGGAGCTGCTGCTGTTCAGAGGCAGCCCGCGGCGTTGGCGTGCGAGGTGGCGAAGTGGACTCACGCATCGCATGGCTGCGCGTCAGATGTTTGCCCTTCATGTTGCCCTGCAAGGAAAATGAGAAGAGGGTTGAAGTAATTAGTTTCGAATTAGTAACAAACGAATGTCAAAGTTGACCAGGGGTGAATCCACAGGCAAACTTCGAAGTCAGAGCTTATATGCCAAAGGTTTCAGCACACGATAAAGGTTAGATGACTAAATCTGTTTATATTAATTCAAGTCTCCTTTGGGAAATTTCCTTAAAGAGAGGCTTCACTATGCCAAACAGGAGGCGGGCACGTAAAGTCGATCCATGATGCAATTGTTGGCTCATTGAAATGTGAAAAACAAACGGCCCACTCACACAGGGAAAACCGAAAAGGTTACCGGGGAGTAAACTCCGCCTGGTTGCCGTGCTAGGCTTATAATATATGATATAAATTATATAGTATATACCTCAAACCTACGCCTAGAGTTGCCTTTTGACATTTTTCGCGCGCTGAAGGACGACAGGACGGAGAGACCTGAGGATAAACTCAGTCAGGCGTTCAGTCTGTCGGCCAATCGTTCAAGTTTAGTCATCAGGCACATTAATTTCGTGCCTCTGTTATTTGTTTGCCTCCATTGATTTTCTGCTATACGAAAAACTAATCGAAACTGACATCATTAATCAGCTGTTGAAGTCACTCGACGTGGCCAACAGGCCAAATTAACACTTGAAGTTCCACCAGGAAAGAAGAGAGTAAGAAGGGGTTCTATAAGCTGCTATGGTTCCTTCCTTAATAAACTTTTCTTTAGTGATTTCTTGATTACAACTTAGTAAAATGTAATTAAAATATCATAATTTACAGATATAGACTTATGCAGGACTTGGGCTCACCTACATTCGATATAATATACACGAAATATTCCCTTAAACACAACATTAAAGGTAGACAAACTTCCGCGCAATTAACAGATTTTCCACTTGAAAGAAAGACCTGATGGCCCAGCTTACTTATTGCAATTGGCAGATTTTGTAAAAGAAAAAGTTTACTGGGCAACCTCAAGAGGAGGGCTAATTTTCAAATTCTTCGAACTGACTTTCAAAGTGATTTCCAGGAATCTCGTACGCCCATTTAACTTTCATTGTGGGAAAAATCAATAAATCGACCTTGGAGCCACGCAGCAGCAGCACCAAATCGTAATACCAGCTGCCAGTGAATGCTTCAAAATTAGAGGAGAGGGTGAGGGTGGAACCAACCAAGGGGCACCAGGAAAACCACTCTATCGCCCAGGACATAAACAATGATTGACGATAAATCCTGCATGAGTAGTTAACCAAGGCAACCGACCGACCCAGCAATCACCCAACCACCCACCGACTCACACATAAACCTTGAACTCTGTTGGCAAAAAAGCGCTTAGAAATGTCTGGGATTGTGGGCCAGTAACGAACTGCAGCAGGAGCAATCAGAAACACGTTTACCAATTGCAACACTTTGGCCATTCGGGGTCGATTGGGGAATTTCCAGCAAATGCGATTCGCAGAACTGTAATCCCCACCCCCATATAGACCATAACCCATAAACCCCGAACCCCCGTCCGTTTGGACTGCCAGTGACCTGACCCAGTTTATTAGACGTTTTTTGGGCGTGTATCCTTTGCTCGAGAGTTCAGTTCATGGCTGCACTTATGTGTGTGCATCCTGCGAGCGAAAGAGAGAAGATACCAGCCATGTGCACTACCAGAGAGAGCTACGAGAATCGAGAGCAGGGCCACAAGCATGATGATGAGAAGTGGAGAGACTGCAACGCCTGACACCTGACAAGACCTGACCTATATAGACCACTTCTATAATCTCTGCATTCCACTTTATGGTTAACCTATTTAACTATATAACTATAGTTTATGGACTTTACTTACTCGTCTATTGCCAAAGCTGTTCTGGCGTCCCAAGTTGGAGGATCCACTGGATCCGACCACCGTCTGGCACTCTTCGCCGCAGTTGTTGTTGATGTTGCTGCTGCTGCAGTTGCTTGAGATTGTTGCAACGGAATTGGAGGATGTTGTTGGTGCGGATGTTGCTGATGTGACGACTGTTGTTGATCCTGTTGTTGATCCGGTAGCTACTGATCCTGTTACTCCTGTTCCTGTTCCTGCTCCTGGTCCTGAACCCACTCCGGATGAGTTAGTGTTTGAGGCAACGGCGGCGTTGGCACTGGCAACAACAACAACGGCGGCCGCAGCGGCCGCTGTTGAGGCAGAAGCGGCAGAGGATAAATTGGTTGGAATATTCGTAGCTAGGGCTACTTGAGATTTTGTGGAACTCATAATCACAGTTTATGTCAAGTGTACTGAAAGGGGAGAAGAAAAATGTTGAAATTAAGTTAGTAAAGTAATCAAAACTATTAACTAATTAAGTCATTTGAAAAGTAATACTAGGAAATTTAAATCTTAAATAAAAATGTAGTAAAAAACTGAAAGCAAATGAAAAGTTGCTGTTAAGCTTTTTCTTCTATTTCAATGGCTAAGTTTTAAAGACATTTCAAAATCAAATCTTGAATCTTAAAAATATCATATAAACCCACAATGATTACCTCAATAAGTGAGCTAGACTATTGCATTTTGTTTACACGGTTTTATGTAGCTCCAAAAATTTGTTAACAAATTTTCGTCAATGGTTAGTTTTGTCTTTTATTTTGTTTTTGTTGTCTGCGGTTCATAAGAATTTTTGCATAGTTTTCTTTTTTATGTTTTAATATATTTGTACGAATATTTAATAATGGTTTTTAATTTATTATTCTTTCAGAAAAAAAAAATCATATTTGTCGAAAAGTTGCGGCAGTGCAGTTGAGAGAATATTTTGTTTATAAAATAGGTTAAACCAAAAATCTCTGACGCTGTTGTTGTTGTTGTTTTCACTCGATTTGCTTTGGTTTTGTGCGACTTAGATTAGTTTAGTTTTAGTTTAGTTTGTTTATAAGATGCAATGCTTAGTACTTGTAGATAAATAGTTATTGTATTGGATTTTCGTGGCAAAAAACTTTGCGAAGGAAGGAAAAATAAAACACTATTCGTAAGGTATTTTTAAGTTTTTCTTTTCTTTGTTTGTTTGTTTGTTATTGTGGTAATTGATTTTTAAAACGTTTGCTTGTTTTTTGTTGTTATGTTTTTTATGTTTTTTAGAACGTTGTTTATCACATTTACACCATATCACCGAAAATCAGAAGCTGCCCTCGCTCTTTTGGTCTGTACACTTGCTTGATTTTCCCAGTTATTTTGTTTAAAAATTAATTCATTTATCCACTAAACACTTAAGTTGCTATTTCTATAATTAATTTATATATATATATATATGTATGTATATATATTTATGTATATTGTATAGTTAAAAATATTTTAGTTAAAGCTTTCTTTCTTTCTGGTTGTTGTTTTGTGATTATTTCTCTCGCTGGTTTTTCCTTCTCCTCAGGCTTCTGTTGTTTTATTTTCTTTTTTGTTTATTATTATTATTGAGATTTATTCCTTCTGGCTGTCTATATAGTTCAGGTTCTTTGAGGATTTCTTTGATTTCCTGTTGTTTCCTGCTGTGGCACACATTTTACTATCTGCAAAGTTCGAGGAAGTTTAGTCGAGGGCTTTTCCCCGAGAGAAAAACGCGCAGACGAAAGAGAAAGAGAGTGTGCGAGTGAGAAATCGAGAAATTGAGAGAATCCCTTAGCAAAACTGTGTATCCGTGTGTCACACACTCGTAGACAATATGACCTTGTTTACGATTTATTTTGATATTCAAAACTGCACGAACCGAAAGCCGAGAAAATTTCATGATGCGAATATTGCCCTCGGCACGATTAGAAGGGTGGATATTCGCCTGCTCTCTATATATCTTCAGGGCTCCTCACAGCTCCTTCCGAATATCCTTATAAGGACTATACACTCACACACACACACACACATACACACGACAACCGCCGACTGGTTCCCTCTTTCAATATAATTATCTAGAGTTTTTGATTGCCACAATTTATGGAGTAGGTAGCTAATTTCGTTCACTTTTTATGCGCATTAAAAGGGTTCCGCTGAACACCGAAAAATGTTTCAAATTTTTTTGATGTTTATCTGTCCGAGTTGAATGGACTTTGCATAATAATAAGTGAATCAGTCGGTGCTTGCAACGGCAAGTAAGGGAGTCTTGGGAAAGGGACTCAATTTTTATAATTAAAAATGCTAGGTAAAGTAAGGACAACGGAAAAATCCCAAAAATTGAATATCGAACAAATCATATTCTCTTAAGTTATGAAAATATACAAAAAATACTTCATTTAGGAATGATTAAGATTGAAGTAGTTATTACTTATAGTTTATATTGCTTTGCCTTAACATTTACTTCAATACCAAAGCCATAAAAACATGATGAAATTTCATAGTAAGCTTTTCCTATTACGATTTATAGATTATTATTTTCCTTTCCTCTGTCGCAGCACTTTTTTTTACAAACACTTACAAGCCAAAACCCATAAGAGCCATAAATGCAAATATAAACAAAGCAGACAAGTCACTAGATGAAAGAAGGCTTGGAAGAAGAGGGTCTCCTCCCCCTTTTCTGAGCCAAAAAACACCTGGCCAAAAGGCGAAATGCCATGACAGTCGCAGTGAATCTTTTATTCTGGGAAATACCCGCGAAAAATGCGAATGGCGAGTGGAAGCGAGAAATGAGAAACGAGATTTGGAGAATCGTTGAAAAGTAGCGGAAAAGTGGGCAGGTGACAGATGACGTAGCCGCCTTAAAAAGAAACACGCATACGACGTGTGGCACACGACCAAAACGAAGGTGACGACGTCGTCGTCGTCTTAGTCTTCGTTTTTCCACCGCTTTTCCTTCTAACCGCCTTTGATAGAAATGAGGCAAAGGCAAAGTTCGCCAACGTAATTTGGGACAAGAGTCGGAAAATTGCATTCGGGAGAGGAGAATCGGAATAGCATTCAGAAAATCCCGAAGAGGGGGGGAGGTGGAATTATGAGTTGCATGTGGCACGGTATTACGACTTGGCCTTCCTGCTGTTTAGCTGTTTACAGCTGCTCACTCACTCATTACCCACACCCTCTCGCTCATGGCCTATCGGGCTCTCCTTTTCGGACGGCCAACCGCTCAAAATGACAAACAAAAAAGCTTCCCGTAGTGCCGAGTACTAGGAAATGTGTTGCGGTTGTCTAGTCTGCGGAGCAGAAGCTCCAAGGCGCCTGCGTGGGAGAATCCAAAAAAAGTAGAGAGATAGAAAGAGCCTCTGGATAGTACACTCGGAAAAAACCTGGTTATTATGATAATATTATTGATTGAGTATTTAATATTGTGATCTCTTTCTTTTAGTTTAAATACATTTTCCTTTTATTGTTATTAAACTTCGAAAAAGGGATACCCAATATTAACAAGCCGTAATTTCTCCAAGTGTACCCTCAGAGAGAGCACGGCGTGCCTGCACTTTAGAAGCTCGAGCAGGATGTTGGCTGCAATGCACCCGCAAAGGCGGCGAAGGAAGGGAAATGGAAAATGAGCCAGCGAAAAACCCCAACACAAGCTAAAAGAAGAGGGCCAAATGGGGCGTGCATTTCCACCTAGAGCGAAATGATTATAATTTGTTGACAAGTCGATGATACATTCCAAACATGCATTTTCCAACCACTCTCAGTGAAAAACTTACTAATTTGTACGGCGAAACGTCACTGAGTTGCCGAAAAGGAAAATAAAAAGGCAGAAAAAGAAAAGTACGAAATGAAAAACGAACCCGAGGAAAAGACCCGAACACTCGTATGAGTAAGTCTATGTGTGTGTGTGTGGGGGAAAACGTGTGCGACTGTGTATGTATAATACACCAAAAATGCCACACAAAAAAAAAAAAAATTGTCTTTAAAGCAAATGAAAATTCCTCGCGCGACTCGAAAACATTTTCTTTTTCGCACACATTTTTCTTTGCACTTTTCTGGTAGACAAGTTTTTTTTTATATATTTTTAAACACTCTGCCCGGCAAAAGGGGCTTCCTTTTCAGCTTTACATATATCCATTTACCACTCGATGTCTGCAGTTTCACTCGAATTCGAAAACCGATTTTTATTTTTCACTTTTTCCAACGCGCGTGCCATTTGTATTTCCTTCTTCTCCTTTTTGTATTTTCCATTAGCAATTCTGGTGTGTTGTATTGAGAACCCCCAACCCAAAAACCCCATCGACCATTGGTCTTCTCTCTCTCTCTCGTTTCCCCCCTCTCTCTCTCACTCTCGCACTCTCTTTTTTGTTATTTTTGTATATTTTCTTGAAAAACTAATTTTCTCGGGCACTAATTTTTCTTGCCTCCGCTCGTTTGCTTCATTGTGAAAAATGTATTTTTAAGCTGCTGCTGCTCCGCTTCTCCTATAGATGTTGCTGCCGTGAATGTTGCTGCTGCTGCTGCTGCTTAGTGTTGCTGCTGTGGATATTGCTTCTGCTGCTGCTGGTACGGATGACAATGACAACTTTGGCAACGGCTGCGACAGAAGCGACGACCGCTGGCGGACATTATGGGAACACGGCCGAATTGATACTGGGCCAATTCGCTGGCGAAAGGTCTCTTTTTCTCTCACTAGAATCTCTCGGCTAAAAATCTCCTTCTTCGTGTGCTTTTCCCCAGAAGGGTGGCAAAATACAAAAAAAAAAAAATTAATAATAAGGAAAAAGAGCGAAGCGCTCGCTCTCTCTCGCACGCTCGGTCAGCAAAAGAGAGCCCTGCGAGTGCGTAAAAGCTTCGCGGAAAACAGGTTAAAGCGTATAGGTCTCCCCCTTCTCTCTTTCACACTCTCTAGCCCCCTCTCTATCTCTATATATCCTCCCTACTATATAGTTCGCCCGATGTCCCATGGCCCAGAGGCAAAATGCTTATTGGGGTGGCATTTGCTCGAGTCTCTCCACTCTGCATTCACTCAAAGAAATTATGTTTTCGGTGGGTTGCAGACAAAAATTAACGGTTAGTTAATTAATTAACAATCATTAAGTTAAGTTATTAAATAATAAATGTTCGATAACAAGAAAGTATTAAAACATTTTCAGTAAGAATGAAGAAATAATGAAGCTTTTCTAAAAAGCAAACTTTTTGTTCAGCATTAAATTTACATCAATATTTTCTCTCAGTGCTCTCATCTACTCCTTCTTGTTGCTGCTACTCCTGGTAGCTATTGTTGTTGTTCTTATTGTCCTGCTGGTGCGTTTGTATGCGTGCGCTGCGTACCGGAGTGCAGTTGTTGTAGTTCTTCTGGTTACTGGGCATCTCATCCTTTATGCTTTTCTGCGTTTTTTTTTGCCTATATATCCCTATATCCCTGCTTGGTTCTGTGGCTTCACTTCCTAGCAGGCCACAAAAGGACCTTGGACATGTGAACATAAATGCGTGAGAGGGAAAGGTAGAGAGTCCTGGTGAAAGAGAGAGAGAGAGCAAGCGAACCAAACAGGAATGTTTGTGGCACAAAAACAAAGAAAATACAAAAAAGTCGATGATGTTTTCCATGCTCTACCTGGGAATCGAATTCAATTTTAATTGAATGTAAATACCAAAAGAGATTTTCCATCAAAGCAATCTAAATCTCGGATTCAAACACTTTTAATCAAATTATTTATGCGAAAGCCGCCCAGCAGATAAATGAATCGAAATAGTTTTAATAAAAAGCGAAGAGCCATTCGACTAAAGGATATCCTTTAAACTTGAAATTGTTACCATAAAGAAGAGCTTAACAAAGATCTCTTTGATCAAGAACTTACTACAACTAACAAAACAGTAAAGTTTAAGGAAACATAAAGTGCAAGAACCATAATTACTTTCATTAAATATCCTTTTAAGGATTTCCACGAAGCAAACTTTATTTACCACTTAAAACTTTATCCCATAAATCATCATATATACCCTATATTCAAGCATAAAACTTTTTCCAATTCAATTACCCTCGCAAATCACTGGCAAATTGACCAAAAAAGTGTCCATCAATTGATGCCCGTCTCCGTCTCTTTTTTACTGCCCTTTTGCCATCTCTTTTTCGCCTGCATATCTGTCAATTTATAGCCTGAAATTGCATTTGATTCCTGACGGGATACGCCAGTTATTTTATTTGCCTCTGACTCTCCGCTTTCCCAGATGATGAATGCATTCATCCTTTGAGTGGGCAATAAAAAAGCTTTTAGAGTTCCATTGCTTAAGGGGGGGAATCAAGAAAAAATAGGGGGAGAAAAGTAGCGTTAAGGAGGCGACAGGACAGTTTTTGCACTGTCGTTGCCAATAGTGTTAAGCCAGGAATGATTTCTAATTTGTCTGCCTAAAATTAGCTCGATTTGTAGTGTGGCTAAAGAGGAAATTTGATAAAAATGTTTTCCCAACCAACAAATTAATAATTTAAAAAATACCTACTAAGTGTATTTAAGTTTCCACTTTATAGAATTCCTTTCATGTGCACTGTGGCTTTCATGCCGCAAATTTTGGGATGAATGTCAGGTAAAGTGTGTCCTAGATTCCACTACGAACACAAACAAACGCAAACAGCCACAAACATAGACACACATAGGCATTCCACCCCGAAGTATGCAACATAATTTTAGTGCAAACAACGCAATAAGCTCGACTTTTTGTCTAGCAGGACCTTGAATTCAATCAAAGTTGCGCCAGCCATCCATCTCTTTCTGGCCTTCTATCACTCCCTTGCTCGCTCTGGCAAATTGCAAAATAATTTGCATCGATTAGCCAAATGAGTTCCGGGCATTCCTTGCTCCCTTATCTCTCTCGCTTTTTCTCTTTTTTTTTTCTTTTTTGCTCTCAAAAGACTTTTTGTCGCCTTTTGTGGCAGCATCTGGGGGATGTCGAAATGCGTTTCCCCAAATGCGTCGTAATAAATAATTTATGTAAAATGCTGGGAATATTAGGAATGGCACACGGAAATGATGGTATACTGGAACAGAGAAAGAGACAGAGAAAAGGACGAGGACGAGACTGTTGCTCCTTTCTCTCTTCTCCCTTCGGTTAATGTAATTGCATATTCGTGAATGTCGCGCCTTTCGCCTGCAATTACGACATCTTATTTGGGTCAACACGGAGAGATAGCTCTCTAGAGAAAGAGAGGGGGCTTAACGAGAGCGAAAGAGTGGGGTATAGTGGCGATAGAAAAAGAGAGGTTTCTACCGACCCGCAGAAAGAGAGAGAGGGGCCGAGCTTAAGCTCTGCCGCACGTGTGAGCTTAAAAGCGCATCGCATTTCGAGGCCAAGTGCCGAGTACGAGGATACGAGAAGAATACGAGGATGCAAGGATTCGAGGACTCGAGGATACTACCAGCATCCGTCTGTCACTTCCGCTGGCAACTGCAGTACCCAAACAGGGGGGTTGGTTGCTTTTCCGGGGGGCCGGAGGAGGTCATCGTTGGGGGTGTCCAGTGGGTGTGGCCTGCGTTGGCCCAGTTTAGTTGGCCTGGCCCACAGGGCACAGATATGCAGATGCTAACTGCACTGATTTCCTGCTGGAAATTCAATTTAAATTCTATAATACCTGTATTTCCACCCAGTAAGGCAAAATATATCATACGAAATGGCAGGAAATTAAAGTTTTTTAAATAAAGGTAAAAAGTATTAAATTTATAAATCAAAAACAAGCAACTGAGAAAACATAACATAAATCATTTTAAAGCAAACCTTATTGCATCTCGGAAAACTTTCTCAACCAAAAGGTCAAAGTAAACTCAATTTGAGCATTTTAAAAGCAGCCAAGAGGATTCAATAATAGCTCTTAGATTACACTTTAGTTAGTCAGAGATTTTCGCACTACACAAGATGAAGGAGATGGAAGAGATGGAGCAGAGAGAGAGATGGCCATTAAAGTCTTTTGTGACGATCCTGCTGGGGGATATTAAGCAAGCAAATCTAATCTAATTAGCCGGCAAATGCCAAAGCAGAGTCAACTCTTGCTTGGCTATATCCATCCACTTTGGACCCCCTTAAACCGCCCTCCTTGTCACCTGCTTAACACCTCGACAACTGTACGTAGTACACCCCCGCCTCGTTTTATGGCGCAATTAAAATGCTAAATGCTTTACGACATCGCCCAGGGGGGCTCCTTTAATTAATTTGCCTGTGACAATGACTGGGCCATGCCGTGTCTCGTGTCCTGAAGCGACCATGAAAGGTGTTAACAACAAACGCCTGGCTAAGAAAGGAGGTAGCAGGCTGGCAACGGCACCTTTCACTTGACCCAGACAAAAAGAAAAAAAAAGATAGACAGACAGACAGGCAGGTGGAAGAAGAGGGGCCGCAGAGAAGTCTTCATTTGAGCGCTTCTCCAACCTAAAACCTCCTTGCTAAAACCCTGATTATGACAGATTTGATGGATATAGTCAGCCTCAACTGGCCATCTCATGGGAGCTCCTGTTTTCATACCCTATTTACTCGGATTTTAGAAGTTTAATAAACTTACTTAACATTTTCATAATAAAGTAAGAACTTATGTTAGTTCATAAGATTAGTAATGACCCTTAAAAACTATTAAAGTTTCAGCTTTAACTCTCTCTGAAAACCAGAAACATAAAATCTAATCTAATTCAAAGAAATATTTAAAAATCATTGAAACTGTTGCCAGCACTTCTCTGATTTCATTTTAGCTGACATACGGCTAAAACTTTTAAGGCCACGTTGAGCAACCTTTTGAGTTCTGCGACACACAGCGAAAAAAAGCCAAGCTAAGCACGACAGGCCAAGAGTATCAAGAATCCAGACTAGCAGATGTCCTGTAAACGGACTACGATGCTATTCCATCAGAGGCAATATTAATAGGAAGAGGAAAGCTAGACTTCAAGGCTCCTCAATCATTCATTTGGCATATGAAACATGCTCGTTGCATACAAAAAGGGGCACCTGGGAGCCGACATTTGGGGCCATTTGATTGTTGTCTTCAGGTTTCCCCGGGTCCAGGCCACGTAGCTCCGCCCCAGCCGTAGCCACCTGCGGGAATTATGAAATATGCAAAAAGCATCTGCACGGGCCTAGAGGCAACACCAGCACACCATCCCAACCCACCCAACCACCTCCTCCGCTCTTTGCGGGAATAGAATTCGCTTGGCATGGCAACTTTGTCTGCAGAATCTAAAGAGTCAGTCGAGGGGCGGCAGGTGGTGGGCGGAAGAGATGGGGCTCTTTGAGCCAAATCAAAATCAAAAACAAAACTGGCGTAACCGATGTGATGTGATGTGTCTGCTCTTATCACAGGCGATTATTCATAAGGTGCAGTCAACAGAAGTACAGAGGAGCTTGCTTTACAGCTAATTAGCACTTAAAATATTTATAAAATACTTTAGTTAAGATATTAAATTTAAAAACTTATAACAAGAAGCATGATTTATTAGTTACTCGCTTGATAAATTACTTATTAACATTTTATTTGACCTAATAAATATCCAACTAGCAGAAGTTCGACTGTCAAAAAAGAGAAATGCCAAATCAAAAGATGTGCGGCTGCCAGAATGCGTTTGAAAATTCAAATAAAATGGCATCCGATAGCAAGTGGCATGAGCAAAGGCAATAAATTAATTTACACAAATTCCCAACATTCTCGCATGAAAAATGCTTTGCTTTCGCGGCTTTTTGCAGTAAGACTTCTGTGTTCAATTTTTCGTTTTTGTTTTTGTTTTTGTAATGACTGCGAAACGGACGGGCGAAGCGAATCCGAGCGCAACAACAATCGACTAACTAAGTAGCAAAAGCAACTAAGACAGCAACAACCACATTGTCTGACAACGACGACATTTCGTTTATAGCATCAGCCAAGATACATCATCATCTCCTCGGCATCACCATCCAAAAGGCATCATCATCTGAGGAATCATTGAATGCGAATATCCGAATAAAATAATAAACAGAAAAAATACAAAACAACGACGCTGCAGTACAAATTTATAGCATTGCGTATAGAATACAGTAGACACTTGCGTTAATGGAGCTTCAAATTTAAACTTTGTTTATTTATTAGTCATTATTCAAGAAACAAACGTATATTTGATTTAAAAATCCAAAAATAACATTAAAAAATTATCCAAATTATTGTTTATCTTTCTGCCTGATAAAATTCCTTTTTGATAAAATTTGATACAAAAATTGCTGCCAACTGTTAACCATCATTATCCCCCATAAATCTTAACTCAGCCCTATTCCTCAATATTTAGATTTACCAAAAATAAAGTAAAGAGTCATTTTACCTTTTGCCCGGGTTTTTGGTTTTTGGGAGAGAGAATAAACAAACCTGACGACATGATCGCGACGCCACCGATGTAAGAGATATGGAGACAAATGAGAGAAACACCCAGGGAAGCGGAAAAGGGGGGTTATAGCCAGCCTGGTCGGATGATTCGCAAAATAGATTTTCAATAAAACCCACTCGAAAACGCCGACAATGGCGGACGCAGGCCAAAGAGCCATTTCGAATCTATTTTAAACACAAACAAAAGCAATCTCTATAAATCGAGCAACGGCCAAGAGGCAGAAACTTACAAAAACTGTTGGCAAGAATGCGATATGTCACCAGAAGTTGTGGGTTCTATGAGAACTGGAAACAGTTTTTAAAGGTTTGGTAGTCGATGGATTCACAGGAGTCATTAGAACTACAAATTTCGAGTCTCATGAATATAAAAGTTATAGTCTAAGAAGGGCTCTTTTCTGTTTTATCAGGGATGATTTATTATCAGTGACATAGTATATAATACAGTAAAATTTCTGCAATCTGCCAACGTTATATGCAGCAACAAATGAAATGGAATCTGATCACAGATTTAGGTAAATTTGAATTACATATTTAAAAAAGCAAATAGTTTTTTGAACGTTAACGTAACATGTTTAATTTTTTAAGATTTTTGCCATGCATACCATTTCCAGGAAAAAATTCGCATTCGAGGGCGAAAGATTTGGGTCGACTTTTCTAGAAGTTCAAGTTCAAGCCTTGGGCTTCTGTGCATTTTGCAAAAAGTTTTAATCGGTTAATTTTATAAAAAATCTTAAGATAATTTATCGTAAGAGAAAAGTAAAGTTCTTAAATTGTAAAAAAGTTTATAAAAGCCATGAAATCTTTTCTAAAACTAAAACTTATAGAATGACAAATTTATTTCGTAAAACGTAGGACTACCTAAGGAAGGTGGTTATAAACAGCAAAAGTAGGATTACTAGTAATTAATACTCTTTGTTTTAAGTTACTTGTGTGTTAGTTAAACCTAGTATTGCAAGCATCAAGGCCATGAAATCCTTGTATTAGCTATGCTACAACTTTTCCTGAGAACCCCCAATGAAGTTCCTCGGCGAACAAAGTTCCCAACTAAAAACTAAAAACTCCAATTAGACATACACCCCGGAATCAGATAACGGGGCCTTCCCGGCAGCACTACTTTAGAGTATGTACTGCCTTTACTGGTGTATGTATATATAAGTACATGTATGTATGTGTATGTGCTGCACTTCAAAATGCAACCGCGACCGGCTGCAAAATCCGAAAATGTTGCAAAACTTATGTGCAGAAAATTATACACTTTAAGTTCACATCTTATTCGCACCGCCCATTACAGGAAACACATAATTCCAACGATTTTCCTGGTCTTTTTCTTATAAACTCACCATTTTCAGTTCTGCTGCCCATGGCGAGTCGTTGTTGTTGTTGCTTTTCCTTTGCAGTGCTCTCCTTTTTCCTTTAGATCTGCACCTAATTTCTTAGTTTTCCGGGGCGAACAATCAACGGGATCGGCACTGCAAATTTGGGTGTTTTTCGCGGTGTTTTCCTATTTTGTTTAGGCCTTTGTGGCACGCATTTTCACGAAAAAATTGTAATTTTGGCCCCTTGAAAGTGAGACCAGATGAGGCAAAAAAAAATTGCAAATCTTATTTCAATGTTTCAGTATTTTTTTTTAGTATTTCTCCGGTTTACTTCTTGGCTAGTCTTAATTTCCTTTATCCTCCGCATTGGCGCCGTATTTTTTCATTTATCAGAAATGTGCGGTCTTACTAAAAATCGAAAGATGGGCAGCTCTTAGGCTCAGTTCAGTTTTAATATTTTTAAAGCTCAGATATTATTTTAAATAAAATTAGAAAAAACAATGTGAATTGAAAATCTCATCTCTTCCGAAAATCTCTCCTGTTTTTATGCATATTTATTACACATTTAGATACAATTCGCATTGAATAATTCGAGCAGGTATATGAAATTAAGGCAAAAATCTGTTTGCAAAACAAACTTTCAGAGCCGAGTGCATGAACAACGTTAAATTTTCGATTTGGTGCGAGTTACTTTAGTTCAACTTGGTGGTACGGCAGTAGTTAACTTAATTCTTGGAATACATGTCACATGTTTCAACGCCTGTCGTTTCTTTATATCGTAATTTTTTCACAATAATTTATTTAGGTTTTCTCGAATTCAGTTTCGATTTTCGACACTTTTAGCTTAACTTTAGGTTCATCATCATGAGTTTGCGTATACGCTTTGATCGGCGTACGGTTTCCGTTTTGGTTATGGCCTTTATTTATTTACACTAACTCCAGACGCTTCATTTCCTTGAAGAGCTCATGGCCCATTTTGGCAGGACTCCTGGTCACAATAACGCCGGCCTTCTCCAAGGCAGCGATCTTGTCGTTGGCACCTCCCTTTCCTCCAGAAATGATGGCTCCAGCGTGACCCATGCGACGGCCGGGTGGCGCCGACACTCCGGCAATAAACGACACCACAGGCTTAGCCTTGATGCCCTGTAATGACATAATTCAAAGATTAGTAAGACATCTTTTCAATAAATAAATAATAAACTTCTCATACCGAATTGTATTCGGTCAGGTAGTCGGCAGCCTTCTCCTCGGCCACACCTCCGATCTCTCCGATCAGGATGATTCCCTTGGTCTCGGGATCCTTAAGGAAGACCTCCAGGCAGTCGATGAAGTCGGTACCGTTGAACGGATCACCTCCAATGCCCACGCAGAGGGTCTGGCCCAAGCCGACCTCCGTGGTCTGGTGAACAGCCTCGTAGGTCAGGGTTCCCGAACGGGACACCACACCGATCTTGCCCCGCTTGTGAATGTGACCCGGCATGATGCCGATCTTGCACTACAAAAGAAAATAAATATTAGTTTTACTGTTTAGGAAACTATGTTAATATTATAAAATACGCTTTTCTATAAATATAGTTAAGAGATTCGACAGATAGTAGATAACCTATTACTTATTTTTAATATAAACATGCTAATTAATATCAATTTAGTATGCTGTTAAACAAGTTATTGTGAATTTTTTGCTAATCTGTAATAAAGAGTTGGTAGTTTTGTTAAATGAAAAAAGTTTGGTTGATCGAAGGAAGATCAATGTTAATTCAAAGTTCAAGTTGATAAAGCTAAAACTGTTTAGGTTTCTTGAAGCTTGCGACGCATAAAGCATATGAATGGTAGTTATAAATGATATAATTTTACCAATAGCCAACAAAATTTCACTCCAATGAAGGTGCAAAGTCCAAAATACAAATGCTGTTTGTGAGTCAATGGCTGTATCGTTCTATTAACCGATTTCAATTATTAATACTTAACAGATATGGTTACGTATTCTTCGCATCGGACGTCGCACCAAGAGATAAGAAAACAGCAGATGATAGTGGACTTTGCACCCCGGTAAAGCTTATCATTTTAAGACTGTGAAGATGGACGAACCTGTTCAGGGGCGATGATTCCTGGACAGTTGGGCCCCACCAATCGCGACTTGCTCTGGCTGATGAGGGCGTGCTTCACCTTCACCATGTCGTGCTGCGGCACACCCTCCGTGATGCACACGATCAATGGGATCTCTGCCTCCAGGGCTTCGATAATTGCGGCCGCAGCTCCCGGTGGTGGCACATAGATGACGGTGGCATGTGGATCGGTGGCCTTCTTGGCCTCCGCAACCGAGGCGAAAACGGGCAGACCCAAATGTTGGGTGCCACCCTTCTTGGGAGAAATGCCGCCGACCAACTTGGTACCGTACTCCAAAGCCTGTTGGCTGTGGAAAGTTCCCTGTTTGCCGGTGAATCCCTGGCAGATCACCCGCGAATCGCCGTTCAGCTTCAGGTTGCCACGGGTCTTGTTGTACTGCGAATTGCAACGCACACCGGCAACGAATCCATCTGAAAAACATATTAATTAATGCTTTGGTCTTAAAGAAGTACAACTAAAAATTAGTTTTAAACTAGAGATAGAGTACATATAGATACATTTTTAAGATTTTTAAAATATACATATTGGAATGTTTAATAGTCGAAGGATTATGACTGCCTAATTGATTCTTCTCAGTAATTTAGAAAATATCTTGTAACCTATAAAAGCCACGTATTTTTATAATTATATTCATTTATAGATTTTAAAAACGTGCTTCAACCTATTTTCGTGTTTGTACATAATTGAAACCTTTTGTTTAAATAAATTTCAAATATATTCTGCTTAACTAAACTGCACTGTAGCACACCGTAAACTCTATTAGACTTTTCGACGTTAAACCTAACTCACAAGAATGAGGTTCTTAGGCGTTCTCTTTCTTCTTGGTAAGTCTAAAAGCATTGCATTTAAGATGTAGAAATACTTTTCTATATTTTATCATCTGCAGTTATAACAATAGTAGATGTCAAAAGTCAAGCCAGTAAATGCGATCCCAGAATTCCACCGGCAATTAGACCGTACTGTGCTGTTGACGTCAACTGCAGTTATAATGCCAAAAATGTTTGGGCAGCAAGGTACGAGATGTGCTTGAGAAATGAACAAGGAAAGCCAAGTAGGTTTACCCACAAATACATTTCAAATTCTTTAGTAATTTTCCGCTATTTCAGAATTTTTGCAACTAAACGCGGGAAAATGCCCTTCTGGCCAGCCTGCATGCCTTAGCTCTTCTCCGAATTAATGCATTACCTAAGCCGTTAATTCTAGCTTAAGGGTACTAAAAATCAATGTTTTTATATTTTTAAAGTACGTGCTGGAGCACAGATAGAATGTTATGAGTTTACCCATTAAAAATAAAGTTATATTGAAAATCCCAGTTAATCATCTTCAAACTTTTAACAACTCAACATGAAGAATTTGGTAATCCTTTTCGTTTTGGGTGAGTTAAATTGATCTCTTTAAATGCATACACTAAACATTCTTTAATTCAGTTATCTTCGCATTAGAAATCAAGGGTGAATGCTCTGTTCAAATTCCCTATTTCCCTGACGCCCAATGTGGATATGCCAGCGAATGTGTCTATCATGGGATAAATAAAGCTGATATCACTAATGAGGCTTGTCGTCGTCGAGAACAGGGAAAACCACGTAAGTGCAACCCGTTTTAAAATGTCAACTATACTCTGATGTTATCCATTTTAATTTCTAGCATTTTTTGCTGTAAAAGAGGGAAATTGTCCCACAAACAGTCCTAAATGTATATAATAAGTATTTTAAAATATTTTACAAAATAAATTCCGATTTTCACAAATTTATTATTTGCTGAACTTTTAAAGTCGTTCTGGTAAATAAAATTTGATTTATTACCCACTTAGTTGTGCTTAAACAAAAATCATTTTTATATTCTAAAAGAACGTGTTGGATCATAAGATGCCTGATTTTACTTTTCCCATTATATAGAAACCTATCTCATAACCACAAAGTCAGTTATCCCAAAACCTTTACCAAGTCATCATGAAGACTTTCGGTATTGTTTTCATTTTCGGTGAGTTTTTAAAAAATATTTCAAACGAATACTTATCATGCCTCCATTTAGTTATCCTAATACTAGAAATAAGGGGTAAATGCAATTTGACTATTCCACAATATCTCCATCCTTATTGCGGAATTACTAGAGGATGTGTCTTTGATGGCGGAAATGAGGTTGACATCGCGAATGAATCCTGCAGGCGTAAACAGCAGGGAAAGCCACGTGGGTACAGGAACTCTTAAAATATTAAACATTCTAAATATTTTTTTAATTAACAGTATTCTTGGAAATAAGAAATGGATATTGTGAATCGAACAAACCTCAGTGTGAAAGGACCCCTTTAAGGTTCTAAGATAATTTCAGACCATTAATATGGCTCTTTAACATTTTAAAATAAATCAAAATTTTCCGCTAATCTACGGAATAATTTCCTTTCTCTTTTCTAGCATATCTTAAATATTTAATCTCATATTTAAATAGCAGTATGAGTGTCTTTGTTCTTATTTTTATTATAAGTGAGTTTCTGAGTTTTTAATTTGTTTTTTTTTTAGTAAGTAATTTTTCATCTTCCGCCAACTGCAGTTGCGAAAATATTTGGAATCGCAAGTGGGATAAGTAAGTGCGATGGATATATAAAACCTACTGGAAAACCCATTTGTGCTTTTGATAAAAATTGTTTCTATCAAGGCATTAATATTTGGGATGTGGGACAAGAGCAGTGCAAACGAACTGAACAAGGAAAGCCTCGTAGGTTTAATCTATTTAACATAACTATTTAACTAAAGTTTATCTATATTTTTAGTCTTTTTAAAACTTGGGCGTGGAAAATGTCCCACTAACAAGCCTGCGTGCAACAAAACTCAATCAAAGTAAAGCACGAATTTAAAAATTATAAAAATTATTAAAATATATAAGTAAATAAATATATATACAAATATCTAACACAATGAAAATATAATAAAAGCTGTTATAACTCAACCTCTTCTTCAAATAAATCTAAAGATTTTGTCTGCTTAATTGATTCTTCTCGGGAATTAAAAAATTAAGCCCTAACCTATAAAAGCCACGTATTTGGTTTGAAAATGTCAAACTCTTAGGAAGATGAAGCTCATAACAATTTTCATTCTAGGTGAGTTTAAGAATATTTCCTTCGATAATATTTTGGTTCCTGTTTTACAATCTTTTTCCATCTTCAGCCACTACAGCTTTGCAAATCGACGGTGCTTGCAATAGAATGGTTAAACTTTCATTAAGTCCTGCTTGTGGGGTCCTTCCAGATTGTTATTTCGAAGGCCTAAATAGCGACTACATAAGTATTGAGGAGTGCAAGCGAAAAGAAAAAGGACTTAGCGGTGGGTTTTACTTTTTATATAGAATTCAAGTGACATTAATTGGATGTTTTTATCAGGATTTCTTTCCACAATGGAAGGAAAATGTCCTAAGGATAAACCTGCTTGCCCACAGCCTGTTCCGTTTCCATGGAGTATATGGGCATGAGGATTTAAGATGTACATTATAATTTCTTTCAAGATATTAATAAATTAAATAGAGAAAGAAATATATTTGAAATATATTCTTCTGATCCTAATGGGCGATGTAATTAACTATTAACTTATGTAAATATTAACTCTATTATTAGACCGTAAAACGAACTCATAAGCCTGAGTATGATAAATCCGATCCAAAGATTTGTCTGCATAATTGAATTTTCTCAGATATTAAAAAAATTTTCTACTGATAATAATGAACTAAGTAGGGAACGATTTTTCTACGTAATTTCATTTATAAAGACTAAAGAAATAATTTCAAATAAACTATTTACACTTTTCCACTTTAGATCTTAAACCGAACTCATTATTAAAAATGATCAAACTATTATATAGTTATAGATCTCTTCTATAATGAAATATTTTTATCATTGAAATATTTCAGTGATCGCCAAAGCGATATTCCACTGTACTTGTTGCCGAAAAAACGGTTGTTTGTACGATGGGTCACATGCAAACGAACCTTGAACGCAGCCCCCTCACCCCGCTGCCACTTTCCTGAAGCCACGTATCTGCGGATTTGCAAATTGAGCCGGTCCACAATCCCAATTGTAGCTGACTAATCAGCAGATCTTTTGGAATGACAAGTGCCCTCTATTTGTTTGCCGTTTCGTTTTTTTGTACCATAAATCCATCGCGGGTTATATAATTTATTATGCTATATGCCGCGAGTTAGGCAACCGATATCGGATATACTCACCTCGCACTTTCAGCAGCGCCCTCATTGAAGCAGCCATGTTATCTTTGTGTAGTGGTTGTGCGATAAAAACAGCTTTACTTAATTAAAACGCGTTTAATTAATGCGAAATCGGCCGAATAGTGCTGGGTTAACCACCCACGATGATATCGATGTAGCGAAAATCGGTTGGGGAAATCTTTCGATGATTGGTTGGCGATAGTAATCGATAGAGCTGGAGTTAGCAGAGTGGTTGCCATGAAAGAACTCTGGAATTGCTCTGTAAACTTAACATAAGATATTTGGTAAGGATAATCAAATATTGAAATATTTAAATATTAATTAAGTTTTTAACGCCTATGCTAGAAATAGTATGAATTCAGTTAATTTAATTTCATTATAAGCCAAGTTAAAATTTATCTGAAACTTACATAAAGGCTTACCATTACCTGTTGCTCAGTTTGTTATTTAAAAACATGAACAGCTACTGTACACCAACAAAGATAAATTCAAAATCATTTTTGATTCACTTAACTGAACCTTTATTTCTAGAAATTAAAGAAAGGACAGATCAAGTGTGTATCGACTACGTAAAATATATTGCCTCTAGTTAGATCGTTACCGTCTAATTAATCAGATGGCTTACACATTATCAACTAGCACGAAGTACACAAAATGCGCCTAAGAATATATATCTTCTCCGACCTACTTCTGTTCTCCTCGGGCGACAACGTTTTAAAAACTTTTTCTAAGGCCAAAAATGGATACAAAATATACGTCTGTACTTTCAAGTTAATATTAAGTGTGTCATTGCTTCTTGCTTTTGAACGGAGGGCTTAGGAGGTGGGCTTGGGTTTATTTAGCTCTATCATCTAATTAAAAAGATTCTCGTTGGCCAAGGGAAGATCCTCTAGCGGCGGATGATCGTGGACTTCCGGCTCCACCTGATTTTCTTCACGATTAAATGCATTCTCTTCTCCCTTCTTCAATCGCTGGTAAACCAAAATGGAACGGCCAGTGCGCGATTGGCGATGCTGTAAGAGAGAGGCAAGATTAGGTGACTGGGCGCCCAGTGCCTGCGACCACTCGTCCACCAGAGCCTGCGAGCCCTCCAGATGGATTACCTCTGCGTGCTCGATACGATGGAGCAGCCGATAGTTGCGAAGGAAAACGCTTATATTCTCGGCCAGCGGATCGAAAAGAACCACATGCGTGGGCAAAGCAGTGAGCGGGTGCACAGGAATATGAGAGTTGATCCAGTGCACAGGGTCTTCAAAGAAGTGATCGGCCTCGTCCTTGTACTGCTCCTTCTTTTCCAGGTTGGGTTCGCAAGTCAAAAACCTCATGGTGACATTTTGGTGAATGTGACTATCAAGGATAAATCATTTGTTGACATTTTATAGCTTTATAATTCAAAAGACCACTTACCTGTAGTACGGTGTGGAGTGGCAGGGCATCAGGAAGAGAATATTGGCTTGATGCTCGCGTTCATCCCTGTACTCCTGGGCAATCTCCCTTAACTTGGGCATCAGCTCGATTGGTCCCTTCTGGTGGACTGTGCTCAAGTACCAGGCGGGCAAAACATTGCCAATCAGGATCACCAAGGCAGTTGTCCACAGCATTGTTCGAGAGGCTCGATAACTCCATCGTGACAATGCATCAGTAATGACATACAAACAGAGCGGCAGCAGAGAGGACACAAATCGGAATTCCTTGTGCTCAACGGTACTCAGAACCACCAGAGTCAGAAATATGGTAATCAAAAGCTGCTTGCTAACAGGATACTTCTCCGATTTCCTCACAGTTTCCATAATACCAAAGATGAAGGGCAACGTATTGATTCCAAGTACTGTGGGCAATCCCACGGTGAAGTACCAGTACCAAGGATGCGAGCCATAGAAGCTGCCGATATTGTTGAAAATATTGTACTTAAGGAACTCGTACGGGGTGACTATCAGCTGGCCATGCCAGTAGGTGTCGATGGCTATTCCAAGACCAGCAACGAGTAAACTGAAAGGCAAAGATGAATAATTTAAAAATACTGATTATGTGAACTTTTATAATAGATTTAAACCAACCCAATCAGCACAAATCGCTTAAGGATCAGCTCCAGCACGTTCTGCCGACTCTTGCGCAGATGATATAGGGATAATGGAAGCCAAATCACAGCAGCTGTGGGTCTCAAGAAGCAGCAGATGGCAGCTGGCCACAGATAACCAGTGGATTCACCATACCAAGGGAAGTAACTTAAGGCAATCGTCGTCAGAGAGGCCTCCAAGGTATTGGCTAGAGTTCGGGAACCCGTGTAGAACCAGAACCAGGGAACTAGTATCAAAAAAAGTGCCCACTTTCGCTTGCCAGTCCACACAAAGAAGCGATAATCCGAGTAGGCTGATAGGAAGGCCTGGATAATCCTCGGCACCACCACCAGAAGTTGAGCACTATCCAATTGCAGGAGGGCCAGGATTTTGTACAGTCCGGCAATCAGCAGGGGATACACATAGCTGCGAATGCCCTGAACCCACTCCCAAGTCAGGTAGCCATAGCTAAAAATAAAGAGCATGTGAGTTAGGTCAAGGTCAAGGTATATGGTTAGATCTTCGGATATGATTTGTCAGTTCATATATTTTTTTAGCTCGAAAGGATTATTTCAAAAATGTAATAAGAAATATCACTTCCTATTTGACATCATTTTGCCTTTTCAGCGACAATTGGGTTAAGATATATATTCAACATTTCTTATCCAATAGAGATCAATCGGAATCGATATTTATGAGTGAAAAAGTAAACCTACAGTATTTAAAATATAACAATAGTTTGCCCGTAGTATGTACTAGGTACTTCCAATCGAAATTATGCCAACTCTTTTTAGATAAGAGCTAGGAACTGGACCAAAGTCCCAGAAGTTGAACTTACCCAAAGGTCAGTTTGTGGGCCACCTCCAAACTCTGCCAATATTCATCCGGAACGTAATAAGTTTGGACCACGAAAACGGAAGCCAAACGCACGGCCAAAATCAAAATAAACACGTAGAGCAGCCTCATTATAATATCGCTGCGTGGGTCACAAAACTCCCAAAATTAGTCACCCGGAAAACCGGATGCCGTTGCTGTCACCTGGAAAATAAAGCCGTATTAATACAAGTTTTCGGGCGTTTTTCGGCCGGACCTAACCTTAAATAGTTGCGTGTGTTGGTGATTTACCAACCGGTCGGATTTTATGGGAAGTTCAGAATTTTTTTAGCCACGAAAATGAAACTTTTCGGCGAAAAAGGCGGCTAAAAATAACGCGAAGAGCAGACCAAAGCAAAACCGAAAGTGACAGTGTGACCGTAGCCGATGCTTTCTATAAATCTCAAAGCTATTGATTTATATCGACAGTGCTATAAAATGCCGGAGTTTTAAAAACCCTATTGTTTATTTTTCAAACTTAAAAACGACCAATAATAAGCCAGGATTTGAAAGTCAGTATGGTAGGGAATACGTTTTAAACCTCTATCGCACACCAATAACTGCACCAGGGAAGCAAGGAAAATCCATCGATGATCGGATCAGATCGGATGGTCAGTACTCAGGATGTTTTGTTGTACTCGCCTTTCGATTTCGCTAAGGATGAGCTTACCTATCGTAAGCTATTCGTCGGCGAATTCTCAAATTCCACCGAATACGAAATTTTGGTCAAAGGTGTTTGGAAAATACTTGATAGTGACAAATACCGTGTGCTCGGGAATTCTCCTGGCAATCGGAGATGCTGTGGCTCAGCAATACGAAAGATGGCGTGAAAAGAAACCCTTTGATTATTGTCGCTCGGGATCAATGATGATCACGGGCTTGGTAATAGGCCCAGTTCAGCACAGTTTCTATCTGCTTTTGGATAGAGTTTTTCCAGGCACCAATCCATTAGGTGTCCTCCATAAGATCCTTGCCGATCAGCTAATCATGTCGCCTGTCTATATCTTCGTGTTTTATTACCTCGGCAGTTTACTGGAGGGAAGATCTATCATTGAGTGCAATTCCGAGCTGTCAAACAAGTTCTTATACACCTGGATTATGGACTGTTGTGTTTGGCCCGGCCTGCAGTATCTAAATTTTCGCTATTTTAAGTCCCTCTATCGCGTGGTCATCGTCAATCTGACCAATTGCCTGTACATCGTCCTGCTCTCCCACATAAAGCACGGTGAATCTAAAATCTAAGAAATGTTTATATTTTGATGACATTATACCTATAATAATTTAGTGTTTTTAATGGATCCAATAAAAATGTTTTACGATATACAAGACTTACAATGGAAATTTTAATAATTGTTGTAAATTTTAACGTATTGTAACAGTGTAAATGAATTCAAGATATTTATATTTTGTAATTTAATATTTTAATATTTTTAACGGTCGTACAGTTATCGATTTTTTCCTTGCTGGTGTACACACATATAAAAAGGGTTAGTCGAAAGTGTGCCATCCCCAATCAGCTGCCAGTTTAACGTCAAAACAATCGGGTCTTTCGTAACGTTAAATCAAAACAGACGGGCTTACAGTAGTCAAACATTTCAAGTGCAGTGGCTGTCAGGATGTTCAGCATTCGGTGCCTGCGCCAGTGCTATGGTCTCCGGCACCCTGCAGTACCTTGGACCCAGAAGGTCCATGGATCTTTTAATTCCCGGAGAGATTTCACGCCCTTGTGCCGGATCAAAACCCACGTGATAGTACCACAAAAACACGGACTCCGTTTAACCCATGGCAAAGGAGAAACTGATGGTGGAGCCCTGAGCTTCATACTCCTCCGATGGACAAAAATGGCCTGGAGTAATATGTTCGGAAAGTATCTGATCATCACGAACGTGGTGGGTTCCGGGCTTCTGATGGTCGTGGGTGATGTGATAGCCCAAGAGTATGAATACAGGCGGGGACTGCGGCACCACGATCGTTTCGATACGGATCGCATGTACAGGATGTTTGTAGCGGGTGCTCTGCAAGGGCCTCTCCATCACTTTGTATACAACTGGATGGATAGGATAATGCCAGCCCGCACCTTCCAGAATATAATCAAGAAGATCCTGATAGACCAGCTATTTATGTCGCCCGCCTGTATTATCATATTCTTCTATTCCATCTGTTATCTGGAGCGCCAAACGCTGGAAGCTACAAATCAAGAGCTTATCAGCAAGTTCCCGTATGTCTATATGCTAGACTGGATGACCTGGCCGGCGGCGCAGTACCTGAACTTTCGCTATCTTGACACCAAATACCGGGTGACTTTTGTCAATGTATGCACGGCGGTTTATAATGTGCTCATGTCTTACATGAAGCATGATTTTGGGATTCATTTGCCACTGGAGGGCGAGTTGCTGGAATCTTCAGAGAAGACCTTCCTACAACAAAGTTCTCCACAAAAGCCCATGGAAGCCCAGAAGTCCGTTTAAGACACTACAAGCATCGCAGGATATATGTGATATTGATAAAAATCTAAATTACCAAGTCATTGTGTACACGGGTGTTTTTATGTAAAAGAAGAGGCTCTTAGTATCAATTTTTATGCGTGAATGCTGTCTATGTTGTAATTCCTAGAGTAGGTAACCGCCTACTCTTTCTAACTTCTTAAGCTTAGGGCACGCGTTCTCGTTTTGATGTAATATACGCTGCGAAAAAACAAATATGTTGTCTATATTATAAATGTCTAGACAAATTTCTAAGTAATGTTTTTAATGGATTTTCTAACGATCAATTGCCGCTTTGAACAAAACGAAAAACATATCAAATTGTAACCTCAACCTAGGTTATCAATTGCCAAAACAAACAGTTGCTTAATTGATAAGAAAGTACTAGTCTTTGTATGCATAAAAGTTAATATTTTAAGACAACGCGTGAAGTTATGTATTGATTAAGTAAAGGAAACAATGCGTATGAATTAAACGTTAAAAGGACAAACTAAAACTATTTTTTTTGTTTCTAAATGTATGTTTGAACCCCTCCAAGAAAGACCCACCTTAAGTTTACATTCCTCACTTAATCACAATCGTCTCCACAGGCTGGCTGATTCCGAATATGTGTTGCGCCAGCATAAGATGTTCCTGAGTTATGAAATTCGCCAGCAAAGTGATCATATTCTCATTGCAGCGGGCAATTTGTTGGCGAGTAATTGCCTTAAACTCATCCCTGGCTCCTTTGTCTGCTCCGCGTGTACCAATTCTTCGGCTTTGTGAACCACCAGTTGCGCTTGTAGAAGTCGGTGTGCCACTGGAAATTGGTGAACTGGTCAACTCAAAGTTGTCTTCCTGCTGGGAGTTCCAAATGTGCGAGAGTTCCTCAATCAAATCAATGGCAATTATATACGTGGATAGGGTGCGTAGATTGAACGACTTGCGTTGCTTAATCATGCTGAAAATTTGTTGGGTGAGCAGGACATCGTTCAGGAGATTCAGTTGTTGAAGCACTAGGAGATCGCCGAGTAATCTATCTGGGCAGTTGGGTTCGTAAACTTTTCGGCTCATTCTGCTTATAATGGCTCCTACGCAATACTGTACTAACGCGGATCGAGTGAGGGGCAGGAAAACCATATGTCGGTGTCCTTTGAGAGACATGTTCTCTAGAAGTTGGCCCTGGGTTGCTGGCAGTTCGGATAGGATCTTTAAAATACACTGGAAGCCCTGGAGCTGTGATAAAATTGGATTATTAGAATAGTTAGTTTAGGAAAATTAAGTTATCAACTCACTGTCATGCTCCCCTGCATCAAATTAAGACTCAAGATCTGAAGACTCTGCACGAGGCTGCTCTGGGTGGTCATTTCAGACATTAACTTATTGGCCTCATCGCGGTGTCCGAAATATATGGCCAAGTCGAAAAGGAACCTGGAGATCCAAGGCGCCAAAGGAAGGGCCAGCATAAGTTGACTGAAGTCCCGCTGAAACTGATCCGT
This sequence comes from Drosophila eugracilis, assembly GCF_018153835.1. Lineage (NCBI taxonomy): Eukaryota > Metazoa > Arthropoda > Insecta > Diptera > Drosophilidae > Drosophila > Drosophila eugracilis. Next base: position 3,921,026 of record NW_024572964.1, on the reverse strand, counting down.
ATTCAGCAGCTGCCAGCATTGGGCGGCGTGCAAGAAAGCCTTGGATAGTTCCGGACTTATAGGGGTGGTCAGGGAAAATTTTGGTGGCTCCATGCTGGGTACTTCAGAGCCATCACTTTCCGGCGACCATTCCATGAATCCTTCTACCAACACATGACTGACCTCTGCATCTTCTATCCTTAACTTGCAATTCCGTATGTAGCCATGCAGGGAGTAAATAAACAACGTGGTGGCGTAGAATAAAACCTGGGAGCTGCCCGCTGGACTTCCAGAAAGTATATCCACCAACTTTTCCCAGTAAACATTCTGGTTTACTTGTTTACTGAAGGGTAAGAAGGGTTCCCAGCCCATCATCTGCCCGCATATCATCAAAACTTTGAATATATTCTTCCAGGCATCCGCCGAATCCGATTCATCCATGATTTGACGCAGGTAATATTCCAGGGAACTGGTGTATAGCCTACAGGCAAGATTGGGCGAGAGTTCGGGGGGCTTAGTTTGGATCATGGGCAGGACCTCTTCCACCAGAATCCTTTGATAAAGATCTGGATCGGTTTTCATGCCCTCCGCCAGCATTTCCAGTAGTCTGGGCGCTTGTGTGATGGCCGATTTGGGGAACTTATTAAACATCAGTATATAGATATAGACGCGCTCCAGATTATCGGCACTATGGTTGATGGTGTGCATGAATATATTGTGCTGAACGTCGGGTGTAAGGTGTTTGTACATTTTCACATAGAACTCGTGTTCCGGTGTGCTTTCATTCTCATTTCTGAGGGCATTCGTTAGAGAATTGATCTCCTGCCATAATTCTGTGTGTTGATTTGGAAAATTGGTGGCTCTAGAAGAGTGGAACATATTTAGTCTTTGGATATTTATTATCTCTATACTCACATAACGCTGAAACACTTCGCAGCTTCCTCGTAGTTTTTACCATCTCGTTCCAATAGGTAGGCCTCGTATTGCAAGTTGAAGGCATTGGGGTATAGGGTTTTAGCCGTGATTATCCACGCCATAGCCGCACAAGGGTCGGTTTTTCGAAGATTTTGCGCTTCTTTGACCATGTACAACTCATTTTCCTCGTTAGTTGACATATTTCGTTATGGATCTCTATTATCTATATTTTTTCTGAAATTTAATGAAAACAAAACATTTAGCCGGTGTTGAGCTATTTACCAACACTTTTCTGGCTCTTTTTTATGCGCTGGCATATATCAAAAATTTATTAGAGCCAGAAATAGCTATTGTTTTCTAAAACTTTTTATATTAGGACTTCTAAGGTTGTTTATTTATTCAGTGCTTCCTAAATACATTTTTAAGATTTTTGATGCTGTTACCTTGTTAGTTTGATTAATATCCAGATTCAAACGTTATTTCATTAAACATTTAGCTTAAAATTAAGAAACAATCATCGATAGTCTTGCTATCGAATAGTGCGGTTCATCAGTGTCAGTAGTGTTATACAGCGGCAACTTGCCAGCTGATTTTTCGCGAAACTAATTTTACTATATAAATTTGACTAATTTCTGTGATTTCTGCGGTAACAAAATAAAAAACTGCAATAAAGAAACGTTATTCGGAATCGGCTGCGGGACCCGATTATGTAATATGTGTGACTAAGCGGGCATTCTTGAAGATATCTGCCAACGCGTCGTGTTTTGTTTTTGTTGTGTGAATAATGCACCGAATGGTTATTTAGAAATTCGCGAAATCTTGTAAATAAGATATATACGTAATTGAGTGCCATCTGCTGTAGTTTTACAGAAAAGAAAGACAAACTTGTGATTTCCCCAATGGGTTGCCGGGTCCAAGGATGCTTATAAAATCCGGTGCATAAACGCAGCATGCCCCATTTTCGGATTGTCATTCGTAAAAAAGACAATGACAGTCCAAAAAATATTTTAATACAAAACGCTTCGCACAAAATTCATAAGTAAATAATAGAAATGTCAGAGGCAAAATCGGAAATTCAGGCGGTTACAGCCGGTCCCTCGACAACAGGCGACCAACCAGAGCAAAATGAGCAACAAGTGGTTGCCACAAAGGACACTAAAGCTCCGGATCAGGGTAAGTAGAACAAAAATGAAGTAATTTTTATATTTATGACCACCTTCAGTAGACTGATAAATGACTCGATGTTCCCATTTTTTCCTTTGTTTAACCGTAATCTAAACTATTTATTAATGACTTGGCACTTATCACAAGTTGCACGATGCCCAATAAATCATAAAATACCAACAGAAAAGTAAATATTAACTAAACTTAATAAGCCATATGCAAATAACACAATATTTGGTTTATAAGTATCACAGAAAACCTTATCTTATGTATCTTATCATATAATTTATAGTAAATTAATTCTTTTAAATACATTTTTTAGTATAATGACGAAGTTTTATTAAATTGTTGGGTGTATTTCTGCACACTACGGGTTTTTAGAACTACAATGTATACTAGAAACCTCTTTTAAATATCACCAAACAATAGATAACCATAAATCATACCAAAATGATAAGCGATATGCTAATCTGTACACCTCAAATTTTGCTTAAGAATTTTTAAGACCTGTTTCTATTGTTTAACTTTAGTTTGCATTGTGTATTTATCCACGATTTTTATATATTAACTCACTATTTATTTAATTTAGTTTGAAATTTCATAAAATGACTTTTTTACACAGTCGGTGACACTTTGCGATGAATCATTCGGGTATTTAAACCTTCTTTTCCCTTTGAAGAATTGATCATAAATTTTGAGGAACCTGTTTGGTTTTATTGAACTGTAAATTATGTATCTTATCTTGAATGGGTTTCATTTTTTCGTTTGCTAACCGCCACATATTGAACTTCACCTAAATGTACTTACTTAATATTATGATATTTGCTTTTAGGTATAAACCATTTCATAATTAAGAACTTTGCGTGTTTAATTTATATTTCATAATAACCAACAATATTCATTCACTCATTCGTTTTAAGATTTTTGTATTCCACCTACTTAAGTACACTTCTTAATTAGTTTGTTTTTTAGTTTTCAATTAGTTTCAATATTGTTTGTAAGACAGAACATGTTGCTACAATGTTCTTGAGTAAATATAAAACTAAGTTCGTAAACAGCACCTAATCGTAATTAAAATTAAAGTGCAACTGATGTCACTTTTGATTTAAATTATTTACATTTCGCTCCTTTTCGTGATTCGTATTTAGTTGAAAGTGTTTATTTATCTTAGTTTCTAATGTTAAATCAGCACAAAAGTAAGCGCGAGTTTTGATTTTTGTGTTTCATATACTTTGTAGTGTAAAAATGTATTGTATATAACCAGCAGTTTGAGTTGTTGCTTCCCAAGTCCGCACATCGAAGGTTAGTTGCTGCAATTAAATCTTTGAATTTTCTCTTTAACCGAAAGCACATAAAATTTGACTAATGATTTCTTGAACATTTTCTTTAAATTAAAATATAAAACTAAAACCTCATTACAGTGACGAAGAAAAAGCAGCGGCAGCGTTTGGTATCGGAGAAGAGCATCCAGGAGCCAAATCCCTTGATCTTAGAGCATGCCAATCTAGATTCGGTGCCCCAGCATATGGAGAAGCTTATGAGGCAGTACCAGGACGATCCGAAACTGCCCGCTGCTGAATGGCTTAACTTGCTGATCTATTTAATTGCCCTGGAGTGTGGATTCGTGGAGGAGGAGACTTACGCCCAGAAAAGACATCTCTTACAGCCAGTTCCATCTTTTAGCAGTTTTCATGCCCTGAATGTAAGACTCCTCAGCGAACAGCCGGCCAAGTATGAAGTTTGCTTCAATAATACGGCGTACTCCATGCGATTGAGGACCCTGTTGGACAAACATACTTCCGAAGAGGCTTCTGTGGTTGCTGCTCTCCAGTCCCGCCTAATGGCCATCACGCTGGGAGATCAGCTAATGGTCACCCTATCCCCAGCACCGCTCTTCAAGCAGCCAGGATACAGCATCAGCCTGCCCATCGGTCGTTATGTCTTGAATATCCACCCAAAAAACAAGCCCATCTATCATCGCTTTCGGAAGCTGGATGAACTCTCCTATCAACTCAAGCAGCATGTCTTCCAGCCCATGAGATCGCAGCAACTCATGCAGATGGAACAGAAGCTACAGCCATCACTACTGGGTCTTCCCTATGAACTGTACCACGAGATCTTCAGATATCTTGACAAGAAACAACTTAATGTGGTGGCCAAAGTCAATCGCCAGCTGCAGTTATATAGTAAAGAAATTGAAAGGAAAAGGCTGCAGGGCGGCAGGAATTAATCTCATAATCTGGTCAAAGCCCATTTAATTTCCATGAAATTTATTAGGTTATGGTTTTGGCTCTCACAAGGATATTCTCATGATGTCATTTATATAACTTGCATAGGAGAATTTTCTAATATAAGAAGTAAAGATTAAAGTAAAGTCTTTCCTTTGTATTGGTTTTTCTTAGTCCTAAGTTATATAAACATTTATAATGTTATTGAGAATTGGATTCTCTTATTAAAACAGGAAGTGAAAAATATTTTCAAAGAGGAAAAGAAAAAGTAAAAGTAGTAACTTATCTATATTATGTTGAAAGAACGAAATAAATTATCTGTTAATGAATAATATTTGAAGTTTTAACTTTGTTTTATTTCGTGGTTTTAAAGGATTTTCTAAAGGCTATAAATGAAAAGGTAATAAAAAGGTCTTTTTTTTAGGGATTTTCTAGACATTACATTTTAAACTTAATACATTAATTTATTTTCTGGCATAATTTAAGAATTATAAACGCCCTCATCTTCTTAATTACTTACTCTTACTTCTTACTCTTATATTATTTAATTACCAAATTTAATTTATCCTCACCGCATGAATTTTTGGTTTTCTTTTTATACTAAAAAATGTCCAGGAACTAGGATTATAGTAGCACCTCCAACGCCCTCTGCGGAATCCTGCAACTCCTATGATATTTTTGAACCTCCCTCCACGCCCCTGGACACCATCAGCATCAAGAGCAGTGCCAGCAGCTACTTCTACGATCGTGATATTACAGGTGAGTCCTCGTGTATGTGTCCTTGCCACCTTTTTTGCATCCATTCCGACGAAAAGAGGGGTACACGCCCCTAAACGAGTCGGCCCTCAACCACAGAAGTGCAGAATGCGAAACAAGCGGCTCCAGCAGCCAAAAACACGCGCCGAGATTGTCGCATCCACAATCCCCATTGCCCCCAAAAAGAGCCCAAGCACAAGCCCAAACCCAAACCCAATCCCCGATGCTTCAACTCGTCGGCTCCGAATCTCCAACCTCCCGTGCCCACTTCGATTTTTTATGCGCACGCAAAATCAACAAAACCCACGCGAGCAAAACGGCACCCCTATAACCCCTATATGTGCCACATCTTCATGCACTGAGAGAAATGTTTAGATCATTTATGGAGTTAGTAAGGGAGGATATTAAAAGATGAAGTGAAGTACGAGGTGTGTTCAAAAAGTAAGGTGACTCTTCAAATTTCGCGAATTTCAAATTTTTCGATTATCGAAACCTTTTAGAAGTTTTCGAGTTGTGTTCAAAAAGTAAGGTGACTTTTCAAATTTCAAATTTTTCAAATTTTTCGATTATCTTCAGTTTTGGGAACAAGAAAAAGTCACATGGGGCCAAATCCGGTGAATATGGTGGCTGAGGCATTATTGTGGTGTTGTTTTTGGCCAAAAAATCCAAATCCTTTGATCCATATTTTTCGATAGCAAAAAATCGCCGAGCTCGCAAAACAACTTGTAACTTTACGCCTCTCACAACCAAACAAAAGAGGATGTTCCATTGAAACTTGGTACAGATGTTAGGGAAGAGTGTACCAATATAACAAAACAAAAAAATCGATAATCGAAAAATTTGAAATTCGCGAAATTTGAAGAGTCACCTTACTTTTTGAACACACCTCGTATATACAAAAATCGCATAATATAATATGATTAGTATACTTCGTTTCCAAATAAACCATTTTGTAACTCTAACCATTTCCGCTCAGTGTATACCCCTTGGCCTCTTCGCCTTTTTGGTTTTCCTGGCGGATGGCATCCACAATTTTGTTTTTCTCCCTCAACTGCGGGATGCCTGCTGCCCGATGCTGGGCTCCTATTTCGTGTTTATATTACGATATCGACTTTCCCAAGCCGAGCCTTATCACTAAAATAAAACGAAAACGAAAACAAAAATAGAGAGGCTGCCCTGCATCTCATCATCCTGGCTGGTGTTCCCTTGGAAACCTCATGTTTTTGGTGTTCCCGTGGGTCCTGTCGAAATTATCTGGCTACAACTTTATCAAAAATAACGAAAAACAGTGACAAAAGCATAAATAAATTATGAGAAAGCCAAACAAAGCAAAACCTATTCCGCTGGCCTGGCGCTCTCGCAGAAATAATTTTAAACTCCGAGTCGAGTGCCTCCTGAAAAGCTCCGGAAAATTGAGAGAAGCTTTCTTTCGAGCTGCTCTTGAATAGTTGCTCTGCATTTCCCAGGAGCAGCTGTTTTCCCAGCTGCCCGCCCCCTCTCTTTTCAACGCCTACAATCTGGTCGAATGGTTGGGTGAATGAACCCACAGATGCGGCTGTCACACAGTGGTCAAGCTTTCTTTTAAAAGTAATGAAAACTCTTTTATGTTTCATAGGATTTCATAACGTATTGATTGCATCGACTGCATTATCACTTTAGCACTTAGAAGCTGATTAAATATAAACAGAAAAACCCGTTGAGTTTGGATTTTTATAGGCCTCTTTCTGCGTTGAACAATCAAATTGCTTTTGATAACTTCTTGCCATTGCTATGTCTATTGCTTAAACAGGGGCTATCTTATCGGTAATGAAAGTGGCTCAATTTCCAGAATGGTGACCTGGAATTTCCTTGTGTGTGGAAATTTCATAACAACGAGTCATCATTTATTTGTTATTAAAAATTAAGACATGTTTAGGTTATTTGTTTTTACTTAGTTCTCATTTATAAATAAACACTTTGGTCATTAATACCAAACTATCCTTTTCCTGAACCTTGAACTAGCTGAAGTACATGACACTCTGGTCACACTGTGCTCTCATCTGGGATGCTAAACTGTGCCAAACTTTTCATTCTGCTTCTCGTTTTAGTGGCTGTTGTTGCTTTGCCCTTCCATTCTCGTTCTCCTCCCTTGTGGGCGGACTAGTAACGGTAAACAGCAAAGAGGAATCAAAAGAGTTGGCAAAACATACGCTGCTCCTCTTTCTCTTTCTGCCCCCTCCTTTTTTCGGGATGCAAGCGAAAGCAAAGGCCACTTTTCTAAACACTAGAGAATGCATCCCTGTCTCTCTTACTCTGGGCTGCACTGAGAAAAATATTAGATATTAAAGCCTTTATTTTTGATTATTAATATTATTTTGAGTGGTTTTACGAAGAATTTAGGAGCTATATATGATAAAAATAATAGATATTTTTAAAGTAATTTAAACACTAAAATAAGTTTTGGATTTGGTCTATAACATTAGATTTTCTTTTCAAAAATTGGATATTAAGCAGAAATATATCCTTTATACAAAAAAATATATAGTTTTTATATTTTTTATGTATTTCTTAGTTTATAAACTTCTTCATAATTGCAGACAATATTTATATTTGCTCTAAGAGAGAAACATATAGTGGCCCGATTTTGGTGGAATTTGGTATGGGTGTTCGAAAGGGACCCTTTTGTTTGTTATCCGTGCTTTTTGACTCTCGCAGACTCCCGACTTTCTCCGTAACTCTCTCTGAATATCTTTCACTCTCTCTCTCGGCTGATTGCGCTTTTGGCCAACCAGCCAGCCAGCCAGCCTGCCAGCCAGCTTTTCCGCAGGATAACAAAGCTCGACGCAATCAGTCGTCGTACTTTGGCCCAGCGTCTCTGGTCGGAATAGCGGAAAAGCGGGACTTTTCACCCGGGAGAGAGTGCCGCGAGTCCTCGCTCTCGCCCAGATACCGTTAGAACCTGTTCGAACTAGGTCCTCCAGTGACATACATACGCGCCGTATCCTCCGCGTCCGCGTGTGCTCTGTGTTTTTATAAATATATATTTATATATATATCTATATATATATCTGAATAAATGAGTTCTGGCTGGTCCAGAATTTGAAACCGCACAACAGCTGATTTGCGTTAGCATCGCTGGAGATTTTTATGAAGATTTTCAAGTGGGTTCAAGATGCTGCCAGCGACCTTGACACAAAGCAGTCTAATGGTCTAGTTAGCATTTGTATTATCTTTGACTTGTACCAATTATCCTGGAATCAGATGGATTATATTGAAGTGGTTTTATAGGGTTTATGACTGATACTTAAGAAGTAGACTTTAAAAGCCTTTAATAGGACGAGATTAATTAAATAAATTTGTAAAGTAACAGAAAGAATGATGAGTTACAGAATTACAACGTTGATATAGTTATTTCTAAAGATAAAACTTTAAAAATTATTCATTTTTCTGTTCTTTTGAGGATTATGATGTTTATACATTAGTAAAAAATGTTCAAACCAATTTTTAATAATAAGTAACCTTAGCACCTCTTGCTTTGTAACTTCAAAATTATAATTTTTACAAACATAAGAAGTTGAACTTTGGTAAAATTTTGAGTTTAAAGATTTTAAAGTCCCAAGTATTTTTAGTTAGTGAAAAAGGCATATAATTTACCTTTTCAACTACAAGAAAGTGAATACCATTTTGCAGAAATATTAGTATAAAATTTAAAATAAATAACGCATAAACTATACCACGACCTAAGCGACATGGTCTAGCTTAAATTTGGATTACCTACGACTAAACAAAATCAGCCTCAAGCTGGATTACAGCAGCGATAGCAACGGACCCTGGGAGAAGCAGCAGCAGAACCCAAATCCGCAGAATCCCAACCCGGAGAAGGACAGCAATGGCAGGACCAATGAGCAACTGCAGCACGACTTACTGCAACAGTTGCAACAGCAATTCCAGCTGGCAGCGGTGCAGCAGCAGCAGCAGCATCAGCGCCAATTGCTGCAGCACCAGCACTCGCATCCGCCCTTCCAAGCCCCCCAGCAGCACCAGCCCGCACAGCAGCAGCATCAGACTGCACAGCAGCAGCACCAGGCCTTGCAGCAACAGCAACAGCAACACTTGCACCACTCGCACCACCCACCGCTGCAGCACCACCTGTCGCTAGGCGGCTACCAGCAGTTGCAACTGCAGATGCAGGCCACCAGGAATCAGTATTCCACACCACAGCATCACTATCGCAATGCAACAACGGCTGCAGCAGCAGCAGCAGCAGTGGCAACATCTGCAAATGCAGCAACCATAAGACGTCGCACCTTGAGTCATGTATCGCGTTCTTATTCCCTGGGCACATCGGCAGCCAGTGCAGCAGCTTCGGCAGCAGCCACTGCAGCAACTGCAGCTGCCACACCAGCAACATCATCGGCTAGCAATAATCAACTGAGTATCCACAAAACTGGGATCATGGTGGCCGCCTCACGTTGTCGGAGTCCCATAATGCTGTGCCACAGTCACAGCGACGGGGAGTTTCCACTGTACAGAGGTGAGTCCTTTAAAAGAACTGGCACGGATTTTATATTATACACTTTTCAAACTTGTTTCAACAAGCGTGTTTTTACTGTACACAGTCTGGTCCCCAGGTGGACTTACTCACATTTTGATAGCTTAATTAGCCGCTGTCATTGTGTGTCATTCGCATGTGCATTGTGTGCAACAGATGACGGCATCGGAAAATGAGATGAAAACGGAGTGAAAGGGGTTTGAGGGTTGGAAATTGGTGGGCGGGCCTCACGGAAATTGCGGTGCGTTTGGGTATTTTCCGGGACTCCATTGTGTCCTGTAATGCTAACTGGCTCGGTTCGATTGTACTGTGCGGTCCTGCGAGGGCTGAGCCTCGTTTTGATTGATTACTTTGGAATGATTTATTAATTGGCTCACAGTCATGCGGGCTCTCGTTTTTATGTTTGCAATTAACTTTTTAATTAAACATTTTTATGGCTCTTTTTGGATTGTTTAAACGATAGAAATACCTTTAAATGATACACCAAATCAAAATATAAACTAAATTTGATTTAAATTACAAACTTTTTCCATAATTAAACCCTTAAATATGAATATCAAAGCCAAGTCCTGCTAAATTAGCCTTGTTTAAGGACACAGTTTATATTCCCACTTAATTACTCAATTACTAGAATCACCTGATTCGATATAAAATGCCATCACTTCCTAATCCGCCACCTTAACAAGCTTTTGAAAGTGGCAGTTAATTTTGATATTTATGACTGCAATTTGCTAAATTGAGTAAATTTCATTGAAATTGCACAGAAAATCCGCGGAAAGTTTGGCTTTGCTCTGCAGTAATCAATGTCCTTTTGTCTGGTCTTTATCCTTCCCCTTTTTCTATGCAATTTTCCTGGTAATTTTTATACATTTTCTTTGACTTTTCCTCCTTCACTTTCCCTTCTTTTTTTGCCTTTCGTTTGGTGCGAAACTTAATTAAATTACGACACTTCTTCAGCTCCAGTTTTTTCAGGCTTTTCCTGACAAGTTCAAAGCGCAATGTGTCGCACATCCTGCCAAGGATTTCCTGCCATCTCTTTCTATTTTTATCGCCCTCGCTCTGTCCCCCCACGCACACATGTGTTGACTGGTCTAATATGCTTTAAATGATGGAATCGATTTGGAAACATTTGATGAGCTTGTCTCAGCGGCGGCAGCTGCGAAATCTTTTTCATCAGGGGAGGCACTGAAAGAAATTCAATGGGAAATGTTATTATTTAATATTCTATTCCATGTTAAAACGAATCTTTAAATACTACGAATTTTTGGGAATATTAAAGTTGAAATATTTTGCTTATATCTTTTTTAAGTTTTTCTCTCAGTGCAAACATGTTGTGGGTGTTCGTACGTAATGAAATTAGCAGACTGATGATGAGGCCGTATCGAGGGGGCAGACAAACTTTTCTTTGTCGTAAAATGTTGCAAGCAATGTTTTCGCCCCAAAAAAGGTTGCCACAAAAAATTGATATCTCAAGTGGAAATCCATGAACATTCTATGCCCAAAAACCTGATGTTGTTCATATAAAATTTATGAGTTTCTTTGACAACGTTGGAAAAAGTTTTATTTTCGGATTTGGTAGATTGCTTAAAAAGTTATTGATTTGAAATTTATTGGGGGCTTGATTTTTGCGATGCTTTAACAGCTGGAACGAAGGGCTGTTTAATTATTCAGGCAATATTTTTGGTTTAAATTTTGGCATGAATAAATTCGGAATTCTGTCAGAGGCGATTTTTGGATAGAGGATTTCGGTTTAAAAAATATGTAAAAATATTTTCATGAAATTTATTGTCTGAAAAGAAAACTTTTCTGTAATTTAAATGCTGTGCTTTTTATTGAGTTGAAACTTTCTGATTTTTACAGAAATTCCATCACTGTAATGTTTATTTATCGCCTGTAAGCCGCTTTTTTCCTTTATAGTTTTTAATTTTCGACGGACTTTCTGGCTGAGTAAATATTGACAAATATTGATAATATTTCATTACCATCTTCCATAGTTGTTCCATGTTCTCTTCTCTCTTCTTTCCCTCCTCCCTTTATCCTTGTCAACAATTTTTGCAGTTTCGCTTTATTTTTCGTTTTTTTCTTTCCATTTTTTTTTGCTGTCAATATGGCGCCGTTTATGACAAACTGTTCGATGATGGTGGCGACAGCCTCCTCCGCTTTAATCACTCCAACACACAGAAACCCTCTCCTTATGGGTGTGTGGTGGGTGTGGACACTGAGAGAAAATATTTAAAAATAGGCTTAGGTTGATATGTAAAAGATACTTTGATTGGGAAATCAATTCGGGAGTCGGAACATTTTAGTAAAACCTTTTTAAGCATCCGTTTACGTTTTACTTCTTTTTATAATATTTGATCTTCTATATATACTTATGACCTCCTAAATTGTGATAAATAGCTAATACCACAAACTTAAAGCTTACATAGAACCCATTTTTCCTCTCAGTGTTCTGCATGGTGGAAACTTAATGACTCCATGGCGTGTCTTTAGTGCTCGAGTTAATGTTTCGCGTATTGATTTCGCTCCCTTCGCCAGCCAGCTCCTTCTGCTCCTTCTCCACCTTCTGGCCCCTTATCCTCAAATGCTTCTTGGCATTTCTCCCACTGAAAAAGGGGGAGGCTTGAAAAGGGCTGGGCTAGGGGGACAGCATCCGCAGCAAGTTGGCCAAGTAATTAAGGTTCTTGTAGCGTTGCTGCCTCAATGGCTCCCCAAGTTACGTGCATGAAATCTAAATTTAATTTGCAACTTGTGCCAAAAACGTGAAGGAGAAGAAATATTAAATCAAATATTTCGATGCAGTATGGTCTTTCCATGTGGGCCTATTGACGTCATTAGGATAAAAAGATTGATAGTTAACATTAAGAGAAATTAAGGTAATTAATAGTTAGGGAAAGTGATAAATGAAAGGGGAGATATGGATTAGCATTAGGAAGTAATTAGTAAAGATTTCTGGACTTAAAAAGAATGAAAAAGGCTACTCAATACCTAATAAAGGAAACAACCTTAAACTTTTCTAGACTCCATAAAAGTTATCAGCAATGTAATTTCCTGCAATCATCTACTATTTAGGTCTAAACTGTGTTATGTACTTTCCTAAATGAAGTTTAAACGTGGCCCCAATTTAATTTCGCTTACAGAATTCCTTACAAAATCAATTTGGCCGCCAAACTTTTCCTCTCAAAAATTGAGTTGCAAATTCTGCCGCTTTGTACTGATTTTTTCTTTATTTTGTGTGGCATCTTCTAGGCGCTGTTTTTTATTCATTTCTTGTGGCATCTTCTAGGCTCTTCAAGTTGGCCAAGAAACAACTCAATTTGAGTTTGAATGCAGCTGCTTTGGTCTTGGCACTTGCCCGAAGAATTTGACATTGAATTAAGGCCTCTGCCCGTCGCCAATTTTCTTTACGGTTTCACTTTTTGGCGAAATAGGAAAGCGAAGGGAAATTACCATAAAAATGCGCAGCTCTGGGAAAGATTATCTTTATTTGCAGAACGAGACACAGACGGACAAATCAAATGTGTGAGTCCTTGAACCTTTCCCACTACTCCCCCAACCACCCTTGAGTTTTCCCAACAGTAACATCAGACTAAACAAAAGACCGAGGGAAAACCTAAAAAAGAAAAACACAGAACAGCAAAAGGAAAACAAGTCAAAAGGTAACCAACAACAACGAAGGAGACAGCGCCAACCGCAAATGACCAACTTAAGCCTCAATTTGGGTCTGGTCAAAAAGGAAAACTTGCAAGAGCTGTGTAAGCGGAGGAGGGGTAGTAGAGTGGGAGGGGTGGGAAAACTGTGACCACCTTTCTGGCAAATTGCCTGGCTTAAAAATTTAATACTGCTCGCTTATTTGAAAACAATCAATGTTCCAATTTCGTTGTTGATTTTGTGAGGAGGGCACAGGGAGGAAAAGGTTTCTGGTTCTGATTTTTAAATATTTCAGAATTTTCCTAAATAATTTTTTATTATTTATGGTTTTAGTATTGGACATCTTTTTGGTTTTATCAAAAAAAACCTTTTAAAGTATTTATAAAATTATAAATTATAATATTTTTATTTCTTCCTGTGTCGCTGTTTACTGTTTTTCTCGTTTGGCCCGCCCGCTGTTATTTATTTATATTTTATTTGCTTGCCCCACTTACCTGACATCAACCCCTGTCCGCCGCATCCTTCCGACTTCCTTCCTGTCCTTCCGGTGGGTTGTTCACCCCCCTCTCTCCTCTTGTTCCCTGACCATCTTCAGTGACAGAATTCTGGTCATGTGCTGCACATAATTGCATTCAAAGCTCTGCAAGCCGAACGGTCCCCTTAGTTCCCTCTCTCTCCCCCCTTATTGAGTAGCGCGGGAAATGACAATAAAAGCGGTTACTTATACGCCATGTTGTCCATGCGGAAAGTTGCTCATGTAATTACAGCCCAGTTTGTATGTTGTTGCGGGTGGTCATGGCAAAAGAGAATTCTTTATGCAAACTTTTAGGTCATGCTGCTCGGACATGGATCTGGCCAATGACAACTTGAACCAGCTCCGGGATAAGTTTTTAACGGAAATTTAAAGTTTCTCTCGTAATTTAATATTAAAAAAACAGAAAAACTTTCTGATGAAGGTTGCTTGTACTGTCAAGGAAAAGTTTAATTTGATTAACTTGGCAATAATGTATTATTAATATTATAATCGTATATAACTTTGAATCTTTTAATATGAAAATAGCGTGGAAATTCTAGTAAGGGAAGTTCCCAACACGAACAAAGGTAGAAGTTGACGTTTTCTGCCTTGGAAATAAGCTTTTCCTCTATTTTATTTTGCATTCGTAACCATTTCCATTTCGTGATCATCTCAGGGCAGTTTTTTCATGCCTTTTCCACTATTGATTTATGCGGGTTTTATGTTTTGGTGTTCCATTCTTTTTGACGACCTCTAAGCTTCGTTCCACGTTGACTTAATGACTGACCAGGAAAGCACTTAAAGAAAATGTATTTTGCTTAATAAATGATAAAGAGTTAGCCATATAGTAAAGCCTTTATGATAGAGAGCCTTTAGTTCTTTACGTTTTTGTTTATTCTTAAAGGTTTTCCTTTCAATATTTCCCAGACCACATTAACAAACTTCTCTCAGTGTACTTTTCAACAGCCATTGGTCATTGTGACAGTTTTGTTTTATTTTGACCGCTTTTGCGATTGATTTTAGTTTTAGTTTTAGTTGAGCGCGAACCTTTCCCAACGACGGCTGAGGAAGTTTACAAGTCAGAGAAAAATAAAAGAAATTCATATGCATATGTGTGCGTGGTTGAGCCGAATGGAAATCGATTATACGCCACGTTGAACGCGGTGAAAAGTGGAGAAAAAATTGTGCCGCGGATTCAATTTAACGCCAGACTTGACTTTATCTTGCGTGTGTGTGTGTGTGTGGGTGATCAGGGAAAACGTCGAGATATTGATGGGAAAAAAGGATATATAGAGTGAGAAGGCGATACAAAAGGGAGATGGCGTGAAGTGCCGATTGAGATGTCCTGTCAGCGGCAAACGATTTCCAGTTCATCAGGACTTTGATTTGGTCCCTGGCTAATAGGCCGGCATTATCCTTTACTTTTTACATTTTTCTTGGCAATACTTTTCGGGGCCAGGATGTTCTGCAAGCGCAAGCAGCAGCAATTGAGATTGAAACAGCGTCCCGGCGACAGGAAACGGAAATTGTTGTCCTGCATTTTTAACAGAGGTTGGCTGAAAACTGTTGTTCATTTCCACACTCACACTTGAGCCATGAATTTTTAATATTCCCCCGGAAAAAAAGAACAAAAGCGACTGGCATCCTTTATCCTTTATCCTTACTTTTCGGGGCTGGGGGACAGTAAACAGCTGGGGGGAAAAAATGAAGGAGAAGTATAGGCGCGGTTTAATCACTTGTTGAGTGCTTTGTTTCGTCCTTTTGTTCGTCCTGCTAATAGTCTGGCAATTAATTGCGTGTCTGACCCGAGTCCTCGCCTCTGGCCATCATTAATCAGAGGCGAAAATTGATAAGCGCAATGATTTAATAATAAATTATAACCAGGGAAACGCTTTACTTGCTGAAATTCGTAGGTGTAAAGGCAGGAAAGGCTTTAAGGTTTTCTTATTACCGAAGACATTTTAAGTTACAAGCTTTTAATTAAAACTATGTTGCTGAAGGACCTTTCTTTGCCTTCTTTGCCTCCTTTGATAAATTTAATTATTTGCATTTCTCAAGAAAAGCGCTGACATTAATTTTAATTTGATTTGACGGGCCATTCACTTAGGCCATTGCCCACAAAACATTTCAAGAACAAACCTTGTGTGGGCGGCTAAAAAGGCCAATGAAGTGGCAATGATACTCTTGTTTTTCGGGGACAAGCAGAGGGAAGTCTTTTGGCTACTAAAAATAGGAAAGTTTATAAGGTTTATCATAACTAAGTTCATCTTAAAGCTGTAAGTTTGGTTAAGATGCGGAGTTTGGTTACTTTTTCTTCATAAACTAAGATAAGGAAACTATCAAAATAGTTATATATATCTTAGGTTACCTTCAAGGAGTCTATCCTGTTCTTAGTCACCCAACTTTTCCCTGAATTTCCCCTCAAATCCCCGCATTAGTGCACCTGCTAGTCGCCTTTTCCTTGGCACTCTCCTGATGGCTCATTTGACATTGTTATTTACCTGAGGGGCCCATACAAACACTTAACTTTATTTAACCTGAATTATTCCTGCCATTCCTCAGACCAGGAGCTCTCTTTTATCTCATCACCTTTCTGCTCTCTTCCTTTCTTACAGGTAAGTTTGACATTGATGGACTACACAACCTCTTAAATCGGAGTATGGCTGTGTGGGAGGATAAAGAAGCCCTGCCCCGTTCCGAAAAGAAAATATGCAATGACTTTTGGCATTCCCCTGCGTGTGCGTATGTGTAAAAGATATATAGATGGGAGGGAAATTTGGAAAAGCGTGGCGCGTGGGTTTTTTCTTTCCAAGTCACCGCCTCCTGTGGCTTACCATTATCCGCCCCACGATGCAAATTAGATTTAGATTTTGCCAAATTTCCCTCCTCCTCCTACTTCCTCTTTTTTATATAGACTTCTTAAAGTTTGTTCTAAGCTCAAAGAGAAAATAAAAAGAAAACAAGTTTTTGAGGTGGGCACCCTGCTGATGACAGATTTTTCCCGGTTTTCCATCGCTGTGCCGTCTTTTCCCCCGCCTTTTGTCGCTCTGCAAATATACAGTGGTGCGTCGGCCTGGAAAAACAGTTTCTGTTTGTTCTTTCGGCGACAAAGTCCTAAGAAAACAATGGCAAATTAATGGCAAGTTAAGTGAAAAGTTGATTGCCATTTTTATTTCAACTTTGTGTTGGCATTAAAGGTGAGGAAACAGCTGGTTAACCTTGCGGGGGTAAAGGTAAATGTTGAGGTTAATATGGGTTTGGTTGGAAAATGTTTAGATAAGGAAATCTTTCGCTTTATTTCTTTATTTTTGAGCTCCCTACTATGCTACTCTCATATCCTTTTTGTTTTTGATTTATTTAGTACTCCTATTATTTACATTATTTATGTTTCACCCGCATTTTTCCACTCCGAAGTTCGCCTTTTGTGGGCCAATCAAGTGGAAAACAACATTAGCATGAACATTATTCAACATTTAACCACATTGGCCTTATCTAAATGCATTTATTCAGGATGTTGCACATATTTTTCATTTCGGGCCAATTTCCATATGCATTCCGATGCTCCTTTTTTGCCCAGGACCACGGTGCACAATTGCGCCTGAAAGTATGCAGCAAACACTGCCTCACTAGCACACATGCATTATGCAAATGGCGACACTGAAGCTGACGTCTGAAAATGAGAAATAGGAATAAAACGGTGGGAGAAGGGGGGGAATTGAGGGAAAAGGAACCGGAAAGAGAAAGGAAGGGAAAGTGTGAGCAGGAAATGCAGGGATGTGTGCTAAGATGGCAGCGGGGGAAAGTGAAACAGAAGCTCAAAAGAAAGTCCCTGCCACTTCCAGCACTTTAAAATATATTTATTTATGTTTTAGCAGCTTTTGGTCAATACAAAATATTTTATAAAATTTTTTGTATATTTTATTTGTCATTGAAAATGATTTAATTACTTATTTTTGGCATCTTCATTGATTATTTAATTGCAGAAAATTATTTAATTGGCCTTTAAAGTTGAAAAATCATCAACTTAAGACTATCAAATTTTGTTTTTCTGATAAAGAAATACAAGTTACCTTCATTATTGCATTTCTCTATTAATATATATCTTGAGATATTAAACTTCTTTCTATATCACCCACATTTTCTCTGAGTGCCTTCCACTTAACCCATTGCGTGCCTGGGACAACATAAGGCAACTTAGTTGCCATAATTTGCACATTTTAGCAGCGATGCAAATGCACGCCGACGCATGCCAACGACAGTTGACCACCCCCCTCGACGCCACTGCTACCCCGCCCCTTTAACCAACACCCCTTTCAGCAGCATCCCCTACCCTAGCTGCCTAAACCCCACCATCCTGAAAGGCAGCCCAAAAACGCTCGTTTTGCCACATGAAACATGATATACGAGGCAAAGCGAATGTTTTTGATAGCTAACGGAAATTGCCAAGCAAAGCCAGCAACAACGACAGAAACAAATTCGTAAATATTTTAAAATACGCCTCTTTTGATTCCACAAACACTATGCACTGAGAGAAAAGCAAAGAAAGGATATTTAGTACTAAAAAGTGGGGAAAAGGCGGGAGATTTGTAGTTTTCCAAGTTTATATATTTACTTTTTTTTCTATTTTTTTAGTTTTGTTTTTAAAGAGTTCAAAAGTGCAATATTCTTTAACAAGTGTTGTGTGTTTTTTTCGAGTGTAGGGCTCTGCCACTCCCATTTCGCAGCCCCTTTTAATCTGCAGTTGCTCAAAGCAAATGACAGCAAATAGCTGGCCTTTGGTCTGTGAATCTTTATCTGTTTTATCAGTTTTATTTGTTCATTAGGTCGTCGTCGTCATCGGGAATTATCGTAGTACAGTGGGCACTCTTGCAAGCACTCAACGTCTCAGGTACAGTGAGCTGTAGGGGTAGGCTCCGTAGGCGTAGGGCGAGGCATACACACCGCTGGTGTAGGCAGCACTGTAGGGGGAGGCGTAAAGGCCACTGGAGTAGGCGTAGGGCGAGGCAGCCACCACGGGCGAGGCTGCACTGTAGGCGGTCAGGAACTGCGGCTTGCCACAGGCAACGGCCAACAGGGCGAACAGGCACAGAGCGAACTGGTTGAAAAGTTGGGGAAAAAAGGATGAGGATTCGATTAGCCAGGGGAAGTAATTGCAGTCTTTGAAGTAATAATGGGGCTAGTTAGGCAAGGAAAGTCTTGAAGATGAAGTGGAATGCTAATTTGAATTCGAAATATGTTATTGGTAAGCAGAAGAAGTATTTTCACTGTTCACTGCACTTTCTAGGGCATCTATTTTTGTTCCACTATCCTTTATCTTATTATCCTTTCTAAGTTTTTATCTAAGATCCTTCTAGATACTCACAAACTTGAACATCTTGATTGGTTTTTTTGGTTGTATATCCGCTGATTGAACAGAAACTGATATGATTAACCACTGGCAGAAGCTTCGGCTTTTATAGTAAAACTTTAGTTGACTTTTGGCTTTACTATCGTAGAGGGTGGGTGGCCCACGAATTGGGGAGGTGGAAGGTAGGCAGGCAGTGGGTTAGAGGTCACTCTCGACCCTGGCACGTCTGCTCATTTTCTTTGTTGTGTTTTTTTTTCTCTATTTTTTCGGCTACTGTTTCTGGGCCCGTTTTAATTTGGCTGCTGTTTTTGGCCCAAACGTCTTTATGGCCGCTTTGCGTTGCGTGCATTGCATTCCTAATAGAGTTTTGTTTACCTATGAATGTCTTTTTTCGGGCGGTAGGGGGAGGGTCTTTCCGAGATATACAATAACAGTTGAATAGCAAAAAAAAAAAAAAAACGGAAGCAATCAGAAATTCCCCGAGCAAATGCAATTTGACCTCTGGCAATGTTAATTTGTCTTGGCCAGATTGTCAATTATCGTTATGACTGCCAGAGATTCCTCGGCATGTCCGAAACTGAAGAATTCCAAGAGAATTCCAAAGCGAAGGCCTTGGCCAATGGGTTGCCTTGGTTACCCTTTGTAAAGTCCCACTTTTTCCTTGCCCCCCTCTGCATTCCGATTGTTTAAATGCAGCTGATTGTGCACTGGAAAAATCTTTTTCTCTAATGGAAAGAAAGATTTTGTTTAGAAAAGTGCTATACTAAAGTCTAGAAATCTATGAAAACTTTTATATTTTATCATAAAAACAAATTTACTAAGTAAATAGTAAGAACTCTTGAAAAGTTTGCAATTTTCTTCAACTTAAAATGCATTTTAAAGACATTTTAAAGTGAAATTTCTTTAAAACTCAAACCCTTTTTTCCCAGTTTAAATGCCTTCTTTTATCGTCACGCTTTTCCCACTCTGCAAACATTCAATTTGTCAAGTTGTAAAATTAAAGCAGCTTTTCCCACCAGCTGCCCCGCCCACTTTCCTTTGGCTTCTCGGCTATTGTTGGATGTTGTGCATTTTGCATTTTAAATACAATATAAATTAAGTTGGCAGCTCTCGGCATTGAGAACAGTTTTCGGCAAAGCTGCTGAATGAATGAATGGCAGCCCTTTTATCAAGCTTCTCAAGTTAATTTTGCTGAAGGATAAGAAGGTTGTGTGAGAATGCGGAAGGAACCAAAGGAAATGGTGGCGGGTGGTGCAGAAGTCGGGCAAAACTGACATTGAAGACGAATTGTTCGCCCGGAATGAAGTGGAATTTGGGTGGGTGGCAGTGGGTGGTTGGTAGCCAACTTGCCCTGACATTTGAATAAAACGCTCAACTATTTGCTGATTTAATCAGGGCATTACTATTTCCATTCAAAACAAAATTGAAACTTAACTCTAGATATCTTGTAAAAGGTTTGGAGAACAAAAGCTAGGCGATATTTCACATGTGCAGAGAAAGTTTTACAAATTAGTACTTTAGAACGTTTTTAAATTATTTTTTCTTTTAAAAATGATTACAGAAAATTGTTCTAGGTGAAATTTTCGAAAACTAACAATTTAAAATAATTTATAATTTTGTAGAAAATAGCTTGATCATAATTTAATTTTTTTTTTATCTACCATTATTTATATATTTATCATATTAATTAAAATTAAAAATCCATGAATAAGACACACAGTTTAAAAGTCTCCACCAAAACGCGAATAAATTTGTCGCATGCGATAAATATTGCACTGCTTGATACAGTGCTTCCAAAAATACTGACTGCTTCTCAAACTGTTTTTGTTTTGCTCTCTCTCTGAAAATCCCTCTCTCTGTAGATTTTCCATTCTATTTTTCATTTCTGGACCTGCGCTCTTCATTTGCCGGCATTTTCCGTGCAACAACAAAATTCCTGCGCTGAGTTTTCGTCTGTTTTCCCCCCAAATTCTCCCCATTTTGTGTCTTTTTTTGTTTTTCTCCCCTATCGCTCGTAGAAAACATCCAACTAGACCGAATGATGATGCTTCCGTTTC
Source organism: Drosophila eugracilis (assembly GCF_018153835.1). Taxonomy (NCBI): domain Eukaryota; kingdom Metazoa; phylum Arthropoda; class Insecta; order Diptera; family Drosophilidae; genus Drosophila; species Drosophila eugracilis. Next base: position 3,899,884 of record NW_024572964.1, on the reverse strand, counting down.
CTGTGATATATACTGTATAGTATTTACTGTATAAGAAGTCTATATGTAAATATATAAATACATATATGTGTCGATTCTGTGTTTAGTTTCAAATTAGAGCAGAAATAAATGAGTTCTGTGCGGTGGTTGTTGGATTTTTGTTTACTGTGGAGATTCGATAAAGATAACTACAGATTTGGGGGTGTTTTTGGGTAATTTAAATGCTTATTATTGTTAAAAAGTATTATTTAAAAGTTTAAACTGACATTTAATCTTAAGAAAAATTAAAGAAATATTCCCTCAAAAAATAAAAATCTTGGTATAAAAAATAATCCATTTCTCTTCAAAATTCTAAGCCAAAATATTTTATAGTTTAAAAATAATCACATTTTAGAAACAGTTTGTTCACCTTCTCGAGCCTCTACTGTATACTGTTTTCATAGTGGGCCTAAAAATAGGAGACGCCACCACTCTTGAAAATTCTTGAAGAGCAGTTTGGGAAATTCCTTACCCAAAAGTTATATATGGCCAAAAAAAAGAGATTTGCCTCGCGCCATTGTTTATCCTCGATTTTTGTTGTTTTTGTAGTTTGTGTATTTGGAAAAACAAGGTGAAATTGCTTTTGAAGTGCGGTGGTTCTTGTTTTTCTTTGGCTTCCCCCGAAAAGATTTTCATTTGCCGATTGCTTCATTGGACTTTTAAGGGATTTAAGTTTTTCTCGAGAGGGGAATTACTGCTTAGATATTTCTGGCGTGGAATGCAAATTGGTTTTCAATAGTTTTCCTTAACTTTCCAGGCTTTATTTACCGACCGCCTGTTCTGGTTTTCCATTCAAATTGGCAATTATCGTCGGCTGGTGGGGTTTGTGGGTGTGAATTGTAAATCAATGGGCAAGTCTAATTCAATTTGAGTTCTCATAATTAACAGCGGTGAATGTGGAATGAGTAAGCAGACCAAGTTAATTCCATTGTAAATATTTAACAGAATTAACAAGTTTCCTATGCAGTTGTGTTTATAACTTATAACTGGCATAAAGTTAACTTTAACTATATAATTTAATGGTTATATTTTGTAAATTAATATTAAGATATATTTTTAAATTTCATACATTTTCGAAATTTTTATAGAAATACATTTGGCGCCAACAAAATTTTTGAATTTTCAGCCCTAATAGCTGTACTCTTCCAACACACGCTTCAAGTATCAGTACTCCCACTCTTTGCCTCTCTGTTGTTATTATTACACAGTAAAAAGAGAGAGAACAGAATTCAAGTTCGAAAATATGTTCGAAAGAGATGCTAGCTTGTATAGTTAAAAACAAGCTAAATTGAAAGTGAAAAGAATCCTTCATAGCGAAATGACAGAAATTTATTCATTAAAATCTATAACCATATGAAAACACTCCAACAAACATTATTTGTTCACGCAGTTTAAATAAATAGCTCAGCGACCACAGACAAAATACCAAAATTCATCGGGAGAGAAATTCGAACGCCAGTGGTAATAGCCTAGCTACTTTCCGGTCAGATCTAGCCAATTTCGAATATAGCCAGAAACAGAGAGATGAATTTCGAACAATCGGCCGGCGGCGGCATTTCGAAATTCGACGTCGAGGTGAAAACAACGTCGCGGTCGCTGTGCAAAACGAGAAAAAAAAGCAGAATAAACATAAACAAAAATTCGGATCAACAACGATATTAGCTCCAATTTAGTTTAATTTTACGGTGGAAAGCAAACGATAATTTATAAGTCTTTGTTTTTGTTTTATTTCGCCGCCTTTTTCGTTGTTTTTTGTTATTTTTGCGGCGCGTCGTTTGACGTTTTATGTCAGTGTGTGCGTGCATATTAGTGTAAATACGTGCCGCAGTGTGCGTGTGTCAGTTTGATTTAAATAAATTATTAGTAAAAAGCAAAAAAGTGAAAATAGAAACGAGGAAAAACGCAAAGCTATAAAAAAATAGAATATAATATATAATCAACAAGTGTAAGTGTAAAGCTAATCAAGAATATAAAAAGCAAAAGCAAAGTAAACAAATGAAGAAGCAAAAAGCAAAAGGCAGAAAGGAAAATTGTTTTAACATTTTAACATCCCAATATTGAATACAAATGGGTACTAAAAAATCGAAGATCGAGACAAAGTGCAAAAGGCAACAACAACTACGAAAGCGCCCAAAAGGAAAATCCGGTTTTACAACTTCTCTCTTCACACACTAAACACACACATACACACACTCAAACAAACACCACCAAACAATCGAATTCTCTCTGAGAAACTTAAACTAAAATTCCTTCGGTTGTTTTTAATGTATTTTCTATGGGAATTTCACCAAGAAATGTGCAGCTAAAAAAATAAACCGAATAAATAAATATTGTGAATGAAAAATCAGCTGCGACAGGTGTTACAAAACAAAATACAAGCAAGATCGAATGAAAAAATATTTTTATACGATCACAGTGAACACTCTATAATGGAAAATTATATAAATCTAAATGTTTTTGTGAATTTTAAATTGTCTAAGACTGTGTGAAGACAGTAATGTGAAAATATAGAAAAAATAAAAATGAAACCCTAATATATTCAGATCAGTTTAGTTATTTCTCTATATAGACTCTTTACTGTCTGTCCAGAAATACCTCGTAGAAAAGTGAAATCAATAACACAAAAGAATCTTAAAAAAGCTAAAAAGTGTGGCCATAAAAATAGCATAAACAGAAAATAACAATAAACCAAGCAAAAAATAAACAGTTACCAATCTCGCACTCTCTCTTTCTTTCATCCAACCATTTGGGTAAACAAAAAACACTTTACAGTAATTTCTGGCAGCTGGTTTTTCGTTGTTTACATATATGCATAAATATGTTAAATATGCATAAATAAATTAATTTTCCCCAGCACGCCTGTTCGCTAAATGGAATTTCCTCATGAAAAAATGAAAGAATGTGGAAAATATAGCGCTATCGTGTGTTATCTTATCCGTAACACGATTTTAATGATGGTGCAATTGAAAAAATAACAGAGAAATGTGCTACAATTGCTTCCTTATCACAAAAACGGTTATACCTGCCGGAAAGTGATAGCAGTAGAAGGGCGAAAAGAGATGGGAAGATTGGTTAGGAAATTACATATTTCATTATTTCCTTGGGTGATTTTTCCAACCAAATATTTTCATCTACTTACAATGTTGTCTAGACAGATTCCTTTGCTTTTCTTCTTTTTTCCCACCCAGTTCTATATGTATGTGTGTGTGTATATAGAGGAAAAGTCTGGTAGTAGTGTGTATACTGCGGGACTTTTGCACCCTCTCCTAGGCTTTTTCTTCCACTGCCTCCGCCTCCTTTACTACTTTCTGTTGTGCTCCAGACTTCAGTTTACTCCACTTTGCTCCCGACTTTCGACCCCCCCACACCACACACACACACATACAATGTTCCACCCCCTCTTTTTTTTGGAACACCCCCTTTGCAGCATCCAGCAACCCCCAAAAAACGCATTCTCTTGCTCCCTTTTATTGCCTTTCCTTGTTGTTGCCGGACAGTGGAACTTCCTTTATTGAAATCAAAGTTGTCGAGTAAGAACGGTTTAAGGAAAATGCTAAACTAAGATTATTGATACTTATTTTAACTATACTTCCTTTTTAATTCACCATTAGTTTAGATAAAAACTAATTTACAATTACAGAAAAACCTCTTGATAGAATCTTCACTGTAGTTGCTTTTATATATTTTTTTATTTAGCTTTGTGGGCGCCGTTTGCGCGCAAATTTAAATTTATGCGAACGTTTCTGTGGAACGCACTAACTGCCGGCAACTTTTCCCCTCCTCTCTTTCTCCTTTCATTTACCCATCTCTTCTTCTTTTTCTTCGTGAAGTAGAAGTTTTATCCAAAACAACAAAAACAACTGAGGATGACGACTCTTGGCCACCGTTTTGTTTTTGTTTTTGTCCATTGGTTTTTGCTGTCTGCCACTGTTTTGCTTTTGTTGTTGTTGTTGCCATTGTCGTTGCAACGACAGACAGAGATGGAGCAAGTGTAGAGCAAAAGAGAGGACTGCAGACAGAGATAGCGAATTCCCAGTGAATTGTGAATTGTGTTCCATTAGCAGCAACCCCGAACACTTGTACTTATGGATTGTACTGCATGGGCACAGTGGGAGGGGATGGAACTAAACTGGAGCTAATACTTTTGCTATTTACTAGATTTTTAATTAATCTAAAATATGGAAAGATGATAACCTCTTAGGGAATTATAGTTTTCATATATCTGCTATCTCGTTATCAAAATCTGAGAGTATTACTTCCTTCTAAAGGTTATCCCACCTACTAGGCCCACTGTACAACCCACTCTGCGACAGCTGCTGGTCGAAAGAGTTGATTGTTGTTGGTTTTGCCACTGCTGCTGCTGCTGTTTCGGTTTTTGTTGCCTTTTCTGTTTGTCGCTGCCTCCGTTTTTCCTTCACCTCGGCCTCACTCCCCTTTTTGCCTATCAATTTTCTTATGGAGCTGGAGCTTGGCAAATTTGTTGTTTAAAGTCGCGTGTGCTGGGAGTTGTTATTATTTTCCATTTTTTATTTTCGTTGCCGCTTTTTACATAAACAATATTTTTGGGTTGAACAAAAAGTTCTGCTTCCACTGTTTTTATCTACGTTTTTTTCTGGATTTTTTTTCCTTGCTCTTAATTGGATTTGATTGCTTTTGGCTGGCGGCGCCTCTCAAACGAAAAATCCATGAATCTCGGAGGCGCTTTTTTCTTTTTGCCGATGTAGCTGCCGCAAATCGCATTAGTTTTTGTTACTATTTCGTTCCCAACGCTTTCCTTTCTTGTCTCACATTTATTTCGATTTTTTTTTCAGGCCATTGTTTGTTTTTTTTTACAGGCGAAATTCCCTAAACCGGATATTCCCATAACTTGAACTACATTTACGGCTAGAAACTACTGTAAAATGTGAAGTGATTTGTATTTTGTTGGAGGAAAGTTCAATTTTTTTTTGTTTTTTCTTTAATGAAAACAAATTATAGGTCATATTAACATTTTTCAATATTTTATAAAGTAAAGAACGTGTTTAGGATGCGCTATTTAATGTCTTATTTAATAGACGTTGCACTGTATTTAGTTTATTTTTTTTGCAAAGCCAGAGTTGCCCCAAAAAAATAAAAGTCGGGCCTCCCTCTCAGACAGTCTTGCTCTGTCTAACGCCCGCTGCTGCGTCTCTTTCCCATGAGAATAAAATCGCTAAACTACTGAACTGTAAATGAGGTTCAATGAACTTGCCACAAGGCGAGTGAGAAAGAGACGGCGACAGCGAGCAAGCGAGAGAGGGCTAGCCACTCTTTGTTGGAAGCTTTTTTCCTCATATTTTTTTTTTAATATGCGCCTGCTGACGTTGCAAGCTGGCCGCGTCGTTCCACATGTGCAATGTGTAATATGCAATATGTTGCACCCTGCCCACCAACCCCCTTGAGCGTCCCCCACATTTCCCCACCCCTCTATACAACGCATTTGCTAATTTAATCGCCTCTCTTTCTTTTGTCGCCGTCTCTTTCGCACCACGTTTCAATGGATGTTCATTAAAACAAATGCTGTCGACATCAGAAAAAAATGTTTCATATAGTAATTGTTGACTGTGGCAATAAAATAAATGCACTTGAAAGAAATAAATATTTCAAACTTTAGAATGTTAAATTTATTGAAGATTTCAAGGAATACCTTTACTTTGTTGGATGGTGTCATTCAATTTTTTTTCGTGTGTATTTTGTTCCACTGCCTTTAGCAACAAATGCCCCACTTCCACACCGCTCCCCCTTTGCTGTCCCCAGCACTTCCTGAGCTCTCTTCAATTCTCGCCTGGCCGCCTTTTTAATGTGAGTCGCGCGCCAAATCCACAAAACTGAATAAAAAAAAAGTTAACTAACTGCCGACAGAAAACAGAATCGAAGCTAACGAGCCAAAAGTCAGTGCACTGGAACAGGCAACTCAAACAACCACAAAACATTGGACAGCGGACCGCGGACCACAAAAGCCTAGTTACTGTTACTCTTAGCCAAGATTTCGCCCAGCGCTGTTCTGGTTACCAATTCTCTATGTTTTTTTGCTATCGACTTTGTGGGCCAGCTAGCCAAGCAAGAAATTAAAAAAGAAAAACATATAAATATATATGGGCAAACTTTTTTAATGGCCGGTCATAAAAAGTAGGCTTTTAAAGGGTCTTGTACTAAATATAATATCTATATTTGGTAAGAGTTTAATGGCGAGAGCTTTCTTGTTAAATATTCCAAAGTTTTAAGATTTAAAATTCAATTTCTTTGAGTTTTCTTCGAATATTTCCCTCAGAATGTTGACATTCAAAGATCAAGAAAAAGCGAAAACAAGTTCAACGAAGAGCAGAACGAGTCGAATTAAGGAAAAGAACGCACATTGAATTTTAATTCGCCGCAGCTATAATCTCCTCTCCAGTGGAATGGCTGCCTCTTCTGCCATCGCACTCCTCTGGAATCCATTTATATCTTTCGGTTCCAGCTGTCGTGCAAGGTTTATTATTTTTTCTTCGATTTCTTGAAGGTTCCCTTTTTGTGTATCCTGTCGTCATCATCATCATCATCATCTTGCCGCAATTCCGCTTACCTGTGCACTTTGCGTGGCTCCTTTTCCACCTTCTTTTCCCTTTTTCCGTTGCCATATCTTTTGTCTGAACCTTTCAGCTGTACGAAGGTTTCTACCTGCGCTCCAATATGCATTCTAATAAGATTTTCTCCAACTTGAGTTGCTGCTGACTCAACTCGTTGCCCTTTGACCTTCCAAAGAGAGCCGGCGGTTAGGTGAGATTTTAAATTCTGTGAGGAAACTTTTTGGCTTTCCATTTGAGTTTCAGTCTCGGTTTCAGTTTGTCTGAGCTGCAAAAAGGATTTGTTTCACCAGCGGGACTTAAATGCACTTTCGCACTTTGTCCTGTGGCGCGGTCTTTGTTCTTTTTTGTCTGGATTCCTTAAACAGGATTTATTTGTCAACTTTTCACAATGCTTATATGTGTTTTCTTTGGGTAAATGATGTCTTTATAAGCTGAGTCAAATTTTAAATTGGATTATCTCTACTTAAGTTATGTAAATGACTAAATGTCTGCATTAAGATTCTAATTTTAGGGACCATTATTAACTCCAATGTTACCTTTTTGTAAGATTGATGATTACAAAATATTCTTAAAATAATTTTTATAATGGAAATATATTTTAATATCTTTAACTTTAAATACTTCCCTAAAATCCCTTCGATTATCGCAACAATTTAACCCCTTTGGCTTATCTTAAAGAGCTGGAAATTGGCTAGGAAAGTAGCTCCCCTCGTGTGTTTAACCCCTTTCCCTTAACCCTCTTGGCTTGGTTACACTCGATTTCCCCACGGACACTTCAATTTGAAGAGCCCTCCCTTTGGCTTCCTCCTGCCTGTCCATTTCCTTTGTTGCCTTTGGCCATCCTCCAGAAAATCCTTTGGAGCTCTCTTCCCCATCTCTGCGTTTTGGCTTCTTTTGTTTCAGTTCAAGTGGTGCAGTGGTGCAGTGCACATGATGATGCTCCATTTCCTTGGATGGATTTCCATCTACTCCATCAGTGTGTGTTTCTCACTCTATTTTGCCGCTCGGGAGGGAAAACCTCCATCTTTTTGGCATAGAAAATCTTTACCAGCTGTCGGCAATTGCAGCGTTTTTGATGATGACAACGACAAGTGGTTGGTTTTTGTGTGTTTTTACTGTGGCTTTTGTGGCATTTGTGGAAAATGCTAGCTTCATTTTCAGTTAATTTTCTCGAAGGGAAAAACCATGTGAGGAATTTTGTTGCTTTTGGGTTGATTGTGTTATTTTATCACTGCCAAAAATGGAGGAAAAGTGGCTCGGAAAATGAACTAGGGAAGTGCCTAAATAGTTTATTTAAAGAAAATACTATATAAAGTTAAGTTTAGTAACTGATCTGAACATCATAACATATTAAGTACAAGATAATAACAGATACAAAAGTAGATCTTCCAGTAAAAGTGTCAAGTGATGAGTTAAGCTGTAGTTTTTGTTGCCTAATTGCGCTATAAAAGATATAAAAATGTAAAACAAAAATATCTGCCAGAAAAATCAAGTGACAAGTGTCTAGTTAAGCTGCGGTTGTTGTTGCCTGCTGCCCCAGAACTTACGAGCAACATGCAACATGCCCGACAACGACCAACCAACCACATTCTAATTGCAGCAATTAAGGCGCCGAAACGAAAGTGAAACCCTTGAAAAAGTGACACAAGAAAAGTGAAGTGTGGGTGAAAAGCAAGAAGGAGGAAAAGCAAACCCAGGAAAAGCCACGCACACGGGCGTGCTAACCGCCAATTAGCCGAACAACCAAAGTCACGTGACAATGAAGGAGTAAGAGTCTCTTTCATTCTCGACAACCATGTCGCTGCGCAGCAACAAGTTGCAGAGCCAACAGTCGACGGCCAGCAGCAATAGCAACGGCAGCACCAACAGCAACTGCAGCAGCAGTAGCAACACCACCACCACCATCGCACAGCAGCAACATCCGCCGATGGCTTACCAGCAACAGCAGCAACAATTGCTGCAACAGTTGCAGCAGCAACACAAATTCCAGGCACAGCAACGGGGCAATACCAGTCGAAATAATTTGGCCACTTTGGTGGCGGCCATCAATGGACACGATGGTCAGAACTCACCAGTCAGTGGTGGCTACCAATTGTCACCGGCTGCAGCCTCTAGGGTGGCTCATGCTCCACCTCATTCGCCTCTGGGTCCACCCTCGTACTCTGCTGCCACGGCTCAGTCTGCCTTTAGCTACTACGGACAGCATCAGCAACATCAGTTGCAGTTAAACCACAGCTACCAGCAGCAGCAGCAGCAACAGCAACAGCAACAATTGCAGTTGCAACAGCAACAGCAACTTCCACCGCCCGATCTCACCGATGGCATCGATCATCCCTCCGCCCAGGCTGCCACGCCGCCGGATTCACCAAACGCCCAGTCAACTGCCCCATCGGAACTGGAGCAACAGCTCTGTGTTGTGGCCAAAATGCAGAAATCGGTGACAATCACCGTCACGCCGCAGCGCAGCAACTCCATGGATTTCCTCAACTTTGAGGAAAAGCGTCAGCTTATTGCCTCTTCGCTGTCCTTGTCGGACATTTTGCACAGCAGCAATGCCCAGCAGCAACAGCAAGCGGTCAAGGATGGATTGGCCCTTAACGGGGGGCAGTGCGGTAAGTTTGGGATCAAAGGAGTATATTAAACTATATTAATAAAGTGTGTTTGCTAGTTATATACCAAAAAAGAGTTATACTTTAGATAGGAAGATTAAAAGAGGTTTTTTAGGTTCGAAAAGAACTTTCCAACTCCACTGAAGGGGCAGACTTTATAGGAATTTAGGGAATCTTATCCAATATATCCGATGTCCAGCTAAAAATCTATAAAAAGAATATGTAAATACTCGTATATATTTCAGTCATGGAATTCATAAACTTTTTACGCAGTTTCAATATCGCGGATTTCTTAGCATTGAAGCGTGAACAAAGTAATATGTAAATATTTATTTGCCTGTTAAATTTAAAATGTAACACGCAGTTTCCGTGAGATATTTACTTTGTTAACAAAGTTTCATAGTTAAAAATGTGATAAAAATAAGTTTTTTCTTAATCCAATTTAAACTAAAGGGTAATAAAAAATAGCTCCTATTTGTTTTTTAAAGTTGTGCAACTTTAAAGTTGAACGGCATTCCATTCGTGCTACACCCTTCTGAGCCGCACCCTTTGGCATTCCTATTCCCTTCCCCATGTCACACCTGATATGTGTCTCTCTGTGTGTGGCTGCCACAAAAGAAGAATTAAAGCTGTACGTACCCTCTGCCACATCTGTGCCCCTCGCGCTCAGCATATTGTTTCGCTTTGGGCATCAGATAAAAGCGTTGACAAACCCAATCCCCTGCTGTACGCAGCCCTGCCCCCTTTTCTCCCCTCCCACACACACCCACAATTGCAGAGTCAAGTGCAGTGAACCATTTGGGAGTCCGTCGTCGTCGTCGTCACTGGGCAAACAGAAATGGAAAACAAAAAAAGAAAAACGATGGAAAAAAATCACATTTCCGCTCTGCATTGAAGTGTAAAAAACAAATTTTGAAAAAGAGGCAAAGGGAGTTTCCCTGCGTTGAAGTTTAAAGTTTAAAGTTTAAAGTTCTTTAACAGATGTTTAAATAAATAACATTAAAAGTTTGTTAAATTTGTGGTATTTCCTGTAAATTTGTAATTTATTTTCAAAAAATTACCTTAAATTCCGCTTTAGTTACTTTGTTTTTTATGTCTCCTTAAAAATAAATAATGCTGCATGATTATTTAAATTTCTTTATCAATGGGGAACAGTTTGATTTATGATCTTTTATTTATTGTGCGCATTTTTATTAGCCTCTTTTTATTAGCCTTATTTTATGGCGTTCAACAAGTCATCGTGGCCATCATTTCTGCCCTATATCCGATTACCGTGACATGTCAATACAAATCACCGTGGACATCAATTGCCAACTTAACCCACTTACCCACTGGGCAGATCTCTCTCTATTTCTCTATATAATACATATATTTCGAGTTGAGTGACTCATAATCGGGCATCATCAATCAAAGCGAACTTAATTCAAGCCGAGAGAAATGCTGAGGAAAGCTAAACAAAGCGAGTGAGCTTGTTGTCTATTTTTAGCGAAATTAGCTAAGTTTTCGGGGGGCGCTTCTCACTTTATTGGCATTTAAACAATCACAATTAAAATACTTGCCTTTGTCTCTGTTTGAGTTTCTTCTGAAGATTTCAAGTTCAAGTGGAGAATTGAGATGGTTTTTTAATGCGTCTGCCTCTGAGGAGGGCACGTGGCTGTTGGAAAAATAAAACACAATCCAGATAGGAGATGGAGGGAGTAGTGTGGGCCAATTCAGTGTGTCAAACCGGAGTCGATGATTCACTTTGGTTATGTGAGGCGGTTGTACGTACAAACAGGTGTTCGTCTGTCAGTGCACTGAGAGAAATTAAGATATAAATCAAGTAAATTGACAAGTTCAGGTTTTTGAAGCCATCCTACTGACTCATTTTTTGATTTTGATCTAGATTGATGGGATATTAATATGACAACTTAATAGTCAGTGGTAGAGATATTATTATGGATTTTCTTGTTACTTTCCTTAACAAATTAAACAGATTAAATTGTTAAATAAACTATGAAATTATTATAAATACTTTTTAAGTTAAATGAAAAGAAGAATTGACTTCTCATTCACTGAAAATAAATAATGATCAAAGATTTATTGCCACATTGTGGTTAACCACAAAACTGATATCAAATTGTTTTCTGTGCCTGTGTCGAAGTCAACGTCTTTGTTTCTGTTTTTGCTTTTTTCTTTGCTGTTTTTGTTATTGTTGTTTGACTGCTTTTGGCTTAGCCGCATTCCTTGAATATTTTTGCAATTATTTGATATGAAATTGCTGTCGATTAAATCGAGCTATCTGTTACTTGTTACTTTCATTGCTGGCAAGCAATGCGATGTGTTAAATTGTCAAACATTTATATAACAACAGCTTATATGGCCCGCTCATCATTTGATCTCCGAATTAAAAGCTCCCATGACTGGTGTATTCTTTTCCCATGACTTGTTTTTTTTGCTAAAATTGTAAAATCAATAATAAAAACGAAGGGGATGGCAATTTACGATGTTCAATTACTGGTTCACACACACAAAATAAAAAAGAGGAAAACAAACAACAAATTGCCTTCAATAAAGCATAAATCGAACTAACTGACGATCCCCCTGCACTTTGGCCACCTGAAGCCGTTTTCCAATTTCGTTTCAATTCATCAAAATGTTCATTTCATTTCCCCTGACAAATAAGACTTCTGCTAAATTTCTACTCTACCCCCCTGGTTTTTTTTTTTTGAAGCATTTTTCTTCTCACACAGCTGTGCAAATCAATAAGCTTTTGTTTTTTCCTATTTTTCCCATATGCCCATCCATAATCAGGCCATAAACTCCATACAATGTCGTCGCTTCGCCTAAAATTTCCTATTGAAGTCGATTCTGGTTTGGGTGGCTGTTTTTTTTTCTCGTTTTTTCGTTATTCTATTTTCAATTTGCACGCCAATTTCGCTGTCAGATCTACAGTTACTGCCCATTAGCCGTAAAAAATACAGTAGCTATAAAAGTGGAGTGCCGAAAGGAGGCAAGTCGAGTGGAGTGGCAGCTGAAAAACTCACAGAAGCAGTCAGAACGGTAGCAGGAATAATAATAACAAAGTCAGGCGAGCTCAAATGCAAAGAATAATCTGTTTTAACCCATTGGCTTGGGTTGGGAGTGGGAAAGGATTTAAGTTTTTACGAAACTTAATTTAAAATGATAATTTTAGGGTTTTTCCATTAAATTAAATAACCATATCATAAGGAAAAAGCAAACATTTTATCATAAAGATGCCTGAAAAAACAAGGGTTAATTGCTGAACTTGAAACTTGACACCTGAAGTGGGCTTTAAAGTGGGTTAAAGACAACTCTCAAGCCTTTGTGTGAGCACCTCTTTTTGCAGGGGGTGTGTCCTCTGTCCTTCTATTTATACCTCATAAAAGACAGGTAGACAATATGCCTGCTAGATTCTGCGTATATCCTGAGTTCTTTCGCTCTGTTTTTTGGGCTTCCAAAATTAGTTTTTATTGTTCTCACCGACGCCGATGACGCTTCGATTGACAGGCAATGGGGCCAAAAATTTGGTCACGGCTGTGTCGCTGTCTCTCTGTTTTATGGATTTATGAGGGTTACCAATCGAACGGTATTAATCAATATGTTGGCGTCAAAATGTTTGGCTGATTAAAATTCTTCTATTTTTGGTCTGTCTGCAGAAGGCAAGTGGGCGTAAATTATACAATCTCGTATCTGAGCTTCTTACGTAAGCCTCTTTCTGCGTGTTTACAATTATATTCTGATGTCTTGAGTTTGTCTCTGCCTGTGTGTGGGCTCAATCGCAGGTGCTAATTGGTCTTGGCTAGAAATTATTACCGATGATTACTGTAGCTGATTATCGAATTCATCAGCAAGGTGGGAAATATTTCGCACTCTTAAATTGATTTCTCTCTGGTTTCCAGCTGCCGTAAAGTATCGTTTTGTGGAATTTATTCAACATTCTTAGTCATCCGTTTGCTTGGCTCGGATTTCTGTTTTTTATTTGTGGCTTTTGGTTGAAAGAGATAAGAATTGTTTGCATAAAACGTGAGTCTACCCATGATTGATAAGTATTTACTGCTCGATGGGGTAATGAAAGATTGCTCAATGGGTTTTTTGGGCTTAGCAAGTGGCCAGGAATTTGGTAATAATAAGGTGGAGTTTTCATGAAACAAACTTTAAAAATGAGTAACTTATCGTCCAAAATTAGAATAAAAAAAACATCCACTAAGCAAGCTTTTCTCATAAAATTCCCTTGAAAAACCCCTTCTAATTGCTACAACCTGGCATTATCGTTTCATAACCAAAGTTCAAGTTAGCCCCCAAGCTTAAACTTCATTTAACAAGTTTTGAAAGCGTTTTAACACATTTACCTGACAGCTTCTCGGACAAAAAGCTTCGACAATAAACTTAGAAAACTGGCAACAAATCGAAGCCCTGACCCATTGATGATCCGAGGGATATGATTAATGGTCTAGCGTATGTAATGACCCTCTGCCAACTCACTTAGTGGCACTAACTTGGCTCGAACTGTGCTGAATACAATAAATATAAATATGGCCATGTTTGTCCCATAGTTCCCTCGAACAATGATCGATCAGAATGGATGGACCGCACCCAGACCAAATAAAACATAAAGCCAACAGCACAACGGCCATTAATCAGGGAAATGTTTATGTTAATCGGTCAATCGACAGAGTTCAACATATACAGACAAAAAGTTCTGCAGTCAAAAGAACTCAACTTCCATTCAACAAAGATTGCAATTTACGTGCTGTTAATGGCTGAATATGTATGAGAGGCACTGTAAAGTCCAATGCGAATGTGTGAATATGCATGATGGGCAGTGGGAAAAGGCTATAAAGTGTGAGAATAAATATTTACAATAGCGAATATATCGATAAATTCCTGTACAAATATTTGGAATATTTTAATTAATCGTTTTTTTTATGGTTATTAATATGGGTTGTGATTATGGGATTTTTTAAATAAGAATTTCCACAAATAACTTAATATTTAAGTTAACAAAACTAAGAATTAATGTATATATAACTTCTCAGTGCATATTCAGATTTGTATCTGTCAGTTTTCATCTGGCTGCTGTTCCTAATTAATGACTAAGAACTGCAAGAACTGCGTCCAGACAGAGGAAGCTGCATAGCAGGTCAAGAGTTTTCGGTGCTCAGACCATTTCAAAATTGATATCAATTTGCTTTCTCTTACCATTTAGGCCTGCCTATCTCCCTCTAGCTGGTCTCAAAAAATAAAAACCAAATCACTGAGTACAGTCTGTGCAAAATGTGTCAAAGTTTGTTGCTCATTTCCGTTGACTGTCATCATCGTCAACGTCGTCGTCATTATTATCATCCTGTGCAGACATCCAACCAGACATTGTCCAGGTGTCGGATTCTGTTTGAGTTGCCATTTTCCTCTCAACTTTTCCCCTACATTTTCCCTTATCTGTCTGGCTGTTGGCCAATTTGACAGTTGGAAAGTTTTGCCACTCAAAAGAGGACAAAGTTTTCCCCCCCAAAAGCGCAAAACCGTTTGCAGCAATTGCAGAAAATATATCAATTAACTGTAGTTAAAGTTGACTCAGAAATTTGCATTCAACGAGATTCATTCAACAGATATTGATATTTGCGATTTGTTAAGTTGGCTAAAAGTTTTATAGTCGATTGAATATTTGATTCTATAAGCAAGGTTTATACTTTGAGCTTGAATGTTTTAAGTAATATATTCTGATTGCTAGCTTGTTAGTTTCTCATACAATTTGTATGCAAATTACAAAGACAACTTGTAAGCTGTAGACTCTGTGCCGTAAGCTACTAGGAGAGTGTTTTGCTTCTGAGGGGCATAAAATTGATAAAGTTGATAATAAACTTAAGTACTAATAAGCAAATGAATACTTTAATTAATCTATTTAACAAAACAAATGCCCTTAAAGAGATTTTTTATGCTCATAGATTCTTTCTAAAGAACCCACTTAAAAAGCTATTCCAGGTATGACAAAGTTCTCTCATTTGTTGGCTTTCCATAGGCCCACGAATGAAATGAATTTGATTATTACACAAAATGCCATGCTAATGCAGAAAAAACAACTTTTATTTGTCTTGCTGGGGGGCTTTATTTACATTTTCAGCATGGCAGCTAAGTTGTAAGTAAATATTTGCCAGAAATCTGATTGGATTTCGGTAGACAAAAGACCAATGAACCCTTGTTTAAACTAATAAAAAAGAACAACAAAATTTTGATGTGTGGAAACTTGAAACTTGAAACTCTAGCCTTGGGAATATCCCACATTTTTCCTTCACTGCACTGCAGTCAATTAAGCCGATGACGATGTACATTTCTATTTATAAAACCCTTCGGAAGATGTCAAATGTCAATGCAATTAGCGGCTGTATGGATTTTATAAGTGTCCAACGCGGCGTATGAGGGATTTTCATTAAGGCAGCTGGCAGAGTCAGACTTGGAGGATTTATGGCCAAGCTTTTAATATGCAATTTGTTATTGTTCGTTCGTTCGATCGTCGCATGATTCATTGCCATTCCATTATTCATAAAGTCTCTTTCTCGGTTTAATTTGAGCAATTGTTAGCCACACGAATTTCGACCAATTACGTGCCAGCTCTCTTGCATATGATGGGAGATGGAGAAACATGGGGAGAAATGGAGAAACATGAAGAAATAGAGAGAAACAGAGAAACAGAGGAGCCGGGAATCATTTCTGAAATTGGTTTCATAATTGACTTTGACACAGACGCCGGCAATTTGCCGGGAAATAATGGGAATTGCGCCTGGCAATGGGATACAATTAGCTGCAAGCGAGGAATATATGGGTAGAACTTTGATTGGCTGGGCTGCAGGTGAGTTGCTTTTCGAAAATTATAGGTATTTATAGAGATATTCTATGGGAATTTGATGACAATAAATCTCGAATGACAGCGACAGGTGAAAGATGTTATTAGGAATGCAGGAATCAGCTTGAATGAATGATGGAGATAGCTATTTATAAATATTTAAGCATTTTTAATTGAATGCACATAATTAAATGAAAGGAGAATGATGTAGGCACTTTAAGTTGAATATTTAGATGTAGGAAAGTGGCTAAAGAAAGTTAATATAGCAGAAGTTGAGTTACCTTAGATGGAAAGTGAGTTTGAAGAAGGTCTTTCAGTGGCCTATATGAGATTTTGCTTTAAGTTAGCTTCTGCTTTCAGCTTTTATTGATCAGTAACCATATATTATATACTATTTCTAGCACTTATTGATCAGTAACTCTATATTACATAACCATAGTCACAGCTGTCACTCTGCTCAATGTCAGCAACTATCGTTGGGCGCTGTAAAGTGAATCGGATTTTGTCATTGGCGATGACTACGTTATGCCTCAATGCTTCGGTTCGGTTCATTCACGAAAACCAAATACAAACACACGAAAAATAAACAAATTCAAATGCCGTCCCCTCCCTTTTGGCTGCGCAACGCTGCGTATACGTAATGCGATTTTAAAATTTTGTGCATGTGCATTTCGGGTGGTGGTGGTGGTGCTGCTGCTGCTGCTGCTGCTTGTTTTCCCGCTGCTTTTCCAATGCCTTGCTCAACTACGTGCCACGAGGCGTGACCTATCCCCCCATACCCAACCCCTTTCACTTGCCAATTCCATTGCAAACGATTACATTTAATTTCAGGCTTCATATTGCAATCAAATCGACATTAGACCGGGCCCACTCTCGGCGTGGGTTCAATTCATTTGTAATTGCCATGGCCTGGCTTCAATTAGCGCCGAATAACCTTCAAAAAACAAAGATTTATATATATAAAATAAAATCCATTTTATAGAGATTAGCATGGGGCGCAAATTAGAGAAAATTCCAATTTATTTTTCAGACAATTTGTTACACTTTTTCTTTTACCCGGCGAGTGTTTCACTTTTTGCCAAAGGCTGTCTGACATTTTGACTGGCGGTGGCTTAAGCCTAGAGATGGGAACGTGACTGGGATTCGGAGTGAACATGTTTATTAACACTCTAAAAAGCATAATTTTATTACATGTTAGTTATGTGAAATTATTTGTTAGCATAAAGTTGTAAGCTGGCAGGCAGGCATAGCTTGTGAGTGGAAATTTATGTTTTCAAATGCGAATAAAATTAATAAGAAATCTTTCTCACGCGGTCATCTTTTAAATACATAACTCTTTTTCTTTGTAATTAACTTTTTTGGTTTGCTTTTTTGTGGGATTTCATCTTTGACATGTTGTGTCAAGCTGAGTCTCTGTCTCTGAATTTTTCACCCAACTTTTGCTTTCGTCGTAATTTATTCGCCAGCCAAAGCACACATTTTGTTGCATGCGATAAGTCGTTGAAATAATTTATATCTCTCCGACTTTGTTAGGTGCTCGAAAATCCCCCAGCTTAGGTTTTTCTCAGCTCTCTTCTTCGTTTTTTATTTTGATTTTTTGTGTGTTTTTTTTTTAACAAATTGTTGAGCACATCACGTTGTGCAAATAAATTCCCCCAACTTATTGTTAGCTGTCCGTCCGGCTTTGTTGTTGTAGTTATTCTTCGTGTTTGCGGTGCAGTTATCAGCGGCGATTTTTGTTTATTTAAAAGCTAGTCTAGTTGTAGTGAGCTTAAAGTGGAACACGCCAATTGACAGTTTACATAGAATGGAATTCGTATGTCTACTTCGGATTGTGCATATACAGGGAGAGTCTTCTGGGTAGTTTTAGGGGTTGATAGAGGAAACTTTCAAAAGAAGGCAATAAAAATTAAGCAAATATCAAAGGGGCGTTTCAAATGAGCCCCTAAAATTATCTACAAATTCGTAGAAATAGAAATTTTTCTTAAAAATACAAGAAAACCAACATATTTTCTTTCTGTTTGAAATGCAAATTCAAGCTGAAATCCATCTTTCCTTAACCCTTTTCCATAAATCCATCTTGAACATTCATAATTTCTCTGCTCGTAATAATTTATCCGCGCATATCGAATGGATGTTTTTCATACTTTTACTCCTTGACTCCCATCCATCCGCTGGCAGTTTATGTCTTGTTTTCTGCCCAAGTACCGTGTTTTCACTGGTTTTCCCTCTTAGGTTCCACTCAGCTAGTAAAATACCTACAACAATGTGGAGAAGAAAACACATTTTTCCAGCTACAGAGTCAGCCATATTTCTTGGGTTTTCTCTCCCGTCTTGTCGCTGTTACTGTCTCGGTTTTGGCCTCAAGCGAATCTGGCGGGCGCCCTGAAAAATTCGAAACCAAATACAGTGGGGATTCGCTATGAATTAATTTAAAGAGTTAAAAAATAGATAGAAAATGGTAAAGGAAAGGTTTCTTACTTGAAAATTACCAAATTTTAGTTCATAAAAATATGAAAAATTCGTCTTAGGCATGCCTTACTGTAACAGTAACAAAAAAATGCCGCTCAAGCGAGAATGGCAGCGACAACAATAACACCAACAACCAACGAACAATGACAACAACTTTCGCGAAAACCCGTTTTCCACGCGTTCGCATAGCATTACTTTTTTTTTCGGATTTTGTTGTTTATTTTGTTATTGTTATTCTTGTTGCTGTATTTGCCGCGCCCTTCACTCGCCTTTGTTGTTGTTTTCTGCCTCTGTTGACGCTTTTGTAGAAGCCAAAAAACTTGGAAGCTGCATTTCATTCAAACGTCGTCGAAGCTTCCAAAAACCGGTTATTCTCTGGCTGGAAAACGTGAAGTTATAAATAAAAAGTAAAAAAAATATAATGACTGCGTTGTTTATTTTTTGCATACAGTTTGGTTTATTTTTTATTTTCCTTAGGGTCGTAAAGAAAGAAGGGGAACAGCCGCGGAAATTGGGGAAGACGCGCCCGAAATTGCCATTTCGCCTTAACAGCAGTTTCTGGTCTCGTGCTGAGATTCTGATGACGTGTAATTTGTTTGCTTATGCCCTGGGTATGCTGGTTTTATGGCCTTTTGGCTGGGAAACATATTAATTGGAACTTAATTAACGGCTGCGTGGGAAGATGCATGTGGCTATCTTTTTTTTGTTTTTGTTTCTCAGCCATTTCCATATGAATAATTGAGTGGAAAACAAATAACAAACAAAATGAAAAATGAAAAACTGGAATAAATTTTGATGTTTGTTTTTGGCTGGGAATTTGAGTAATTATAAGTTGATTTAAATTTGTGATATTTTTCTGATTAATTAAGAGGATTTCTTAGTGTTTCTTGGATTTATTAATATATAAATAAATCTATAAAAGAGAAAATGAAATATTTATATAATCCAATTTAAGAAATTCTTAAAATTTAAGCTTAGAAATCATAATTTCATAACTTAATATTCCCCGAACTCATTAGTGACCACTAACATTCCTTTTGTAAATAAATAAATATGTTTTCTCTGAAATTTTGTCACCCAATTTCCCCCTGCCACTCTGCCCTGTTCTTTGTTGGCGCCATTCGGAAAATGAGTCAAAGATTTTCCTAGTTGTTATTCGTTGCGGGGCGTCTGCCGCTGGTTGCTGGCAAAAGTAATTCCCTGAAAGTGACACACTTTGGCGAGATACACAAAACCAGAAGCAGCTTTAAGATGCTGGACTTCTTTGTCCCCCTGCCTTGCCTTGCCTTTTCTCTATATTATGTAACTGCCTGCCGCTGTTGACCAACAATTGACCACAATTGGAGCAGCAACAGCAACAGCAACAGCAAGAGAGAAAGAAAGAGACAGAGAAGAAGAAGCCCAGTTATGGTAAGAAGATCTTGAAGCCAAATAGTTGTTAGCCCATTTGCAGTAGTTTTACAGTTGATTTTCATTTTTTCCACTACCTCAGAGTAGTCCCTCTTTTGCTGCTATTCTCAGGTAGCCTAATTTCAACGCTTCAATGCAGGCAGCACTTCAAAGTTTTTCACCATGTGTGGGTGTGTTTTTCTTTTTTTTTTTTCTGGTCTACAAAAAGCTTATCTGAAAAGCAGCATCAATGGCAGAGGGAAAAAGTGGGCGGGATTGGTGGTTGTGGACCAACTCCGGAATGAGTCGACATATCTAGAGCTGTTTTTGTTGACTTTTCTTTACCTTATCTCCAGCCTTTTGCTTGGATTTATCTGTGAGTTTCCAGCATTTCCTCTCCATCTCACACATCTCGCATCTCCAATTGTTTGGCCAAGAGATTTCCCAAAGCAAACTGACATGGAGCCTCAAATAGGAGAAAAAGGAATTTAAATATTTGTCCAGTTGGAAAAAGTATTGACGTCTCCCCTGGGAAACTTCAAGCGTTTGAGTGATAAAAATGGCTGAGAATAAATTTATAAAGCTTTTAGAATTGATAGGAAATTTAAGTTGGAAAAATGTTTACAAATCAATATTTTATGGCTGAATGAAAATCATATTTATGCTAATTTTGTGTGGTAAACAAATTATATTTTATAACCTTTTTTCCTATAACTTTAATCCTCTTTAGTTTCCCCCTTTTAATGACCTGAATAATAGCTTTTCACGCACCATTGCAAGTGAATTTTGTTGGTTTTTTTTGTGTTAGTTTTTTGCTAATTTTTGTTGTTGTTAATTAAAAACCATAACTAAATTCCTTTTTGCCTGGGCAGCTCATTAATGATTACACAATCGCATAAAAGTGCAACTAAAGCTGTAATAGTTTACCTGTCAACAACGGCAGCTGAAATGAACTAAAATGAAAAGCAACATTCCGCCGCAGTTGCGGTAAAAGTGGGCGTGGAATGCGTCGATTTAATAACCGTCGACCGAAAATGGGGGAACGCCTTCTTCCGTTTCCGCAAAGAGCGTTGTATTTTGTTTTCTTTTTTTGTCGATTGAAATGTTTGCTATGTATGCTAATTGCTAATTGCCCCACTTCCCCCCTCTTCAATTTTCCATTGCAGCTAAGAAACAGAATGGAGCTGCCATACGCACAAATAGCCTGGGATCGGGCACTAGGACTCCACCTTTGGAGAGGAAGAGTAAGCTGAGTGCCCTGGGCAGGTTCTTCAAGCCCTGGAAATGGAGGCGGAAAAAGAAGAGCGAGAAGTTCGAGGCGGCCTCCAAATGTGAGTTTGCTTAACACTTAATTTATTTTTTATTTTCTTTAAATATTTGTTTGTGTTTTTTAATAGCCTTGGAGCGTAAGATTTCTGTGCGTGCCAATCGTGATGAGCTAGTGCAAAAGGGGATTCTGTTGCCAGAGAGTCCCCTAGGCAATATTCCAGAACCAGGTGAGATATTTGAATATACGAGATATACACCATAAGTACACTATATATATATATTCCCCATATATACTATATATCCAATTTTATGAATAACACTAGAAAGTCATTTAAAAAAGCATTCATTTTAGCCTTTAACCTGATAGGCCATTTAAGTATACTAATTAGGTTGATTAGATTATAGCAGGCACTTCTCTAGCATTTCTAACACTCTTAACTAAGCTTTTCTTAGGTTAAAGATATACAAATATCACCATTTATATCGAATTCCCAATCTACATAAAAAGTACAATCAAAAAACCCCAAAGAAAGCTCTTACAAAAATACCAAAAATTTCCATTTCTCGAATCTCTTAATGCGTGCCAAGCGCACAAATTAACTTGCTGATTATTCCCACAACTTTTTTGTTGTTATTTAATTTTTCTTTGTTTATGTATATTTCTTCTTCTTCTTCCTTTTCGGCATGTGCAACAAAACTTTTTGTTGACTGCCAATTGTTGGCAAGTTTTGCTTACGGCTTAAGCAGAATCAGAAGCAGAAGCAGAAGAGCAACCAAAAGCAAGAGCAGGCATAACGGAAATTGGCCATAAGCCACGCACGATATAGCCATGGCTTATAGTGTGATTTAACCCCCCTCTGAGCAGCAACCCCACACCACCTCGAACTTGTGCCTAACTAGACAGGTTAGCACTCTGCTAAATTGTTTGCCAGCCAAAGAAGAAGAGTCTTCCTTCCGCTTGAGTTGCGTAGTTGAGCTGTGACAGGTAGCTCGTCAATTGGCCAGGTTGTGGCGAAAGAAGAAATGGATAGGAGGCTACACTGGGCGAAATATAATAGTGCTAACATTATTGTAAGTCATTTACTTTAAATTAGTAAGAATTAAATGGTAAAACAAAGGTTAAAAGTCATATTAACTAGTAAAGAGTCAGAAGAATTCGATGTCTACTGCTTTCTATACAAGCCATCAAAGAATTCAGAACTACGCCCAGAAAGTTGACATTTTTCTTAGTGTAAAAGAAGTGAAGGAGTCAACCAAGGCGACATTGTAGGCGTGGCACCTAAAGGAGGCGCCTTGTCAACGTACTTTACGAGCCGCTGTCTCGTCGCCAAGTCGTCGCGACTTTTCCGCTAAATGTCAATTAATCAGTGAAGGCTAATTGTCCATGCCCATGGGCAGTCGAGGGATCCCATGAGGGGAAACAAGACAAGGAGAAGCCTTTCCACAATAAAAACGCAAAATGCATTCAAATGAGATTGTGATAGGGGGTTTTAGGTAGGGGAAGAGAGGCGGGGGTGTTTTTCAGCGAGAATTCTGAACCTACCTCAATTTTGAGCTGCTTGCGGCAGGCAAAGCAAGCAGTTCATATAGCTGCTAGACAACAGATGGCGCCAGCCGGGAAAAGGCTTTCGCTAGGAGAAAGCTGTTCGTAAAAGGAGTAGAAACTGAAAGCTTTTATGAATGGGTTGCTGTTTCAACCGGTATTTTGTGGAGTTTTTCTGGGAATTTATTAACTTGAGTTTTCTGGGAATTTTAAGGCTTTAATGGAAGGTTATTGACTTTTGCCAGAGATTATTTGCAATTTAATTCTGTATTTTAAGATTAATTTAATATTTTTAACACACTGTAACAGGAATACACACATTCAAAACATAAATATTATAAACTCGTTTTCTAAACCTTCGATCGTAACACCCTTATTGATTATCCTCCTTGATTTTCCAGGCGAGGAGTCGTATTACAACAGCAGCAACAGCGGGGCCACCGCCAACGGCTCCCTGCTCAACTCAGCCGTCCACAACAATTCCATGAGCCAGGCCAACAATTCCATAAATGCCACCACCTACGGCACCGCCGGCAATCCGCTCATCTCCGCCGCCCAGCAGCAACTGAACCAGGGGCTTCCCAACTCGATCTCCGTGCAGCAGTTCAACGGGCAGAATCCACAGAATTCCATGGCCAATGGCCTCGTCGTTGGTGGGGGAGTGGGTGGCGGCGATGGCTCTTCGGACACGTCTTCCCTGAGCGGCGGCGTACCGCATTCGCAGTCGGCGCCACAGCAATTGGGCGTGGGTCAACCGCCACCACCGCTGACACCACTGGCCCAGCACCACCAGGCGCTGGCACAGCAGCTGCAGCAGCGATTCGCCATCAGCAACAATAACGGTGAGTTTTTAAGAAAATATTTAAATTATTTTGAGGCTAGAATTAATGAATGGTGATAGGAAAAAGAGTTTTTGTTCAAAAGAAGTAATATTCTACTTGCCATTGACTATAAATGCAGCCAAAAAGTATGCAACACAATATGTTATATTAGTTTTAAAGCAGTTTACTTGTCTAAAGCAAGCAGTTCTTACTCATAAGAGGGAATTTTTAAAAATTCGTTGCTTTTTGTTTTAAAAACATTCTTAAAATATAGTTTTCCTCTAAGGGGCTCTTTATTAAGGGTCGCAGTATGCATATTAACCACAACTTTTAAGTGACCATTCCGCTCGTCTGTTCTACTTGTTTTCGTCATCAACATAAGCCATAAATTAGAGACACTTAAAGCCCATTTAAGCTCAGTTAACGCCTAGTTAAGGGTCACCCACGCACACATAACTATGTAAATATGTACATATAAGTATGTACATATGTGTATGCAAATATGCCGTCGTCTGTTCTTTGGTACCCGAGTTTGCTTTTTCACTTTTCAAATCTTTTTTGAGCACTTGCGGCAGTTTGCTGAAAAGTTTATCGCATGTTAAAGTAACTAAATGGGATTCTCAGATAGAGACAGTGGAGATTCGATTATGAACTCTTAGATAGCTTCAACCCAAACTACTACTTGTATAAAAATATCTGAAAATATGAAAAATTCCAAAAATGTTCCAGTTAAGTTTAATTTGCCTTTTAGGGGTCATACTGTATAGGAATGCCTGGCAGACTTGCTGCCATAACACTTAAATGGACATAAAGCACTGCCACTGGAGAATCTCCAGAGACTTTGGCTTCTCTTCTCATCTCCTCCATCTTTATTGTATTCTTCTGATAATAATTAGCACAGCTCGTACATTTATCGTCCAGTTTGTTTTCTTTTTTGATGACTATTAAATTTTCATGGCGCTGCCCCTTGTTGACTTAACTTTGAAGCTTTTTATTGTCGTTTGCATTTTGGTGTTGCTCTCCCTTTCTGGCCGGTTCTAGCCTTTTCTTTCGTTCTTATAAAGAAGCTGCAACCGGCATACAGTTACATCTCACGCTCTCTCTCTCTCTCTCTCTTTCGCACAGTCTGCGCACGTTTTGCGCTTTTGTTTATTTTGTATTTTCGATTTGCCAAAGAGCGGGGGAGTTGACTCTTTGATTGCCAGTTCCTTCATTCCCTCTCTTCTTGGCTCTCTTCCACGCGCTCTTTGTTGGCTGGCTGTGGGGCATTTTTATAGGAAACCCGATTCCAATTTGATTCAGTTCTCATCCAGTTCAGTTAACATTATAACGCGTTCTCGCCGCGTCCGTCTGGAGAAAAAAAGAACAGAAAAACAAAAATGAAAATAATAAAAATATATAGAAAATAATAACAGCCGAAAAATCAACAGAAATCGGTTTAGGAAATCGTAGATATTACTGGAGAACTGGGCGAGCGAAGTGCTTTATAAATAATACGTAATTTACCCGTGTACATAACATAATGCATAATAATACTAGTGTAGTGGTTAATAACAGTACGCAAAAGTAATTGCACTTAAATACTTCCACCTCTTACCTACCCCCCTTCGGTGTGCCTTTCGCTTTTTGTGCTTTTATTTTGGGAGTCACATGGGTGATAATATGCCGGTTCTCTGGGGGGGCTTAAGTCCGCCACCCCCCATAGAAGGGTAAACAAAAACGCCGACGAGGAAGTAATCGCGAACTACCTCTCATAATACTACACACTGCAGCTATCAATCAGCCGAGAATTCGAATGTCTGGCAGTGAAAATTGAGTGTTTATGGAAAAGTTAAACGAGTGAAGGAATTTGTTTATGAATACATTAGCTTAAAAGTTGCTAACGGTGGGAAGAATGGATAATGTGACGATGGGAAGTGGATAATGCTGGTGTATGGGTTACAAAGGGAGTTACTGTTTAAGGTTTATAAGCTGTCTGTGAAAAAGTTACTTAATGTTTACATATCTCATGGAGTATTGAGTGGAAGATAAGTTTAAAATTGCATAAAATAGGGAAAATCATGAGTGCCATATAAATATATGAAAAATTAACCAAAAATGATCATTAAAAATCTAAAAAAATGATAACTGATATATATAATAATCCACATAAAAGGAAATAAACTTTCATAGCTTAGTAATGGATTTTTCATAGCTCCAATATCAGCGAGAGAGATTGTATTTAAGCTTACCTTGGCTGTTACTATGCCTTTTAAGCCGTTCAAATATTATTTGTCAAAATTAGTCATATTTTGAAAGACTGAAAACCGGTTCATGGAAGAATTTCCATATTTTCACAGTTAAAGCCAAGGAGTTCTAGTTAGTAAAACACAGCTAATGTTCATTTCAGCTTCTAAAAATATGTTACTTAATCTTTAGCTATATTCAGTATCCCAATTAGTCACTTTTTATCGGCATTTTAACAATCAAAGTTGCATACAGCAAGCACAGCTGCTAAACTTTAAAACATTTTTAAAGGAATATAATCATCCAATTACTCACTTTTGTTAATTTCTTGAAGAATTTCAAGACCTTGCAAACTCATTTCGTAGAAGCCGCCACCTGATAAAAGTTTTCCGATTTACTCATGGGCAACGCCGCTTAAAGTTTCCTGCAAAGTCATTGCATTCTTTTCAAACCGCAAAGCCTTGTCAACGAAATTTGAATAAATGCAATTTAAATTGACTGAGCAAAAGCCACAACAACAAAAATCAAGGGAAATTCGGGTAACGCTTCGTCAGAGCCACCCTCAACCGCCCACAAAATCATAAAACAAACAACAAACCAGCGGAAAAAAAAGGAAAACATTCGGCTCTTGTATTTTCCTTCGTTTCGCCGACGAACAAAGCCCACAAAAGCGAAACAAAAATATTTTTGTTCCAAAAAGGAAAAACACAGAAGGGAAATTTTTGTGTAAATGCAACATGCGAGTGCATTAGGGCCAGAAAAGAGAGGAAAAGTGTAAGAAGGCAAATTAAACACGGTTGAACTTCTGCCACCCACTACCCTCCCCTGGCCAAACATGCAGTTTAATTTATGTATGTCTGTGGAAACAGGGTGATATGTTGGCTGTTTTAGGTTTTTAATTAAGGGTATATAAGAGGAAAGGTTTTCAAAACAGGGTTTAGAAAACGGCTACTTGATTTATATCACGCATACGCAGTGTTGCCTTTGAGTCTCTTAGATGGCTTACAGTTTAGGTGATTTAATGGCGGATTCAAAAGCTTATAATATTTATTCTGAAATAAATGTAGTTATTATTTTCAATTCAGCATAAATAATAATTTTTAAGGGACCCCAAAATCGAAAGCTAGACAGTTTTAGGAATATGTGAATTCCACACGAAAAAATGTGATGAATATTAATGCTTTTATGGTCTGGCTTAGAAAAGGACACCCTAGTGTTTCTTTACAGGGTGTTGCCTTTCGAAAAACCCCCTTTTGGGGCGCTCCCCTGCCCTATTTCAGCCTTCCCCCTTTACCAGCCATACGCATTGCCACGCCATAAATTGCGCTCGCCTGCACGTCAGGAAGTCGTTGGAGCTGTCGAAAAAGGGGGGGAACCCCAAAGGGGGTTGGAAAAGTGTACAAAAAAAAAAGGAGGAAAGGAAGGAAAATACAAGGAGGCAGACAGGGGCGTGCAGTAAACTTTAATTTTCCGCCATTCCACTTTCGGTTGCCTGTTCGCTCACATTACGCATACGCAGCGTTGACGGCTGTGCAAAGTGTTGCCTGCCATTGGGCGGCACTCTCTCTCTGTTCTCTGTTTCCCTGTACTTTTCTCTTTCTCTTTCTGTCTATGGCTCTCCCTTTGTTTTCCTTTCTCACCGCTCTCTGGGCATATCCTTCGCATTTTCTCTCCGTCCTTTGGCTTTGTTTTTAAAATTCTTGCTAAAAAAAAGTTTTAATAAGTTTTAAATTTTAAAACAAACAAATTGCTTATAAATATTAATTAGACTTATTTTTTATGTATTTTTAAGCATTTTAATATTTTTTAAAACCAGTTCGGATGAGGATTTCCTGCTCGTATAATTTTTGCCATCATTTTTTCCCCGACGAGGTCGATTACCTTTTTCCTGTTTGTTTTCCCATTGCATCCCTGCTGTGTCTGTGTGAAGAGTCTGCCTGCGAGTGTATGTGTGTTTTGATTTCGAAATCATTTGACTAACAAATTGCCATTTTTTCTCCTTATTTTTATTGTTATTTACGCTTAGCCACAGATGAATCATCTTGAGCTCAAGTTCTGCGACTTTGGCGTAATTATAGTCGCAGTCATCAAACTGATAGCCTTTCCCGCTGAGACAGAAACACTTTTTAGTCACTTTGTTGGGCTAGGTCACGCACTTTGTAATGAGAGTGCGCCATACAGTGAACACTCATCCTGCGGCCACGGGGCGTCCAATTCCTGTTGCTCTCTCGCTTCCATGCCCGCTGGGAGCTTACCTAAGTGAGTTATGGCCATTAGTTTCATTTTTATGGCCAAGCGCTTAGAGCTAATGACCACTGAAAGAAAAATGAAAGTTTGTTTAAAGAGATAAGGGTATATTGAACTGGCAGACAAAGAGATATCGGGTCGGCATGGGAAGATATATGTTTATAGTTTAGGTATATAATTTATTATGGTGGATTTGTATTTCTCTCTTTTGGGTTATCATGGTTCTAATTTTAATATGTGAAGGGGATTTTCATGTAGTTGGGGAAATTTTAAATGTTTAAACTTTGTTTTTATGTGATTAAACTTAAATGTTTAAAATATTTAGGTATTTTTGGTTATTATCTAAAAAAAAACCTAAAAAATTCCACAAAGAAACTGCAAACGAAAAGATAAAAAATCCCTTGAGAAAGAGTAAAGTTTGCTGAAGTCTGGGATATATAACATACGACAAAATATTTACTTTCCTGGAGATATAAAATTTATTATACAACATTTACTTTGGCCTTTCCCAAAGCTTTTCCCCTCGCAGTTCTCCGCACTTTAATCTAATATAGATTCTCTTCTTATGGCGGCTCTTCCCTAAATTGAAATCTCATTAAAACCGCATTGCCGCAGATAAGCAATATATATGGTATTGTATACAAGCCTCGCATATATATATATCTACTATATAGAGTACACCATACCTAATTGAGTCAGCCTGATAATGCGATTAGTCTGGGGGCCAATGGAGAGATTTGCTAGTGTCTTGCCTCAGAGCAAGACTGACGACACTCGTAATCTTAATATTATTCTTGCTGCTTATTGTTGAAGGTTCGGGGTTCTTATTACTCATCGAGGGTGTTTAATAAGTGCGGGTGGCGATAAGCCTTAGATTGTTTGGAGGTTATCAGAAATAAGTTGATTAGTTTCATGGGGAATCTGTTGATGCTGTCACGAAAGAATGTTTAAGAGAACTTAAGAAGTATAAATATTAAATATATAAATAAAATATTCATTAAATTTAAGTTAACCCAATAAAAATTCCACTAATTTGCCCAAATAAAGACTCTTTAACTGACAAATATAGGTCAACTGTGGTTAAAAATGTTTAATTTTTTTGCAGAAATAATTTAAATTGACAAAGAAAAAAACTATCTGTTTATTTTCCAAGCTTTCCACCTGCATGCTGTTTTTTTCTTTATTTATTTTGGCCTGCCGGCTCATTAGTTGAGGTCACCTGATGAATGAATTCGTTTCAATTTGTTTACCCTCCCACTTCCCACCTCCCACGGGGCAACATCTATCTCTATTATAATGAAAATTAATGTGCAGTCGCCAGCGCTAAATCGATTTTCATTCACAGCTCTGTTTTTGTTTGTATGCGAATTTAATTTGGCTAATTAAAATCTAGAAAAGCTTCGGGCAAGGCTCGGGGATGGGTGACAAAGTCAATAGCCCAATCGGGGTGACCAAATAGAGACATGGTACCGCCCATGTCCAACAACCACTCCCATTTTTCTAGATATATTACTTTTCGGTTGCATGTCCGAGGCTCGTAATTCCGACATTTGGGTATCCGGTTCCTGTTCACCAGACAACAACACATGCAAATGACTCAACAGGGTTCGCTTTCCCATTTCTCTGGGCATTGCCTTAGAGCTCTGTTTCCTCTGTTGTGTTTCACTTTTCCCAGCTGCTAGGCAGTGGGTGGGTGGGTGGTCCGCGGCTAATTTGTTGTTCAAATTTATATTTCTCAGGATATATACACAAGTATTTCGGCCGGCTCGACCCTCGAGCTCATTAATTAGGAAATTCTTTGCTCTGTTTTTCCGATTTATTGTTTTCACATTCCCCAGTGTAAACATATTGCCAAAAGGCTGAGCGAGCCAAAGAGCAAATGGGCGAGAAGCAACCCGAACAGCACACACAAAATTTTCAGTTTTTCATTTTTCATTTCACATTTATACCCTGCCATTGGATTGGGAGTCTCTCTACAGTTTGATCAACTATTAAATAGTAAGAAAGGGAAGTCAACTTTGGAAGTTTAAAGTTAAAAGTAAAAAGGAGATCTCATTGGAATATTTTTGGATATTTCCTTAACTTTCCTAAGAGTAAGAGTATTTCAAATTCGTTTTCCCTCCTAAAATTTCCACTTCCTCCACTTGCTACTCATCTCGCATTTCGCCCAGCGATGGCAACAATTTCGAGATACATTTTTAAAGGCGCCATAAAAGTCGAATGATGACAATGTCAATGTCTTGCCCCCCCGTCCCTCAAAATTGTTCACCTCTCGCTCTCTCTCTCTCTGGAGGCGTGGGGCATGTGCTACTGACCTCCAGCCGGGGCCATAAAATCCACACTGCGACAGATCGGACAGAGAGAGATGGGGAGAGAGATATGGAAGAGATATTGGTACAGAATGTGGGCGCCATCAATTATAATTCTCGCGCGCAAAAAATTCACTTTTATGGTGGCGTATACTTGATGTGGTCGTCCGTTGATTTCCCATGTTTGCTTGTTTGTTGTTGTTGTTGTTGTCGTTTCCCTGCTGCTGTTTGGTGTGTCTGTATGTGTGTGAGTGTCTGTTTAATTATGAACAATTGACTGGCGAGAAATTTGTCTCACTGCAACTTCCGGTATTTCGTTTCTCATTTTTCAAGTTGCCTTTTTTCGAGATCGTTTCTTATGTATTTATTCCCAGAATCCCATTGTACGAAAGTCCCCAGCTTGAGTTTAATTTAAATTGGAATTTTTGTGGGTGGACTTTTGATCAATGCAGTCACAGTTTTTCCACCCTCTCACTGCTTTCTTTTGTATAAAAATATATATATATATATATATTCTGGCATCGACGTCGTCGTGCCTGTCGCATTGGCTTTCGGATAATCTTTATCAATTTGGGCCACTGACAGTTTCTCGGCTAGTGTTTTTGTTTGTGTCTGCCGCTTATTTATGGACAATGGGCCGCTTGTTTTAGCAAATATGGCAGCAATTCAGGCCAGTGGCTCTCAAGTGGGTGGCAGTGCCATTTTAAAGTTCCAACTGAAACTTAAACCGTGTGTAAAGTGGTCAATGGGTGTCGCAGTTCATTGCCCAAAATGGTTTTGAATAGATTAGAAAGTGATTTTAGTCATAAAAATGATATAGAGATTAGGTAGCAGAGAAAATTCAATAAAAGAACATTCCGATATCAATGACATTCAATTTACTGGAAGTTTAATAACCAATTTAAACCCGAGACTGACGCATTATGATCCCCCCTGCTATAAATACATTTTCCGAGTAAATGGCCTCGCCTATCCGTCGCTTTCAGCATAAAGTCATCCAATTTATCAACCCCAAATACAAGCACAAAAAGCATTTACAGCTTCCTTAAATGTTTATGATTAATTTCGCATAATTATTAATAACAATTTTAATTGGTTCCTGTCCCATGGCGTGTCAGAGATTCTCTTTTGTGATATTATAAATTAAAATCCAACAAAAAAACAAATAAATTATAAAAAAAAAAATGCAAACGCACAATTGAACAAAAAAAAAAAAAAAAAAAAAGGAGGAGATATAAAAAACAGCAACGAGTGAAATCATCGAGAATGAGCAAATTTTCCACAATCATCGCACTAAGATAAACCCGAGAGCAGAGAGCCCAATAAGGAAAATCAATCAGAGAGGCAAGAGGCGAAAACCAAACCAATTTTAAGTGATAATCAATACTAAGAAAAAGAGCACAGAAACCTTAAGTGAAATTAAATTGAAAGGCTTTATTAGCTATAGACAAGAACAACAACAACAACAACAACAGCACCAATCAACTACCAAACACCAATCAACAAACTAGAATATGTGATAAAGTCAAGTGTTAAATCAAAGTTAGTGCTTGTGTTTATGGCCAAGTACAACGTTGGGCAGTAATAAATAAAAGTTTCATGGGGCTTATTGCATAAATTCCCCTTAACCGTTAAGCGTTAACAGTTAGCCGTTCACCGTTCACCATTCACCGTTAAGAGTGATAAGGTTCGACGCTAAGGTCCCATAAACCCAGATTGCGTGTTAAATAATACATGGACCCAAGCTGAAGACGACAGTCAACAGCCGAAACAGCCAGCGGAAGATTAAGTTTATTCCCATAACTGCCATTTTCAACTCGCCTTTTCCGATGTCACTTTTCACTTTCCCAAGACTCCAACCTCAACAACAACAACAACAACAACAACAAAAGCAACAGCAACAAAAACACCAACAATAACAACAAACTTCTTTAAAAACATTCAAAAGGATAAAGAGTTAATTGGGAGACAAGCGAATCAGCTTGAAGGGCGACATCAAAGCCACGCTGATGATGGGCTACATCATGGGTTGTGCTTGTTTCAAAGGTAGGAACGAAATCAAGTGTGGAAAACGAGTGTGAAGTGCACTGAACAAAATTTTAGATACTAGAAAAACTATTCAGTTAACTTTTGAGGTTAACAAAATCCTATACTTAATTCATATTTTGCTAATCACTTTGTATAATATATTAATATACTCGTATAGATGTTCATATACCAAAAATCTTTAGTTTTGTTGACCAGTGTAAATTGGAATGTGAAGAAGATGCTAAAATGGGAATGCGAATTGAGTGTCAAAGGCATGCGAAGTAGAATGTGAAATATTTTAAGGAGATAAATAAAGAAATTGGGTATTTATTAAATTTTCTAATACATTTTAAGATAAACTCAGATTTTATGTAAAAAGTTGAACCTGAATGAAAAGTTATCTTTGAAAGTTTTTATAAAACATTGCATGTTTCCTAAGAAGTTTCAAAGTTGAGTTAAAAAAGTTGCAGCTTAATTTATTAAAAAGTTAATACAAGTTTTGTACTAAATAGTAGCCGTCCGAACTATAGTATCCGCCAGTCTACCCCCTTGTTACTCTTCAACTGTCAATCGTCAACCTGCCACTGGCCACATTTTCCCACCTCACTTTGTTCGGCTTTTCCTTCCGCTCATTAGGCGGTTGTCAAAGGAAAAGAAAAAGTCATGCGAAAAAAAAGAATCACAGCTTGAGGCTTTTCCTATTTTGTCACGCTTTTCGGTTTTTTTTTTTCGCCCTCTGCTGCACACGCATTTTCGCATTTTTTATGCAACGTCACCGACGACGTCACAGAAGCGGAAATGAGAGCCTGCGCTCTGCATCCTGCGCGTGCTCTCTTCATCCTTGTTTTCGTCTTTCTCTCTTTCTGGCTCTCCCGCTGTTAAGTTTGACTTATTAACAGTCACTTAACAGTAATTTGTAACATTTTTTATGGCAACTCGATTATTTTGGTTTTTGTGCATCTGCCATGGCGATTTTCCCATTTGCCTTTTGGTTTTTCACGGCTTTTCATGGTTTTTCATGCCTGTTTTTTTCCTCCGACCCTCTGTGTGGGCAAATTACTCGATAGCCTTTTTGAGTGCAATGTGATTTTTATGTTGCCTTTTGCACTTGCCTTGTTGTTTTGGCTTCTGGCTGAATGTTTGTGGTGTTTTCGGGGGTATAATGGCTGAGTCCTTGAGTTTGTTTATCTGGTTAGGATTGGGATATAGAAGGTATATAGCGTATACGAGGCGGTATCTTGATTTGTTTGGAGGTGAAGTGCAGTCTTTGTTTACCTTGTGGTTCTACTGTTTGTCAGTCAAGCTTAGACTTCACTGCACTTTATTTTATGGTTTGACTGGCTGTTAGTTTAAGGTTAATCTTAATTGGCTGTTGACCTTTAGAGACAAATTGGTTTTTATTAATTTATCATATCAGTGTCAACTCTACTTTCACCTCTCTAGGTACAGCCCAGTGTATTTGTACTTTATTTTTAGCACCTGGAATGTAAAATTCTTTGAATGAATGGTTAGCATCCTTAAACCATCTCTCGTTTGAGGCATTTCCTGTGACCTGCGAAGGCAGAGAATGCCTTTGGGCACTTAGCAGCCTCCTTGGGCCTCCTGTCAACCCACCTAGTTTTCCACCGCCTTTATCTTCCCGCTACTTTCCGCCTGCCTGTAAGCTGTTCTTTGCTTTTGCATTCCATAAGCCACAAAGTATGAGTAAGCACTTAACCCTTTCTTTGCCCGCTTTCCTGCTTTCTCTTACCCTCTTTCGTTCACTCTCTCGCTCTCTCTCTGTCTCTCTTGCATTCCTGACACGCATTGCAAGTCTAACCTTTCACATTTATGCGTTGCACACGCCCCTTGGCCGCCCACTTTTTCTCTTCTAGTTAGTTTTATTCAATTTTTGCGCTATTTTTACTGATGCAATTTTACAGCGGAAACGAGGAAATCGAGACAGCCGTAGAGAAAGTGTGTAAAAGGGTTGAGGAAGGGGGTTAGGTTGCGAGAGTGTGTGCATGAGAGACAGCAGGGCAAGGAGGCTGCCTAAGTGCTTCGCCCATTAAAGTATGCAATCATTTTGCGGTTAGTTGCCCTTGTCTTCCTGCCTCTTGAACCGCCCCTTCACCATCACTTATCTTCTCCAGTTTCCTTGCCCCCCCTTTACCCTTAAGCAATTTCCCCGCTTTTACGGCTGCATAAATTTCGCCACTGGCATTCGCCTTTAAACCACTTTACTAATCCGTTCTAAGGTCGCTAGTTCCTTGACGGGATCAACCATTTCCCAGGTGTCTTTGCAGGTATTAGGAGTTATTGCCTGACTTAAGTGGATTATGATTTAATTTCCCCACAAAACTAACTATAAACTATTATTGGAAACAATTCAAAGTAATAGATTTCAGTTTGTAGATAGATTAATAAAGTTTTTGATATATGAAACTCCCCAGAAATCTCTTTCATCTTTGACATTTATGCCATATTTTTTTTTGCCGTTCCATTTGCTTCCCCTCAAGTTCATTCATAAAC
This sequence comes from Drosophila eugracilis, assembly GCF_018153835.1. NCBI lineage: Eukaryota > Metazoa > Arthropoda > Insecta > Diptera > Drosophilidae > Drosophila > Drosophila eugracilis. Next base: position 3,865,017 of record NW_024572964.1, on the reverse strand, counting down.
AAATTAGTGGGTTCTTCTTCTTCCCAGCCTTTGCCCCCACAATTAAATCGAAAACACAAGATTTCCCCCCCTCGATTCGTTGACCCCTCTCTCTCTCCCTCTCTCTGACCACAAAGTAGAACACCCGTAGAATCTACGTATAAATAAATAAATAAACAAGCGTTTAATTGAACCGGAAATTATTGTGTGTGGGTTGTGTGTATGCTTCTTCTTATTCACCTCCCAACTGAGTGTGCTTGTGTGTGTGAGTGTGAGTGTGAGTGTGTTTCTTATTGGAATTCGTTGTTCGGTTTTATTTAGTTTTAGCCCACAGTTGTTGTTGCTGTTTGCTCGCATTGCGTTTTAGCTCTTCAACTTGTTTGCCCAGTTGGTTTATCGTCGTTAGAAAAAGTCTGAGAGAGAGAAGGAGAGGTGTATATGGTGTGTGAAAGAGACAGGAAGACAGCGGCTAGTGAAGTTTTCTTGCTTTGGGGCAACAAAAATATCTACATGGGACTGATTAGTTTTATTCTCGGCTTTGCCAGCAAGTGCCAGAGATTTAAGCTGAAATGGGATTATGGAGAAAAGTTTTTCGAATATTTATTGTATTACTTTAAGAAGGGGTTTTTCTACAATGCAAGCTTATCATGAGTGTTATTTTGGGTTTAAGTTGTTTGTTTTAAACTTCAGTTCGACTAGGAATTAGAAAACAAACTCATCGCTGTCATGTTGAGGGTAAAATCTGAGAAAACCAATTTTCGCATTTTCGATAAGGGGTTACATCATCAAAATTTGTAACAAATTAACAAATTTTTACGTTTTAAACTGTGAATACAGTTTTGTTGGATTTTTAATTACGAGCTTAGCGAGGTATCACATTCCATATTCGGACCATTATTGCCCAAGTTATGGGCATAACCCTGGCATGTTGAGGAGAAAATCTAAGATAACGAATATTCACATTTTCGATTAAAATTTGCGAAAAAAGGGTAAACATTTACATTTTAAACTGTGAATGCAGTTTTGTTGGAATTTTAGTTTCGAGTCCATCGATATATGACATTCCATACTCCGTCCGTTTTTGGCTTTGTGGTGGGAAGAATTGTGATTGTTTGGGGAGTCAATCAGACTTACGATTTCTGACAGAAAATGATACCTTTTTGATCGGTTTTATACCTATTACTTAGTCAAAAGAAGACGCACAGCTAAAAGGAGGACTGTTTTGTGAATCTAACGACCGAAACAAACTTTCCTCATCATTCGTTTTGTGATTTTTGGATTTTTAATTTTTAGCAATTTTTTGAATTTTTTGCAAGGGGTCATCAAAATATGCGAAAATTGGCAACATTTTTACATTTTAAACTGTGAATACAGTTTTGTTGCAATTTTAATTGCGAGCTTAGCGAGGTATCACATTCCATTTTCGGACCATTATTGGCTAATTTATAGGCATAATAATTTCATGGTAAGGAGAAAATCTGAGATAACCAATTTTCGCATTTTCGGTAGGGGCTAACATGTTTGTTTACTCTCTAGTTTACTGCACATTGAAATAACCTCTACTTTGGTTTTTTAAGTTGTCTTTATATTCGATTTAAATGCAGTTACAATTTTAAACTAGAAACTGTTGTTAAGTATTCTTCTTCTATATTTTATTTTTGATTTAAGGTACCAGAAAGGCATTAAAATCCTCAAATACACATTTTAAGATATTGTTAAGAGAATTTTTAGTTGCTCGTTTACATTAGCAGTAGGGATTCCCCGTCTAGAACCCATTAATATTCAACCCCTCGCATTAGCGTGATATTTCCCCTTTCTTAGTGTGGGTGTGTATCTGTGCTTGCGTGTGTGTGCCCTCTGTATCTTGCAGCACTTTCTGGTAAATTACAGTTGACATTCGTTGCATGTTCGACTGGCGATGCTCGACAATTTCCATTTCCATTAATGGCTGCCCAGCCACGCCCCCAACTTGTTGAATTAAATATAATTTGACGTTATTTATTGGAATGGAGAAACTCAAAGAGCTATCTTTGCTAGATAATCTGGCATTTCAGCACCCTAATTACCCAGCTGAAGGGGCTATAAAATATCTTGGGAGTAGCAAAGAACGCATTAGTTCAGCCAAAATGTCTCGATTAGCGACAGCTTACCAAAGAACGGTTGTGGAATATTTTCGAAAAACAAGTCTCAATGGCTTTGGCCTGCTCTACTTTATAAGAAAGCGAAGAATTCAGCGAATCTTCTGGTTTTTGTTTATTAGTTTTGGCATAATTTTTGCCGGCTATGCAGTGTTTTCCATGATTCTGGAATTTCTCAGCTACTCAACTTTAGCAGATCTCTCTGAGTTGAAGGTTTTGGAAGAGGAAATGGAATATCCAAAATTGAAAATATGCAGTGGCTATAGGCTTAGTCACAGGAAAATGCTGAACTACGCAGCTGAGTTAGTAAGTTCTGGTAATAAATCGGTGGAGTTTTGGCTGAGTAAGTTAGCATTGATAGAAGGTTACTTTGATGATTTTTCTGTGAAGGAGGAAGAGGTTTTTGGTTTGAATAGTTTACTGACTGTAAAGAATATCACTTCACTTTTACTGAGTTTAACTCCAGCTTGTGAGTCTCTAATACTTAGATGTGAAAAAAATCAAATTTCTACAAATTGCACTAACTTATTCATACTAGAAGCTGGCAGTCAAGGCAACTGCTGCGTTTTAAGCAAGGAAAACCTCACTGGGGAACTTTCCCTGTTCCTAGACTCCTCCCAAGAAGATGCATATCCCTTGAAAGATAACCTTCCAGGCTTTAGCTTGCATGTTCCTAGTTGGCAGGGCAGAATGAGCCTTAACCCTGGAGAAAGGGCAGCTGTGGAAATAGAAGTTATGGAACTTCTGGGAAATACTCAATTAGAAGAGTACGCCATAGGAAAGCGAGGTTGTTATTTTCCTCAAGAGGGTGAAAGTAGAGAGAAGTGCCTCCATGAGTGCAGAATAAAAGCCACGCTAATTAATTGCCAGTGTGTGCCATATCCAGTTGAGTTTTCCAAGGAAAACTTTAAACAGTGTTCTTTGGAGAATATAACTTGTTTGCAGCTGATAGAGGGTGAGTTTTCTCTTTATAGTTTCTCTAACTATTTAAAGTGATTTAATTTTCATATAAACCCAGAGAACTGGTCACCCTCACAGTGTCCCCAATGTCTGCCTCTCTGCAATGAACAAATTTATAGATTGAAAAAACAAATTCAGGGATATTTGCATCCTTGGAGAAGTGAGTTGAGTTTTAAATTTAAAACACCGCGTCGCCAGCTCTACAAAACAAACATTCTCTACCATTGGTATCAGATGCTGTGTGAGTTTATTTAACTCTTAAAAAAAATATTCAATAAATTAAATTAAAAACTTTATTTTGTTATAAAAACAAAGCAAACGTTGGCGGCGTTCTGGGCATTTGCATTGGCTGCTCTTTCATCAGCGGCTTCGAGCTGATCTACTTTATGGTCTTTCGTTTATGGTCAAACTATCTTCGGCAGTCTGAGATTTAATTAAGTTAAATGTTGCACATACGCCATGTGGGCAAATTTGTTGTGATTTATCTCGCTGACAACGTGCCACCGACAGCGTAGCATTAATCTTGATGACTTGAATTGTAACTGAGGCGAAATAAATGAGTGACAGTGGAAGGAAAGGACAGTGCTTGGGTGGTGGGTGGCTGGGTGACTTAGCTGGAGTGTGCCGATCATCAAGGTTAAGTGGTCTGCTGAGTCCCCTTTTCATCGTCTCGGCTTGTTCACAGTTCGTCGCCTGGGGGGCCACTTGATGACTACTGAACGGCAGCGAAAAAGATACAGAAAAATGTATCTTCTTATAGAGAGACTGGAAGAAAAATGTTTATAGATTAAAGAAGGGCTTTCAAGATCAAAAATAGATAGTTTTATGACCAAAAAAGCTAAGAAAAAAAAAATTAAATATATAAGAGAAAGATTTATAGAAAGAGATTTAAGAAAACCTTCATTTTCTGATTTCTATTAGCTGCTACTTTCTCTCAGTGCCCTTGTGCGAGTGTGAAAACCTTTCCCTAAGTGCACTTCAGTGTGCGTTTTACTGTATTGATTTTTTCTCAACCGTCTTGTCAACTTTTGAATAATAAAAATCTTCTTTCTTTCATTGCAGGTGAGTTTTCCCAAGAAAATAGTGCCCCGACTGGCTATAGCGTAAGTTTTATAAGGTTAAGAATTTAAATTTCCAAAACTAAGTTAACAGAAAATGTTAAAAGGCTGTTAAGTGGCAGAGAGAAGCTTCGAAAGCTCTGCAGAGTAAGGAAATCAGCTAGGTAAGATTTTCTTTTAAAAAGAGCTTTATGGGAAAGCTTTTCTTTTGGGGCTCTTGAGTTGTGTTAAATACAGTGTAATTTTATGGTCCTCTCTGGGTTATCACAAATCATGTTCAATCAATTGAAAGCCAAGACAGAGCAGCAGCTTCTAAAATCAAAAAACATGCTTAAATTTCCAGCCATGAATTATCAAAAATCTAGAGATAAAAACTGCAATCTAAGCAAGGAATAAAAACCTAGAAGCTGCACACAAACACACCCATTTAATAGCCTTCTGGGGGCACAAACACACACACACACACACACACCGGGCAAGGCGAACGTCTCCATTAATTTTAAAACCGCCAACTTATCAGGGCAGCGCGTCATGGTCCTAAGTGATTTCCCCAGCTCTCCGTTGATTTACGGGGGAAAAGTAGCATCGGCGGATATCTGCTCTATATTACACACATAGAGCCACTAAACGCAAGGACATGCGATGCCATGTCCTTCACCTTCCACCCTGTCGTCTCTCCTCCAAAAAAAAGGAAGCGAAAAAAATTTATACATAAATATCTCCGAGCGGAGGAACCTTCGGCATTCCTTTTAAAGTATTCCGTATGCGGCGGCGGCTTGTCCTGACATTATTATTTTTTATATCGTTTTTTTTTTTCGTTGTTTCTGCTCGGCTGATGAGTCGCTGATCAAAGGCATTCCGGGCTGGCTTTTCCGGGCAACAGTTTCGTGGAAAATTCAATTGGTCCGGCTTAATGTGTCACTTTACAGTCCATTCGAGAGTAGTTCGATTTAGCGGCAACTAATTTGGGATATTTGAGAGGGGATCCTAGGGTTCTATTGGGTATCCTGTGGAAATGGGAGTTCGTTTGTGAAGTGGGAAGGTAATTTAAAGCCTACTTTTAGGGTGCTAATTTTATTCCTTAAAGATGGAAGTTGATTTACTGCCTTTAAATTCCTCTAAATAAATGACAGAATATATATATAGACCAAAAACTCAAGTGACTTACCAAATTGAAGGTGTGAAAAACTTGTTTAATTTCTTCGAAATTGGGCATTGTTACCATTAGCAACATGTGCAGGCGTGGGCGGGCCAAGTAGAAGAAAAGTTTTCATTGCAAACTTGAAATTAAATTGGTTCAAATTAAACATTTCAAACAGCTTAAACTTGTGTCTCAAATTGCCAGCCATTGTTCGACGCCCGACTCCGACTCCGATCGGATGTTGGCCTGGCCCCAAGGACATTTAGGCAAAGGACCCAAGCAGAGTAGTGATGCTGCTTGACTGCCTGCTTGGTCTGCCTTCTCCCCTTTTTCTCAGAACAGAATCCTGCATCGATGTTGACTGTCTCATTTGCATAATTCTAATATGGAACATTTTTGGCCAGCAGCAGCAGCAGAAGCTCCCTCAACTGTCCACCTACACACGCACACACACACACTCACACACACTGGGCCAGGAGATTTGCATAAATAAAAGCGTAGTTGGGCCTCCATGTCCTTGTCAACGTAAATTACGGCCATTTGATTTCGGCAATTACAACGCATTTTTGTGCAACAATTTCCCGTAGTTTCCCTTGCCTGATTTATCTTGTTCTCCCCCTGCCACAGGCGGGTAGGGCCATTTCAATTTAAGCTGCCCTCCTCAGTCAGCTTTCGACATGTTGTGTGTGTGTGTGCTGGCCAAGTTAATTATGAGCTTATCCTTGGACTTGTCTGCAGTCGACTATATTTATTGTCGCTGTTTTCTGTCTGCAGGACTTCCTCTGTGATTTTATCCGCCATTGTTCGCGGACATTTTCCTGCAACCGAGGCGCAGCAATTTGGCTCTCGTCCTAGAAGTCCAAGCAACAAAAACTAAGGTAGACAACCTTGGCCATGGGAAGGACTTTCTATTTATCTATTTACCCCAAGCCAAGTTGCCGCCGTGGACTTGTTTTTTGGACTATTTGCATTTGGCGGGCGGAAAATGAGAATGAAAATGATTATCATTTGTTTTCGTTAAGTTGGCTAAAACCAAAACTGTCCAGAGAGCCAACAAGTTGTGGCAGCTCATAAAAATGAATTACGTGCGGTGGACCCAAGGATTCTAGTAGTTTATCTAAGCTTTTCCTCTTGTCCCTCTTGCCCCTCCCGCTTTGCCTTTTCCTAGGAGTTTTCCTTAGATTTCCAGGGATAAGTTTTGCGTAGGGGTTTTTGGGATTGCAAGAAAGGATAAAGCATATTCACGGTCCAATGATATGAGACAATTTTTGTTGTGGTTTAAAGGAATGCAAATTGAATTTGCTTGGGTAAATTTATGTATGAGGAAATACGGAAAATACACGCTTGATTTAAAAGCCATTCGGGCAGGGGTTGTTTCGATCGAATTATTTCCATATTTTTCTCATCAATTTGTGGCTACAGGGAAGTTATTGCTTCTTTGCTAACTTGTGATTAAGCTAAAAAAACAAGTCATTACCATTAATATTTAATTCTAACGATCAATCATGCCAACGTTAATGCAAAATTCTCCTTTGGCTAACAACCTGAATCGCTTTTCCAATTACAAAGAAATAACTCAAAATAATTTGTATCGATTTTGGTGAAGAGCTCTTCTCCCGTAACGACTATTTTGCCTGCATCAATTCCTCCTCTGCGATTTACATGATTTCCTTTGCCGACTTTCCAATCCGCTTTTCCGCATTTCCCCTCCCGCTGCCCTTGACCGTTGTGTAAGTCCCGGAGTCTTATGCAAATGCTTTGAGTCCCCTCAATAGTGGGGGAGGAGCGGAGCGATCCCTGTCGTCCTGTCCGTTCAATCAAAGTTGACATTGCCTGGCGGGAACATCCAGGAGACCCGGGACAGGGATTCATCCCTGTCATTGTCATTTTTCCTCTCTGTTAGTGTGTGTGTGTGTACGGTAGTGTGTGGGCGTTTTAAAGCGATTTTATTTATGCAACGGCATGTGCTCGCTGAGCCGAGTTCTTAACCGAATTTGGCATGCAAATTTTGCACGTGCCTTCATCTTTGTGTGCATTTAATTATTAAAATTTAATTTGGCCAATTCTTTCTGCTCTGGCTCTTGGCTTGGGCCTTTTCTTTCAGTCCTGAAATCAGGTTGGAAACTACTCGGAAAATCGAGGCCTTTGTCTGCCGAGCAAACAACCTGTTTGCATCCTTCGAAAAGGAAATCTAAAATATGACCCGAAATAGTTTTTTTTTTTTCTGGTTATAGCCAAGAATGGCATTATTCCTGTTGCTCTTCTCTTCTGGCTGATAAATATTTGATAACTTGCGTCACTGGCATTTTTAATGCCTAAGAGAGAGCACCCTTTCTTGGTCGAAAGAGAGTTTTGGTGGGTAGAAGTTTAAGAGAGAGAGAGAGTTGAAAGCTTTTCCCAGCACGTGCCGTTTTGTCGGCGAAAAGCGAATTCAAGTTCAAGTCACACACAACATTGAAAGCCAAGTTCACAGGCTCCAAGGCTCCCTTGTCCTCGCCCTCTTCCTTTCTCTTTCTATACGAGTCAGGCTGTCTCTTTCTCTGCCGCTGACTATGTATTTTTGTGATTATGTAAGCAGTTTCTGTGTGTTTTTCCCAGCTATTTGTCCTTTGTTGGGTTTTTATTTAGTATAATGATAGTTATGGGGTGTGAAAAATATCTGAAAAATATAGAAATATTTATGGATTAAGCGTGTTTATTCTATTATTAAGCAATTTGTTAACTTTGTTAAACAAATTTTGAGTTTTTTGGAGTCATAGACTTACTAAATACTAAACTAAGACACAGACTAACTTGCTGAAACCTTAACCAGCCTTTGTTTATCTTTGTTGTCTTTAAATTTGATTTTTATTTTTCGGCTCAAAAATTTCAATTTCAATTGCATTTTCTTCTGTTATTTATTTTTCATTTTCCCTGGCATTTTGCTGAATGCTGGCAGCCGTCCTTTTTGTGATTCCTCACCAGCTATCTGTTGTTTGTTGTGTTTTTCCTTTTTGGCCTTCTTTTGGCCGCCTTTCCCTCTGTCATTTCCCCCTTGTCAATGAGAACAACAAAAGCGGAAGGACGCCCGCCGCCATAGTTTCTTCCAGCTGGCTGTCTCTTTTGCCCCAGCCCTACCCATCTCTTTCTTTTGGCATTCATTGCGTGGCTGTCTCACATATCTTAGCTTCAGCAGCATCCATAAACTGGTGTAAACTTGTGTTTTCTATACCAACTAGTTGGCATTGGTTTTTGTGCCCCTCTCACTAAATATATTTTGTTATTTTGGTAGAAGAGGAACCCGAAGACTTTCCCTTGTTGCGCATTCGAGATGAAGTCTGATTTAGCCTCTGGGGACTTTCAGCGTAGTCCTGGCCTTGATTAGCTTTCGGTCTCGCCCTGGAGATTCTGGGAATTTCAATTCAAATCACTATAGTACCACGACCACTGGTTTATATTTAGCCCTGTTTAACCTTGTGGGCACGGGCACACTTCCTTTTCGGCGTGTCACTATTGTGGGTCTCTGTTCGCAGCCAGATGACAATGATGGAGCCTGGCATTGATGCTGAAAGGACACGGACAGGGACAGGGGCAGAAGGACACGGCCAAGGACGCGCCAGGAAATGAGAAGGGCCGTCGAGTTATGACTATGAAGTGTTGGCTCATCAACGCGAAAGTTATCTCAGCGACGTCTCCCCTCAAACTTCAGTGGCTGTCTGTTGATTTTCACAGCATTTTCCCTGTCTAACGAACTAAGAGCAGCTGTTAGTTTAGATTTTATACAAGTAATATAATCGTAGTTATGTAACATTGTAGTTTCCTTTCACCGAAGTTGCTTAGTTTTATTCTTAAAAAGATCCCAAAGTTAAGACCAGCCCATTGCCTGCTAATGACTTGCACTTGGGCTCCTTTAATTTGCTACTGCCACTGCCACATGCCATTCGGCATTAATTTGCCACAGCCTCCAGTTCTCCTCACACTCTCCGCTCATTTGTGCTCTCTTCTGCTTTTGGGCTCACTTAATTACAATAATTCATCATCTTGTTTTCGTTCTATAGAAATCCAGCCACGCTCCATGTTGATTAAATTCATGTTCCCATTGTTTGGGCTCTTTTTGTGAGCTGGAAATGGAGATGATGGAAATTGTAGCATCCTAAGAACTTAATAGGGGAAAATGCTGTGCCGTATTATGTGGCTTGGTTTATGGTTCTGCTGCTCCTTCGATTGCATGTGCAACAGGCAAACAGGCAAAAAGCAGCATAAATATATGGCCCTGGCCATGGCAATTGCATTGACGCACACAAAAATCCCCCTTCTCCCTTCTCCCCTCCCAGCTTTCTGCATTTTCCCATTTTCCCTCGTTGGCTAGCCGCAAAACTCCTGCCAGATGATTTCAATCAGACTGTGGGCGTGCATTAATGAAGGGGAAACTGGTAAAGGAAAAACGAGGGGGCAAATCGAGGAGAGGCGGGCGAAAATGGGGAGTGGACAGGACAACAGGCTACGAGCCGGGCCAACAAACATGGCATAAACAAAACACACACACACACAGCCGAAATAATAGCCAATGAGAGTGGGAAAGAGAAAATGCAGCGAGAGTTGGCAAAAAGCTTTTCATGGCCAAGAGAAAAGTCGAATAGCTTTTCGTGCTCTTGCTCTGGCTCAGTGATGCTCATTTTTTTTACTAGTGAAATAAATTTTGGCTTAAAACAGAAGAAATTCTAATTTAAAATTATTTTTATAAGCAGAAAAAACCTTATTTTAAGGCCTTACCAAAATAACTACAAAATTAAGATTTTTAGAAGTCAAAATGGGTGGAAAACTTGGGAAGTTTCTGTCTAAAATCTCATAAAATAAATACTTAAATATATTTTTTAGAAATCTTTAATATTATTTAAGACAAAAACGTTCTTGAAATCCTTAAAAATCAATAGCTTAAAGTAGAGAAGAAAAGACTGCAAAAATGTAGTCTAAAAATCCGGAACTTAGGGCAATTAATTCTCTCAAAAGAAAAGTTTTCCCCGTCAATTTATTATGATCTCTAAAAATTGGTTTGCTAGCCTCTAAAGTCATATATTTGGCAGCCAGAAAAGTTGGCCAACTTCTTCCGTATTCCATAACTTTTTCATTTGACTTCAAGACTGAAACAAAGAGATTATGCAAACGGCTGACTAGAACGACAATTTTCATTACGAAACTTTGTCGCATCGGCTGAGTTGAATTATGCAGTTGGCAAAGGATTGCAAGGTGTCATTAATAATTGCTTTATGTGGCTAAAATGTGGCTAATTGACAGAGCAACGTGGCTAGGACTCTTCTTCCCTTCGCCCATTTCCATAGCTGCTATGAAACTAAGAGAAAGCCTGGAGATGGAAGATGGAAGCCTCAGAGTTCAACCACCAGAAAAGCTCTCTCTGCGCCGCTTATCAGTGGGTGATGCTGCTGCTCTGGTGGCTCTGATTCTCAGTTCTCAATTCTCAATTCTCAAAATTCTTGGGTGGTTGTGGACGCGCTAGGACACACAAGTGTGTGTGGTTTTGGTCGCTGCTCGACGCTCGTCGCTCGTCGCTGGTCGCTTTTGGCTTTTCGCGCGGCGCTGCGATGTCATGAAAAACATTTGAACGGCTTCCGTGGGCCATCAGTTTGTTGGCAATACTCGAGCCCGTCGGAGCACACGAAAAAGAATTTTTGAAAAAAATATTCCAAAATTAGAAAAGCATTAGAAGAAAATTCTCTAAAAAAAAACAAAAAACTTTCAAAACAAAAGACAACAACAAATGTTTATCAAAATCCAAATGCCAAACAAATTGTGATGTGATACGAGGCGGCTAATTAACGCGTCTTTTGAGTTTTTCCCTCATTTTCCTTGATACCTTTCCGTTGTTTTTGGGTAATCTTTATGTTCTCTGCCGCCTTTCAATTTTTTATGAGCTGTTAAACGTATTTATCGGCGAGTGTTTTCGAGTGTTTTTCGCGCCGCGAAGTTAATTTCAAATTTTTATGCTTTTTGGCCAATTTATGCGAGCAGCTTTTATGTGCCAAGCGAAATCAACAACAAAACCATAAATAAATAACTCTGGCCGTGAATGAAATTGAAAATTTCTGGTGGACATAACATATATTAGAGAGAGAGAGAGGAAAGAGAACTAAGTGGTTCGATTAATTTTTGAAATTAAATGAAAAGTGCATTGACTTTGGCAAAGAAAAACACAGAATACAAAGTCAAGGTGTTCTCTCTGGCCAACTCTTGTTATTGTTGTCTCTGCGAAATGCATTTTATTTAACGAATTTATTCGCAACGAAATAATCAACAGAAAAACATATTTAAATATATTGCTAAATTTGTGTGTGCTTGAAAAAAATAAAACAAAAAATATAGTAAGCTTAATTCATATCCCAGCAAGCTGATTCTTTTAGTTTTGGCAGGAAATTGAAATGCATTTTATTTGAAAGGCAAACAAAGTGGTTTTGTCATTAATTATTTGGGGTTTTAACGAGTCAATAAATAATACTAAATGCTCATTTTTCTCAGCCAACTTAAGTGACTTTTAATCGCTTAAATAATAAATAAATAACTCTCTCTAAGCAGCAAATATGAATAAATCTTCTCATAGAAAGCCTATTAAGCCAGCTTACTCTCCCATTGCTAACCAAATTAATTGACTAAATTAACACAAATTGCAATTTCTATGGCCTTAGCAGTCCATTCTAATCACATCAGCAGAAATACCTCAAACAATTCCCAAACAATTTGCCATAAACAAAACCAATATTAGAGCCAAAGTGGTTGCCAATCCTGAGCAAATATTTGAGAATCAGCTTGCCACTACACCCACTGCCACGCCCATTCGAATAGCTATTATAAGTTTGATGTGCAACTAAGAAAGTAAATTACCGAAAATTTCAATTCGATTGAGGCCAAAATAAACAGAAACAAAAGCAGAAGCCACTCTCTCAAATCACATGAGGATTTCCATAGATGGAAAAAGTTTCGCAATTAGAGTGAGTTCTGAGGAAGATAAGCTGAGATGGGGAGCCGAGATAAGGATGACAGGCGAAGGCGAAGAGTGTGGAAAGTGGAAAATGGTTATACACTTTCCAGAACTTTATCATTCATCCAAGGGTCGGACACTCAAATTATAATTTACTGGCCTTAGACTTGGCAGACTTTTTAGTGGGCGCTATGTTTATCGAGGTTTTACTCCAGGCACAGGGAAAATAAATAGAAAAGTATCTTCAAGAACCAGTTTAAGGTGTTAGTCCTTAGTTTTCCTTTAAGTTCACCCTTACTTTATCAGTGTATAATTTTTGTACATTTTTCGTAACGCAAAAATACGCACCACCTGAGAGCGAAATTTGACCCGTCCCGTGTATCTGGAAGATACATAAATAATAATACCCTGCGTTGGCGAGGGCGGACCAGCTGGGTTAACTGAAGCAAATGGCCATCGATATGGATGCCATTTGCTCTGAAGTATCCTTGAGGGGCAGCAGCAGCAGAAATGGGAGAAAAGCTAAGCAGGCTTATTTGTCCAACAATCCCAACACCCCCTACATTCGCCCATCCTTTGGGCTTACGTGACTTTTGTGCCATGTGCGAGTGGTGGTCCTACCATAATTCTTCCATTTTCTCTGGATCTCTCTGGGTGCAAGTGAAATTAATGAAGCAGTTCATCCGACACTGAATTGATTGGCTTATTACGCTGGCAACTTGAGTAGGAATAGGAATTGGAATTTCACTTTCACTTTTACTTTCATTCCCTGTCGTTTTCCAGACAACAACGATTTTTTTCTGCCAGGATAAGTGCTGCGATGACAGGACATTTCTTTTTCGGCCCGCATGCCCCATTTGGTTGGCTGCTGCTTTCCCCAGGGGAGCAAAAAGCATATGGAGAGCTTCTCATAATTGAATTCCCATCAAACCGCAAATAACATCAAAATTACATTATTTGCTCTCGCTTTCAGTTTTTGTTTTTTTTTTGTTTTTTGTTTTTCGTTTGGTGTCGTCCTGGCTCTTAATTGCGAAACATTTCCGATATTTCAGTCACGTTCGATTGCTATCAATATGCCACGTCAATGCCTCAATATTCGGCAGCAGTGGCAACTTTTTGCCAGCCTTGCCTGCCTGCCTCAACATTTCCATCTGCCATGCCATTAATTTTTGGTCTTGCTTTTCCTCCTTTTTTTGAGTAACATACATTTACATAATACCACAAAACATATTGGCCAGAGAGGAGGGGGGTGGATGGATAAGCCCCCTAGTCATTTGTTTGATTAGCAATTTCAATGGGCGTGACAGAAACACTCAGAAGTCGAGGGGGAAATCGTTGAAAGGAAAAGCTCATAAAGAAGTTTTCGCTTGACAAACGCACAAAGATTTCCCATCAATTACTTTTCAAATGCAAATATTTTACAGAAAACCTAAAAACAGAAAGAGAAACGGCAGTTACTATAACCAAAAAATATTGTGTTTCCTGAAATCAAACTCAAAACTAACTACGATTTTAAAGATCCATAAAATTAAACGGTTAACAAAAGCATCAAATTAAAGTCAACTACACGGGTCGGTTGTTGTTTAAAAACCAAAAAAAAACTATATAAACATCTATACAGAAATATATATTAATATCTATATACAGAACTTAAAGACAAGCGTTAAAGAGGCTTTCAGAACTAACATTTAATGTGAACTTAAAACCATAAACCTTAAGTATATATACCAACTAAAGGCTTCAACTTGAATCGTATGTGACAGAAGCGAACTAACTGCTCAACCAAGTCAACTAAGTAAATATTTGTTAATTAAAAAAGCCAACAAAATCAACAAAAACAACAACAAAGACAGCAACACTATACAAATTAAAGCAAACAAAGTTACAAATCGCCGCAATTGAAAGCTTCCATTTTGAAACAGAGAAATATAAAGCAGAATAAATATTTAACTATATGAATTTATGCAACATATATGAACCTATAAAATATATATATATATATATAAAGAAGTTACTATTTTCTATAAATTTAATATTCAATATACAAAGTTGAAGACAAAAACCAAAATCAAATCAAACTTTGCCCAGTCGAGTACTGCAAATACGAACTTCTCGGAGACAAATAAAATATTTTAAATATTAACTAAACCTTAAAAAACATCAACTATAAACAATATTCAAACACAAAAACTAAGAGGAAAAGTGAAAAATTTAAACAAAAAAAACTCCTTTTTGGTCACACAAATGCTGCAATATCAGCAACCGCAACAGCAACAGCAACAGCAACAACAGCAGCAGCAGCAGCAACAGCTACAACACCAGCAGTTGCAACATCAACAGCAGCAACATCAGCAACTACTGCAGCAACAGCTGCCGCAGCAGCGACGGCAAACGTACAAGGAATACTTGCAGCAACATCAGCAGCAAAAGCAACAGCAACAGCTGCAGCAGCAGCAACAACAACAACAACAACAACAACAACAACAGCAACAACCCCTGCGGATATTCCGCGTCCACTACATCCGGTTGAATTCCAAGGACGGTGTACCGTCCATCAACCAGCAGGTCAATGGCTATCCCAATGGATCCCCCAACGGAGCCAAAATGAAGACCATAGCCCCAAATATCCGCCGTCGGCGGCGGTGCGATAAACACCACTTAGAGCTCTACTGCAATGAGACCACCACGCCACCCACAAATGTGCCCACCAGCAGCAGCAGTGGCAACGTCAGCAGTAATCAGTTGAAGCCCGGAGGCCTAAGGATCCGGGAATGCATTACAGCACCGAGTACGGCGGCCAGTTCGCCGGTGGATGAGCACATGTGCATCCCAGCACCGCCCATTACACCGCCGCCCGCTTTCCTCACCGAGGGCTACAAACGGTCCAGTACCTCGGTCTCCACATCGGCTTTACCCAGTGCCACTAGCAGCCAGGAGACCCAGACCCAGACCCAGACCCACAACCATAACCAGACGCAGACCCACAACCATGTGCAGAGCCTGAAACCGAACCTGATACGCCATCAGAAGCCATTTCCCGTTGTTGCCAAGCCACTGGGTCCGCAGAAACCGAGAACGACGGCCACCATTGCGGTCACGTTGAACAGCGGCTCCAGCAAGCCACGTGCCACGGTCAAGAGGAGTTTAGGTGAGCAACTGAGACACTCGAAGAAAAGTAGGAAAACTAAACTAGGTGTCATGTATTTTGGGAAAAGATTTCCAAGAAAGAAAAGTCACCTTCCCTTTTTCTGGCCTTTACTTTGCTTGACAAGAATATTAAACCTTCTAATTAGCTCTTTTAAAATTCTGTCTGGAAACTTGTTAATACCTTTGATTTCCCATTTCCCATTTCCCTCCATTTACCAATTTTCTCTCTCTGCCATCGTTGGTCAAACGTGTAAGGATCGCCTTGAATTCCCAAAACCCACTCAACGTCGGCGATGAAACATTGCCTTGGACATTGCAGCGCGTTTTATGGCGGCGGTAATAAAGTGTGCTATATGCGAAAGTGGGCGGTGTGAGTGTGTTTTGGAGAATGATGGGCGTGGTCAGCCATAAAGAGTAGAGCCAGCAAACTGCAGCTGCTACCATTCGTGGTCCGAGAGTGGGCGGTTGGTGGTTTTTTTGGGGGTGGTGAAGCGATTAGCCTTAAGCCTGCAACTTTATTGAAAAGTTTTATGACCAACAGAAGCTCGCCGAGGCGCTTTTTGTATCAATTTTGACGGAGAGACAAAGAGCTTAAAGTGTCGATCAGGATATGTGCCAGGGGATAGTTTTTAAAAAGCAGCTTTAAAACTTTAGTTTTGTGGGAAAATGTTTTTGAAATTAATTGGCTAAGTGTCAGATGATGTTAAAGAGGGTCTTAAAGGAGAGTCAGGGATTTGGTTTAACAACTTGAAGTGTGAATTTGTGGTTGTATAAAGTTAATAACTATCTGCAAAGTTAATTAAATTCCATGAACCACAGGCATTTGTGTTAATCACAATTAAACTTCCAACAGCTGCGAACCGAAAAAACCAACCTCATTAATTTCATTCAGGCAAAAATCTCTCTCTTTCTCTCTGGCCCTTAATTTTATTACCAATCAACGTGGCAAATATTAACAGCCACTTGTCTCCATCGCATATATTTGCCTGATTCTGCGTGTAACGAACCCCATTATTGCCAGACTGATATATGTTTGTGGGTCTGTGGCTGCCACATCCTCCGAGTGTGTGATGCCTCTCAATAAGGCCATTGAGGCCGATATGCAAATGTTGAACTTCTGAGCGCCGAGGAGCGGCGCCCAAGAAAGTGTCAATAAAAATAAGTTTCAATGCAATTGCCGCCTGCGAGGAGGGATTCTTTGGTCCTTTTCGTCCTTCCTCTTGGCTCTCCATCTCGCAATTTGATTGCATTTGCTGGCAGCCAAGAATTGCATATTGAGCCGGGCAAAGTTGCCCTGAAGGAAGATGAAAAACGAGAAATATATTGTGTAGGCGCCTCCCCCGCCGCCCTGCCTCTCCTCCTTCCAACGGAGGGCTTTGAGAAATGCCATCTAAGTTCTGCCAGGAATTGTCGTCGTCTTCAGTTTGATCGATTTGTGTGCACAATTTGCTCATCATAAAAATTGTATGCTTCGTGTATATTCCTGAAAATTATTTTCTCTCCACTGAGAGATATTCTTAGTAAGTTTTTGGTAAATTAGAAAATCAATGGGACCTTGCCAATGGGTTCTATGGTTTGGAAACTATACTCAAGTTCAGTTTTGGTCATGAAGCAACTTTGCACCTAATTAACTTCCCCATTTTCCCGCTGTGTTCTCATATCTTCACCGTCAAATTCCAGCCATGAGTTAGATCATTTCTGTTTGCCCAATGAATTGCATAAGGCCATTTGGAAATTGTGCTGCGGAGCCTTGTGCCAACACGTGTGTGCTGGCAATTACCAGACTTTGGCATGAGTTTGCCAAAAATTTCCGTACTCTTGAGCTCGTGTAAGATGCTGCCACAAAATCTAATTCCGCCGAGCAGGGATGGTGGGGTTAGGGCTGGGGTAATGGTAAACGGAAAATCTATGCCACAGGCGGCAAGGAGCAAGGAGCACTCTCTCTCTCTCCCCCCACTCAACCTGCATGTTATGAAATATTCAATCAAAATAAACAATTTTCAAGCCATAAATCCGACTAGCCAGCAGTCAAGGTTTCTAGTTTTGCCATTTTGCTCCCATTCAGTCAGTCATTGAGTTCAGTTAGTCCATATCTTAGGCATTCATTACATTATTAAAATATTTCGATTTTGCATTCAGCTAACAAACTATTTGAGCCATGGCCAGTAGAAGTCTAGTTGCCTTTTCCAATGACAGAGGGGTGAGAGAAGTTGGTTGGGAAAGCCAGTTGGTTGCATGGCCAGAAACTTTTGCAATTTTCTAGCATATAAAAGATGGAGCATGATTTAAATGAAAGAAGGGGGAGGGGAAGGTAGTTAGTTCAGGGGGGAAATTCATGAGTTCAAAGAAAATGCAGTTTAAATTTTCAACCTTTTCCTGAAAGGCATTCTCTAATAATTAATTTTTAAACATTTTTGTCCCCTTTTAAACTCTAACAAAAAGCCATTTTCACTTCCATTTACTACACAAGTATCGACCCCTCAAAACATTCTATTTAATGAATTTTCACACCATTAATACGGGGGAAAACTTTGCCTTTGCTTGTGCCTTCGCCTTCATTGAGTGACCAGCCAAGTTTTCTAGTCCAAATTAATTGGCAATTAATTGAAAGTTGGCCAACTTTTGGGAACTTCCAGAGAGCGGAATTCAAGCCACATGTTCTGGTGAGCGCTCTTAGGAAAGTGAAACCAGAACAGCTCAAGGTCCCTCTGAGAAGAAATTGCAAGATGCAGCAAAGTCCTCGAGGCAATTGCTAATGTGGCATGCAACTTTCGGCCCAAGTGGGGAAAACTTTCGCATTATCCCGCGAGCATTACGTAAAAAGGGAGCGAGAGTTAATAATTAAATGCATAAATGCGAGCTGCTTTTTAATATTTTCCACTCACATTTCCCAGGCCTTGCTGCGCGCGTTATAATCCGAAAACATTAACACAGAGTCATCATCAGGGCTGGGTGAAGGGGGTGGTATAATGTGGGAAAATACGAGGGAAATTGTACAAGAGTGGGTGGCAGCAGGCAGCAGAAGCTTTTAATTGAATGCGTGACTTGTTGAAACTTTTTGTGATTTGGCCCCAAATGAGGCGACGATTTGTGGGTGGTAAGCTGCTGCTGTGTTGACAGTTTTTGGACCGATTTGACTGGCTGGATGGCTGACTGGCTGTCTGGCTTCTATATAAACCGATTAACAGAGGCATCAAAAGTGCTTTGTGGCCAAGAAGAGTGTAGAGTAGAGTAGAGCTTTTAATGAAAATGCGCAGATATTGTGAAGCTGGCAGCGATTAAATTAATTACTTAAAATGGTGTCGATTAACGTTTAATTGCATAATTATGCGGCGGTGGTAATTTTAAGGCTTTATTAAATTAAACACTTTTGACTAACTGTTGAATTTTCCCTCTCATTTATTTGCAGGTGAGTTTTGGCTAAAGAAGAAAGAAAGAACCTCGCGGAAATCTGTGGGTAAACTTGAAAAATCTCTTATCCTTTCATACAACCCACCCCTCTTTATATTAATCAATCAAAAAGTGTCGGAAACTTGCGACTATCAATTCGAAATGCGGCAGCGTAATCAATTATCTGTCACGACAAAGTGAGGACAACTATCGAAAGAAGTTTTCCCCTTAACGAGAAAATGAAAAACTGCCAGCAATTCGCTAGCTCTTTCTCTTTATCTCTCTCTTTCTCTTTATCTCGCTGAGATATAAAAAACAGAAAGGAAAACGGAAAATGCAGGGAATGTCAAGCGAAAGTAATCTAATAAAATTGTTGGGGTTGGCAGCGAAGTAAGCTTATTTATGATTTGCTGGATTTCGCAGTAAGAGAAGCTATTTCATGTGGAATATCTGCTGCAAACACTGCAACTATTTGCGAAACAATTTCAATGAAAATTACTTTCTGGCCGTGGCACGAAACGAACGAGCCAGCAGAGGCAGATGCAAATTGTAGCATACTTATTTGGGCCAGCATTTAATTTGTAATTTATGGGGGGAAGTTTCGTTTTCGGTTTTCTGTTTGTTATACATAATGAATGCTGCTGTATGTTAAATGATATTATTCTTCAGATTAAAATGAAATGAATTTCAAGTTAAATGTCCTTAGGCTTATCGTAAAAATATGCATAATTATCATTTAAATATTTCGATATTTTGGCATAGTTTAAATTGAAGTTTAGCTCACATTTTTTGAATATTTTTTTGCGTTTATAGAAATGTTTTACATAACAATTTGTGGGATTGGCCAGGCGCCAAGCAAACAAACAAAAAACTGCATGCAAAATTGGTTTGTTTTCTGCATTCCGCAAAATATGTAATTAAAAATCATTTTAGAGGGCCAGTGAAAGCGGACAGCTCTCACGCACTTTCCAATGCGGCACGTGGACGCAGCGAGGCGTGCATGTGTGTGTGTGTGTGTGTGTTTATCAGGTCCTGCCGCGTCCTTGCACACTACAGAAAAAAAAGAGGAAACTCAAAAGGGGCAGAGATAAACGAGGAGAGAGAGAGAGATGGGGGGAAAAAGAGATGCCAGAATCAACATCCGGCGCAGGAAAACTGAGCCAGCAGCAGCAGCAGCAAGTGGCAAGTGCAAGGTCAACTTTGTTGAAGGACAACCGCCTGCCATCATCAGCAGTCCACGCCCTCTTTTTCAGAACCAAGCCTCCTGCCGCCCCCTTGTATGCCACCAGCCCTCCCCCCTTCATATTCCGCCCTCTCTTTTTCCGCAAACACAAAGCGCAATTGTCGCGTTCTGGTTTCGTGGATTTGCCGTATGCGCTGTTTGTATTGTTGTTTGCCTTTCCATGTGTGTTGGTTAGAGTGTGTGTGTGTGTATGTGGTGGGTGTTTGTGTGAGTGTGTGTGTGCTTGGCATGTGCCTGTGTGGTGGTGTTTACTATTCCCTCGGCTGTGACGTTTCATTTCGTTTCGTTTAACGTTTTGCGGTTTTTTGCGCCTAATTGCTGTTGGCCAATCCAAGGAGATTTTTATTTGCCATTTTTGGTAAATGAAAGAAAAATATTGAAGGACTTCTAAGGATGGAAGTGGAGGGCTTGAGAGGTTTCTGTTTTCTGAAGGCACTTAGTGGGGGAGTAATTAAGTTATGCTTAAAGCCATAAATATTGATGGTCTTATAAGGATTCTAAAGGATTATGTGGGCTCTCAAAGAACTCTTTTCCGTACCTAAGAAGTTCTTCTTCTCATCTCTCCTTCTAAGGGCAGTACCATTGTTCCGCAAATCAAACAACTTCCTCGCCATTACCCAATTACCAATTTATCTTTGTCTTCGCCCACATTTCCCTGAATTTAACTTTACATTTTTCTTATATTTTAAGAGAAAGCGAAAACAAAAGATCCCACCAAGGCTGCAACAAGTAGGCAAACAATCAAGCAAACGAACCGCACTGACGACGACCCTGCCATGTACCACTAATTTTCCTCTCATTTATCAATGCTGGCGCCTGGCCTGCCTCCTCGACTTCCCCTGCCCCACCTCCATATCATTTTCTATGCCACATAATTCAAATTTTTTGCTCTGGCTGCTGCTGCTGCTGCTGCTGCTGTTGCTGCTGCTGCTGCCAGGCTTGTTAAATAATTCAATGCTAATCTTTAAATTAAAATCAACTCCCGACCATTACCAGCAGACGAGCCGAAATGTGTTTGCACTTGCCAACCGAAAAAATGAGTGGAAAAACCAACCAAATAAATAAAATGGGAAATGAAAAATAAAATTCTTCTATTAGCTGGGTGTGTGTTGTTCCTTTTGTTGCACATGCCAGTGAAAATTTTATTTACTAACGTTGAACGAAGGTTTTCCGCGCCGCTCCACTGCAGTTTGTTGGTTGTTGGCTGTCTGTGTTTTTCGCTTTTGCATAAAATTTTCACCATCTCTCGCCGAAAAACAAAATGTGGGAGGGAAAATTCATGAAGCGTGGCTGGGCCTTTTCCCTTTTCCCCTTCCCAGCCATGGCATGCCTTGAACAATTTGCGTTGAAAATTTGCAAAATGTTTGCCCTGTGTGTGTTATGTAATGTTGGCTAAAGTTTGCACTCACTTAAATAGATGCCCGAGAATCATATCCTGGCTGCGAATAATGTGCAGGATCCCCCGTGTCAAACTAATGCCTGAAGTGTCACAGAATGTGGGCGTGGCGGTGGCGGAATTAAAAATTCAAATGAAAATGTGCTGTGAAGGGGAAAAAGGAAAAGTGGAGAGTAGAAAGTGGAAAGTGGAAAGCGGAAAGCGACCCCCATTGAAGTGGGTGGAAGCAAACAAATTAAGGACTTCCTTGCAGAAGAATTTCCTCCTCCTCCTCGGCTCCTGATGACTTGGCACTACACAGAAATTCTCCTTTCTCGTCCTCGTCCCCTCTCTCAGTAATTTATTTTTATGCAAACGCCTTTTCTGGACTTTGTTTGGCTTGGCATTAGAGATGCGAATCGACGGATGATCTGGTCTAGATCAGTTTTTATATCGTGATATATATATACTTTCCAGAATATATACTTTACTATAATCAAGAACTTTCTATATAATACAAAATATTTAAGAAAATGTAACTTTTACATAGAAAACTGCCTCATCTCTGGCTAAAATGTTAATTTCCTGCCACTCAATTCGGACTTCCTTTGGACTTACTCTAGGTTCTTCACTCCTAGTTGGATTCTTAACAATCTCAAGTTGGGTCACTTCAGTATTGTCCTTTTCCCTCTGCTTGTTTAGAGTCACTTGAAAGTTGTCAAAAGGGGTTTTGTGTGTAAGCCGCTTAGGGAAGAACAACAAGTGAAATAAATATTGGCAAATAACAAAGGGAGGAATATGTTGGGGAAAATATACTTATTTTCCGCAGCAGCGAAACTTCAAGAGAAACTACTAGTTCAGCTTCGGACTTTGACAAAGGGGAAAAGCCAAAAGGAGGCAGTGGGGCAAGGGCAGAGGAAGATGAAAAGCGGACAGGAGAGACCATAAAATTTATTGCTCACCTTGGACGTGGGCGTAGCTCAACTTTAATTAACCCTTTAGTAGCACAGAGGTGGTGTCCCCTTTGTGCAGGGCCAAACCTGGCGGAAAACCTACAGATACAAAGGAAAGGAAGCCCGGCGGGGATAAGGCCTTAAAAAATAAAATAAAATAAAAGGCATAGCGCAGGAGAAACCTTTTACAGATTTCGTTTATCTTCTTTTTCGGTATTTTCACAGGGTTTTTAGTCGGTGGCTCTGCGGCTTCATTTTCTTGTTTTTCTTCTTGCATAATATTCACTTTCTTTGTGCGTTGATGCACTGCGGGAAAACTGTTTTAGCAATAGGAATATATTTATGAAACCAATAATAAGGTTGAAGTTGTGTCTATTTCTGATCGATTATTCATGTTGAATTGTCATTAAAAATCTTTCATTTAAGGGATAAAATTGTTTTTCCCTTTATGTCCCTTTGTCAAGGACGAAGCTCGTCCGTTGTCAAGGTTAAAGTTGGCCACAGTAAACTGCAGTTGCCTCGCTTTTTTGGCTTTTGTGGCTTTGATTTCGGCGCTGTCCTTGATCTTGATGGGGGGTCATGGGTAAGCGAGGTCCCTGCCTATCTGGCTTTTTACATTTTTTGTCCTGCTGCTGCCACAGCCACTACCGCTGTTGGCTGTCATCATTATCATCCGCAGTCGAGACCCACATCAGGCCAGGCCACATATCTGTCCTACTTGCGCTCGCCTTTATATGACTAATGACTGTCAAGCGCCGACTTTTGGCCAGAAAGTTGCTCCTCATCGGTGGTTAACTAGCCACTCATCATCCTGCTTACCCCCTCCCTGCCATATTTCCTTTTGATTTATGGTAATTTATGTAGTCATGTGCTGGCATCAGTGGAAAGTATCTGAGAACAAACTAATTACATAAATCCACAGAGCCAGCATGTCGGTGTCCTCGGGTTATCAAAGTAATTAAGCTCTTATCAAACTCGTTCCAGGGGAAAATTCTCGAAATTCAATTAGTTAGCAGACGAGAGGGATTCTTACTCAGGTATTATTTATTTTCCCATTTGATTTGATTGATTGTGGCTTGATTACACGTTGCCTAAAGCTTTTCCATCACTTCATTGTAATTTACTCCGAGTGGAGATTGGCGTTAAGGGCACACATTAGCCTGGCAGATTATGTTCTGATTGCGTGATCAATGTGATTTGTGTTTGTATTTGGCCAGGGAAATTGCTTTGTTTCTTCCCGAAAGGGAAATGGGAAACGTGTGCGTGGGACTTAGCTGGGATTAGGCAATCGTATTTAGTTCCGTTGGAGATTATTTCTAAAAGAGATTTAGTAATAATTTCCCCTATTTTAGCTAAACAATTTGATTTCCAAATAAATTTACAATTTTCTTTCATTTCCCTTATAGGCACTTTTACGCGATTTATTTGCCCATCGAAATTCCAATCAAATTAATTTTCCACCATTTATTTAGCAATCAAAAATTTACTTTGGCTCGACGCAGATAAATCTCAAATCCCAAATGATGTCTGTGGGACGCATTTCCGCACATCTGCAGCGTCAGGCTAACAAAATACAGATTAGGTCAAAATCAGGGAAATCTGCGGGGGAGAAAGAAAGAGATAGAGAGACAAAGAGGGAGAGACGTCATCAAGCGAGATGACGCCCCTCCATCAGTGGGCCAAGAAAAACAAACAAAGCAAACAACCAACCAACCGAGCGGGACAAACAAATTTCCAGCCGTTGTTCGCACATGCTAAAGTTAAAGCTAAAGCTAAAGCTAATGATGATGCTGATGATGATGATGATGATGATGGCATCTCTGATGAAGATAAAGAACAAGCTAATAATGACCAGAGGAGGCTGCCTCGCCACAAAAATGTCCAAAAGAAAAACTATTTCTCGCTGCTGACCTTCACCCAATCGCTGGCGCTGTATTTTTCGGGCATTTTTTCTTTTATACTTTTTGAGTGACGCGGAATTTTAATGAACTTCACCTTCGGCAAGGCGAAATGTGTTGGCAATTTGTTGCAGTCTTTACATGTTAATGAACTGTATACATATATATATATATATCTGATCTATTTTCGGACCAGCACTCTCTTATTTATTTATAAAATGTTAATTTTGTTGCGAACTTAATGAATATCATTATTGCGGGGCACTGCAAGTGACACATTGACTCATTCAGGGGGAATTTGTTCTTCGCTGCTGTGATTCATTCTCGACCGAAAATTCTTTGACGCCATTGAAAAGCGTTCTCTCTCTCTGACTTTGCAGCTGATTTTTCTTTTTATATATCTTCTCGATGTTGTCTCTTTAATGTGGGGACATAATTCATATGTTTTATTTCGCTGGCTTAAATTCCGAGCAGCGAAAATAAATATTTTTGCTGCCATTTTCCTACGCCTAACGTGGCAGAGGCGGGAAATATATATTTTTGGGAATATAATATGTTTATTAGTGAAAAGGTTTTCCTTTGCTATGCCTTCTCTGGGGTAGATTCCAACCTTTTATTGTTTTTGTAAATATTTTTGCACTTCAAAACTGAGAAAGCAAAGCCATAAAAAAGTGGTTCTAAAATTATATAAAAAAAAACCCATAAATCAGGGAGGGAATTTTCTGTTTTTAGGTCAAATCTTTATTAGTTTAGTTTGCTATTTTAAGCTTAAAGATTAAAGCAAAGTAAAAGTAGATATAAAATTTAAGAAATTCAATTTAGCTTCCAAGTTTTTCCCACCCTCCCGCAAAGTAGAGAAGAAATAATATTCATAATAAGCCTCAGAGTGTGCGATCAACAATTGTCCCTCTAAACCCATAATAATCAATCATATTTCGTGGGGCTTCATTAATTTCTCGATGGCATCAGCTGATGACAATGCGTATGCCAAAATACTCCTTGAGTTACATAAGACAAAGCCTTTTTTTTTTTTGGTTGCTGCCACTTTCTGCCATCAATCATGGCAGGGCAGTCAGCAGCTTGCCCTAGAGAATTGCAGAATCCTTGGTCTGCCCGGGGCTTAAATTTATGTTTATTACTTTCACTTTCTTCGGAGAAAGCGCCGCCAATGTCGTTTTGGCCGAAAATTCCACTCAAGTTCTTGTCAACAGATTTCTTTTTAGCCAACGACGAAAAAAAGAAATGAAAACGGAAAACGGCAAAACAAAACAAACAAGAAATCATCATCATAATGGTGGTGACCTTGCAGGCATCCGTTGTTTTTGGCCAAAAGTGATGGCTAATTTATTGCAAGCCTCTAACGCCTTGCCTCTAAAATGTTTTATTCGGGCCACTTCCGCTGTCAATTAAAGCAATTTACTGCCCAAGATGGCAGGCTGCAGGGCAGGACTGGGCTGCCATCCTATGCATAATTCAAGCCGTAAATGCTGAAACTAATTGCTCTGCGACAGGCGCAACACATGGCGTATGATTAATGTGCCCAAAAGGACGCTTATCATTTCAGTTTTTCTTCCAGTCTTTTTCTCTCGTCTTCCCCAGAATAAATAAAAGGGCGAGAGCAGCAGCTCGTGTGTGACCTTCAGCTATTGATTGAAGGCAACGCCCTTCAACCATGTTATAAACATTAGATGGGAGCTTGGGAGCTGGGTAGATTGGGTGTAGAACACAGGACAGGAAATCTTGGTCTGAAAGGAATTCCTCGAAAAACTTGTTAGCGGGAAAACGGAAAACTGTGAAATTTAATGAAATAACCGACATAAATTGCTGAGATACGTTGAAACAAAAGCTGGATGCTTGTCTAAAACACATTTTTAGCCAAGCAATTTGTCTGTTCAATGGAAGATAGGGTCTGGAATGAAATTAGTACAGTTAAAACCCGTTAAAAGTTCTTGGTCTCAAAAGGAAGTTAACTTAAAACCACCAATAAACCATTTGGATTCCTATGAAATTCCTAGAAAGAAGAAAAGTTTAATAGTTTAGTTCCCTTTGCCTAGTCCCCACTGTAGAAGCCACTGCCTAACACACGAGTTTGTCTCTTCGAGCGCAGAATGTAATCATAATTCGGAGTATGCGTTAAACATAACAAAAAATAGCTCAAAGCACGTACGTAACACAAACACACTGGGAAAACTCATATTGGCGAGTTTTCCGAAAAAGGGAAAATGAGCCGAAAGGCAGGCACCACAGACACATTGTGTTCAGAGCTAAGCGTTTTTCCTGCACCAGCTGAGGCTCTCGGTGTGTGTTATTTTGTTGTTACAGCAATTGGGTGTGAAAAGCTTTCGGGGCTCTGCCTGTTTGCCTATGAGTGTGGGCTCTCCTCGGGTTTTGGTCCGCAAATATGGCCTCGGGCCAGGGAAACTCGTTTGGCAGTGTTAAAGTGACGTTTACTGTTACTCAACTCGCACCACGTGTCCGTACAGCCTCTAACCTTCCCTCCTATCCTCAACCTCAAACCTGCCAAAAACCTTTTGGCAAAAATGGTGAAAAAGTACTAGGTTAGGCATTCCAGCCTGCCTTGGGCTGTCTTTGCCAGCTCGTTAATGTGCCTAGTGTAGCCTAACCCCGATTTTTGGCTTGCCTTGTTCTTACCCCGTCGTCTTGGCCTGGCCGTTTAGGGGGCGGCTTTCATTAAATTTAAACCATCTCGAGTCTAAGAATCCCAGAAATCGGCTAAAACGAGTGGCAGACACAACCGTGAATTGGTTGCCCCAGACAACAAATCCAATTTGATGAGTTTCCCTTTTCACCTCTGCCATATTTTTCTCAACTTTTCTGTTTCGTTTCGTTGCGGACTTGTTAAGACGATTTGGTCTGGCCCTAGAAGTTTTCTTTGATGGAAGTTCAGAAGAAGGGGAGTAAGTAAGAAGGTGCTCGACCTATGACAGGTGATTGTGTCGAGTTGAGTGTGTAATCCCGGTTATTTGCTAGATAAATCTGGGTAAAACTCTTAGGGTTCTCCTTTTGGTTAGCAGCTGTTTTTGATTAATGAGTTAAATTTAAATGGTGTCACTTTGACAGGCGACAAGTTGATTTACTATTTGTGTGGTGAGAAAAATGGAAAGTCATTGGGAAGTTGGTTAAGCAAATGGTGGTAATACGTCGTTTTCGATGTTTGTGATTTAAGAAATGGTAGTAAGAAACATCAATAAGAGGTACAGCCTTCTATTTCCCTATTTTTGGATGTTGAAAAAGCCAAAAAATTTATCAAAGGAAATCACTTAATTGAGTTTGGCCCACTCTTGACAACCAAGTGTCAAACGCTCCTCAGCGAAGACGCAAATGATGATGATCGTTATACATTAAGACTTAATGACAGTTGACGCTCGCTGCAGTTCACTTTGCCACATCCCATCCCATATCCTATTTTCTTTGATTTCCCTCAGAGAACTTGTTCTATGGCCGAAAGACATTAATGTCGCATTGTCTCTCTGAAAATCGTATATATTTTTTCTATTTTCTATCTGGTATATGCCTTACGAAATATATATATATATTTTTATATATTAAGACAACAGATTTATGAGGCGGCCACAGAATTTAGCTGCTACTTTCTTAATTCGATAGATGAAATCAGCACTCAGTTATGCAGGGAGAAAATAAATAAATAAAAATAAATACTCGGCATTAAAATGAAAACAAATGAGCATAGAAAGCCTAGGAGAGAGTATTAAATAAATTCATTTAAAAGGTCGGCCATGGACATGGACTCGGACTGAACTGGACTGGAAGGTGCGTAAATCTCTCTTTCTTTGCCTGATTTATGGGCAGGCCGAAGGAGAAATTGTTGCATATCGTAAAAAATGAGGATGGCTGGCGAACAGAACGAGAAAAGCATAAATAACATTTAATTTTTCTTGAACTCGGAAACGACCCCGACCGAAACAGCGAACGAAAAGCCTCCCGAAAGTTGATGAAAAACCGTTTCGACAGCACAGCCCGCATAAGGAATTGGCCGAGAGAGAACAAAATAATGCCATAAAAATAAAAATCAACAGCGTGTGCGAGTCAGAGTTGGCCAAAAAAAGTTATGCCAAAGTTGGTGAACCAAGTTCGAAACTGCAAATGGGGAGAGGAAAGGTCGACAGCGGCGGCAGCAACTTGAACTGCGGTTTTCCAACATAATCAAAGACTACACCAAGTGCGTGGGCGGCGAGGAGTGGTGGGGTGGTGGGGAAAACCGGAAACTTTACGAGCCGCACACTCGACACATGGACATGACCTCCACCCACCTTTTTTCCACTCCATTCACAGCAATGCCACTCCCATTTTTCCAGCCCATACACACACGCGCCACTGCGGTGTAAATTTTATAGATGCGCCCAGAAAAGTAGGCAACGCCAAATGGCATAAAGCGCTGGAGAAACAAGCGAAATTGTGGGCGAGAGAACACAGAATTCCAATTAGAGAGATCGGGCTGGGTGGCCAGAAGTCCTCATCGTCAAGCGGGCATTCCATTTAATTGGAACGAAACCAACTGACTTTGGTTTTGCATTTGCCGAGAACTTAACTTTTAATTGAAAATTTTAGATGCTGGTCGTGCAGTTTCATGAGAACTAGCCATGGAAATTGATGAAATATATTTATTTTCTATATTTCTAACACCATTTAAGGCAATTCCTCTCAGACTTAAACACACTCAACTTGAGTTCTATATTTAAACGCATTTATTTAATGAAAATAAATAGAATTTGCTGTTTCTAAGCATCCGCTAAAGCCGATAGCATTTTGTCGGATTTCGCCCACTCGAATTGACCATCAATCGTCACCTCCGAATCTGATTTCCTTCGCCGCCCGCAAACATCATTTCATTGCGATGACAAATCTTTGGCTAAGAAATTTCGTTAATGGGAAGGAAAAAAAAAACAAAAATAAAAAATAAAAGAAAAGCTTTCCTTGGGCCAAGAATTTGGGATGGACTGATGGTTATGTTTTTGAGGCATTCGACCTTCACCTTTGTGTACATTTCAATGAGAGAGGAATCCACTCAATGGGTGGGTGGCTGATGCTGGTTGGTGGTGGGCGTCCGAGTGCTGAGTGCCAAGTGAAAAACTCAAACATTTTTAAAGTTAAATGTTACATCTCGTCCCGCTGCGTTTGCCATTTGGCTTATAACAATTGCCGGGGTAAACTTAATTTATTTTTAATCGCCTTTTAATTCGGCGCCGCTGCATTGTTTGGTTTTTGTTTACTTCGCATCGTAAAACTTTTAATTGTTCGTTCAGGTATTCGAGCTGGGAGCCTGCGGAGCACAGGGAAGGCGGCCTGCTGTTTGATGTGTTTATTTTTGCATTAACCTGTTAAATGCCAAACGCATTTCAATCTCGGCCAACGAATTGTGGGCCAATGTGTCGTCTCCCCGGCCGAGTCGTCGGGGTTTCATACCTTCAGTCGCCGCGTGAGTAGAATATTGAAAGTAAACAGGAGGGAAAAGGCCAAAGTTCAGGATACTTTCGGGTGAAATGGGGCTTAAGTGCCACGATTCTATACCAGACAGCTAATGGAAGTCTCTGCTAATATATATATATAGCACATAGCTTGCGAAGCAACAGCTTTGAAGAGGTGGCAGGGCAAACGGAGTGTGAGCCAACCTCAATTTCATATAGTTTATTTGCTCAACTTGGCAATTTTTTTCGTAGGAAAACCCTTTTCGCAGTCTGCTGCTTTACATTCAATAAAATTTTTCGCCATTGTCAAGTGCACTTGTTCGAGTGGAAAATGTTTTTCGCTTCGGCAAACACACAAAAACTGTGAAAAGACGAATGACAAATAGAAAATTGTGAATTGCGACGAGTTAACAGACACACAAGAGTACTTGCCAAAAGTGTTTTACATGTCAGAGATGGAAAATTGATAGGGGAATTTCCATGGAAAGTAAGGTAAAGGTAAAGCCATGCCAAATTAAAGAATTCTTTGGACGAATTGATTCCGACTTTGAGCAGCCATTAAAGAAAGTGCCAACTTGTCAGCTTTTATTAACTCAAAAATGTGACCATCATCATCAGGATTTAGCTCTAAGCCAAAGAATTCTTGACAGTAGGTTGTCAAGGGTGGCTGAAATTCAATTTGGTGACCTTTTTTGATGAATTATTCCAGAGAAAGAAGAAAGTGTATTAGATAAGCTCTTAGCTGACTTGAGATTTCTGTGGAAATCTCTCTCCTTCTGAGATCTCTTAATCTCTCAGCAGTTTTTTTCATTGAACTAACGAGAACGAGGTGGGTGCATTAATTAAATTTAATGAATTGTGACTGGGTGTTGATTTAATGCCTGCACAGCCGCTACAAATGGGGCGGGGGTGCGAGACTCTGGTAATTGCCAAGTTCTTTGCCGTGCATCACGGCGTATACGTGATGTAGTTTTGTAATTTTAGTTCAGTTTTGGAGGCCAAGATGCAGTTTTTTTTTGGGGGAGGATAGAAGAGAGAGGGTGGCTTATAAATTTCCACCCAGGGCTAAGTCAAATGCACGTGTTGTTGCCTGATATTCGCCCATTCTTAACCCCCAAAAGCTGCCACTGCTGCTGCTGCTGCTGTTGCTGTTCATGGGCACATGGCGTATGAGTAATGTAATTTCGTTGTGACGTCAAGCCTTCCCTGTGCCTGTCAATCTCTAAAGGGAGCCCCCCTACAAACACACACACATATCTTCTCTGCTTCTCATACAGCTTGTTCTTGGTTATTCCCCAAATGTCCTCTCTTCCTCTCGCCTGTCATGCAAAAACTGAAAATGAGCTATGAAAATGTGTTGCCTGCGGCTTTTTTGCAGCATTCCCAGGGCTACTACTTCCTCACATGTTCCCCCTTACACAATGCTCATTGCTTATTTATCAAATATCCACACATTGCCTGCAGTTACAGTGGGCCCTCGTCGTTCTCCCAGACCGCAACTTTGCCCTTTCCTCGTTGATTTGTTGAGAGGGATAAAAATAACACAAGCTTTTTTGTGCGAGAAGTTAGGCACAGAAACTAAAGGATTCCGATGATAAAATGAAGTTTATTTCGAATTTTATATTTATTTATTGCATTAATTAAACTAATCTCTGGGCTTTAGAAAGTTAATACCTTCTACTTATCTTAGTTTCATTTAACCCATAAATCACTTCACTTACATTTTCTCTCTGTGTACCTGCTCTTCTGCGATTGTGTGGGTGGCCGCGCAATTAGTTGCTGGCTGCATCACGAATTGTTCACTCTCTGTGCCTTCCCCTCGATCGCCCCGTTCGATATTTCATGGAGTGCGGGCGGGCTGAATTATAAATAAATCTCCGCATTACGTTTAACATGAATCCAAATCCCCTGTGACGTCACTGTGTGTGTGTGTGTGTGGTTGTGTCGCCCACACAAAAGTTGCGTGCGAGGCAATCATATTGTGGCAGGCACAAACTTTAATCAACTTGGTTGGGTGCTTTGTGGAGGTCTTTTTGAAATGTTTTCAAGAATCACATTTGACATGATTTTTAAATAATTAATTCGGCAAGTGAATAAATGTTAACTTGTCTGAAATTAAGCCAACACTTTATGCATTAATTAGCCAAAAATAAGGGGAGACAGTCTGGCCCACGAACTTGCCGCATTTGTAATTGCAGGCCAGACTTTGGGGGATAATTGATTAGAGTTTTGTTTTAAGTGTTCGGAAGTGGGAGGTGGGGCTTAGGGCGATAATGATTTTGGCCATGTTTGTATTTGGCCGTGTACTGTTTGTGTTTGTGTGTGAGTTTGCTAATTAGAGGCCAAACTTTCTGCTTAATTAATGTCATTAGTGTGCACATTGTTCCTCAGACAGTGAGAACGAGCGATGTCTGATAAGGGAAAACATTCGTGGGGAAATGGCAACTAAAAGAGACAGAGAGAGAGGGGAGAGGAGAGGAAGTGAGAGAAAGGCGGGCAGGAAAACTTTACTTGATGACTTTTCCCGAATGATTGCAAAGGACAGCTGGGGATTCGAAGGTCTCTGCACTGGAAAAATAACTTTCTGAGCTAGATTTATCATAAAAAGGTTGAAGGTAAAGTTGAGAAATGCCTCCAAAATAAGAAAAAAGACACAGAAAAGAAGTAATTTTTCCACTTTATTTTGCCTTAACAACCATTAAGTTTTCTCTCCGTGTACTGCTGACCCAAAGCAAGGTGCGTGGGTGGGCTTTCATCAGATACAAAATCCCAAAGATATCCAGCTAATTCAAGACCCGCACTTTCTGTGTTTAAAGTTCAGGCTGTCAGTGGTAATTGATTAATGACCGAGAGAGCGAGAGCGAGATAGCCAGAACATTTTATCTCAATTTGCATAATTGATAGTGAATTTTAATTGGTTTTTCATTTTGCTTACATTAGTTTCTATTTTGTATACATCACCGCTGTGTTTAGTTTTCCACAAACACCATTTCCACCTATGTCAAAGTCAAGGTCTTTCCTCCTACTAATTTCCCTTTGACAGGCATCAAATCAGTTTTACTAATCATATAATTTGAAGGCATTAAATGCTTTAAATGATAAAATATTTAGCCACTTTTCACCTATGTCAAAGTCAAGGTATTTTCCTTTGCGGTTTCTCTTTTGACAGCCATCAGAATTTCAGAATTTTCCTTGGCTTGGCTTGGCTGTTTTTGAACTTGATGTGCGAGTGGGAAAATAATTTCATTACTTCAGCGCGTCAAACAAAAAACGAAACGAAAATACGCTGCTTGTTTAAAAAACATATTTAGGCAAACACGTCAAGTCTCTGGGTGGCTGGCCAACTGCCAGCGGAATTCGTATCTGTTTCGAATAGTTTGCTGCGAGGTGCTGACGATTTGCCACGCCTCCTGCATATAGTATACCCTATGACCGCCCCGCGGGAACATTTGCGCGCTGCGTATTTAGGGAGCCGCTTTGATATTTATTTACGTGCGATTAACCCAGCTGGTATGCAGTATTCCGAATTTCTCTCTGCACATTTTCATTTAATATTCAATGAATTATTCACTGGCGCAGCTTGTTTATGCCACGCAACTTGTTGAAAAATCGGAATTAATTTGCTAGTCCGAATCGCCAATTAATCGTGTGATGGCCGTGTGAGCGATTTTCTTTCATTTCATGTTTGGGCCCATAAATATTTTCAGGATTTCTCATCTCTCGTTTTTCTTGGCTGTCTGTCAACTGATCAGCAAAATGTTGAAAATCTATTTGGAATTTCTATTTAATTGCTTTTGTAAGCGATCTTCTTTAGGGTTGGAATTTTAATTGCGTGATCTCTTCGTTCGCTAATAGTACGAAAATAAGATATTTTCCTCAGTTCTGGTTTTCGCTGTGTGGTGTGGGATAATGTCTAAAAATAGAGGGGTAAGCGAAAACTTGGGACTCGGGCAATTTCCGGTCAGATAGGTGCTTGTTTTTCTTTCACTTGAGTTTAACAAGGAAATAATAAGCATACGCCTGGGTGGACCCAAGTCCTTGCCACAATTTCAAACAGACGAAGTGGCAGCGCTTAAGCCCTTAACAACAATTAAAAATATTACTCTCTGCAGTCAAGGGAAAATGAACAGAAGCGGAAAAAAGAAAGCAGTGAAAAGAGGGCACTGGGAGAAAGGGGGGGTCTCCTTTGCATTTTTGATCAAAGAAAAATCTTTAAAAATGTAAATCAACTTCTTCTTCTTAAGTAAAGCAGATAAAGTTGAGTAAACCTTTTAGAAGAATATTAAATATCAGAGCCAGGAATGCCTAAACTTTTCTCTCAGTGCACAAAAGAGCTTTGTGGCCGGTGAAGTGGTTGCCTGGCCAGCTGCCCGCCAGGCAATTTTCCGACCGCCCAAAGGACTCACCGCCAAGCGGAGACCCAAAGACCAAAAGCCTCTGACCAGCCACACACGACAATTAAAGTAAAAGCTTGTCAAGTGCACAGACACACTGACACACACACACACACCGCACACACACACATACATATATAAGCTGCCAAGTGGATTGCGATGGCTGGTTTTTAAACATAAATTAGTTTGCTCCTGACTCATGTTGCTCTTTTTGTTTTTCTTTTGTTGTTGCAGAACCAAGAAAAGACAAGACTGATGCACAACAACAACACGGAGGCAATGGCACAATATCCACGCCCAACATCGAGCAGCCCACCTGCCAGGGCTCGATGCTGCCGCCCCCAGGAGGCGGTGGCCATCACCAGGTGGATGGCAGTGGCAAGATGGAGAGGCCCAACACACTGGCCGGCGCCAATAAGCTGACCCGTCGCGGGGTCAACATCTGCTACCACAACGAGCACATGTGTAAGTGAGGGAAATGTCCTTGGAAATGGCTTTTCGTTTCATTAGATTGTAAGATGTTGGGTGAAAGGTTTAAGGAAACTGAAAATTAACTTTGAATTGGGTTTAAACTATCTAATTGAGAGAGTTTTTAAATATTTAAAACAACTTTTTAAAGTCAAGTTTAGGACAAATAATTTTTTCTATGATTTATTTTAAGGATCTTTAAATCTAATCGTTGATCTATCAGTTTCCTTTACCCTATCGCCTAAGTTCACCCACACTTAACCACCACGCACACACCTAAACAGTCACTCACCCACGCACACATGCACACTCTCACACACAGACATTGGCTAGACTCGAGGAAGAGCTGCTCACTTTCTCTCTTTTCTGACTATCTTGCTCTCTCTTATATCTCTATCTCTATCTCTATCTCTATCTCTATCTTCTACTTCCTCTCCTCTTTCCACTGAAAAAAAAAACAACAACAACAACAAAAAATACTTAATCATGATCTTAATCAGATGGCGAAGATGGAAAAATGGTGGGTGGTCCGCCGGGCAGCACTCCGCCCCCTTATCCGGGTGGCAAGCTACCGCCGGGCGTAATGCTTAGCGAGCTGCCAGAGCCGCCAATACCGCTATCGGAGATCGGACCGATCCCACCGCCCCCGATGTTCTCCACACCGAGTCCCACGCTCATCGCTGGACGACCGCACGGGCCAGGCGCCGTCAACGATCAGGATTACCAGCAGGACTACGACTACGATGGTAATTTCCCCCCTTCCCCTACCTACCACCTACCAACCTACCCCACCTGAACTCCTAACCCGACCTGGAAAACCAACAACCAGATTAGCCAACCCTCAGCTCATTAACAAAAACGCGCACTTCATAATGTAAGCTAGTTGTGGGAGGTTGATATTAAGTCTGGACTAGAATGGGTCTTAGTTTTGTAGATTTATTGAGGATTTTTAACTATAAATCCAGCTATATACCTTGATTATATATATATATCTATCAAGATGATCAAAACCTTGACAGATAACCAACTTAATATGAACCCCACAATGGCTAGACCCTTCCCTTATCCCTCAACCCAAGCCCCTATATAAATACATTCTTAGGAAATCTCCACTAATTCCATATCTTTCCCCTTAACTAGATCACGATCCGGATCAGGATGAGCTTGACTCGGACGATGAGTATGCCCCATATGGCGGCAACCATGTGCGCATGATGGACACGCAGCGCGTCGAGGAAATTCCAGCCAAAGAGCCCAAACCAAATGCAGTTCCTCTCAAGTCGGCGCTGAAGAAGAAGGGCGGCATCCAGCCGGCCTCAGCCTCCACGCCTGTTACGCCCACCCAGGAACATGGAGCGGGCAGCGCAGCAACGGCGGCGGCCATGGCAAACAGTAATGGCGGCATCGGTTCAATGGCGGCAGCTGCAGCAGCAGCAGCACAGCAGTCCGCCAACCAGCGACCGCTCGTCGTTCGCCAAGATGCGGCGGGCAATAACTATTCGCTCAAGTGAGTTTAAGATAAGGTTTTAAGATCGAAAAAAGGGGATAATGCTGGCTATGTTTGACCAGGGAATGTTGAGTTTTAGCCAAGTTAAAACTCGTCTGTAAAAACATTTTCCCTCCATCAAACATAAACAGCATAATCGCCCAATTAAGTAGCATAATTTTGTGCCGTTTTAACTTAACTCCCTGTTGACCTGTTAAAACACGCCCTTAACCGCCCCCTTGAACTCCCCCACGTTTTTTGGTAGTTTTTTATTCAGTCACCCAACTAAAGTTTGTTAATCTGCCCCGAGAGAGGGTTTCGTTTGTCTCTCTCTCTCTCTAGTTCTAGTTTAATCGCAACTTTTTAGCTACTTTAAAGTTTAAACCGAAGAAAAGAAAAGCTCACCAAAGAATATATCTACCCCTCGTCCACTTTGTTATGTTTTTTCTTTAATGTTACTCGAACTATTTTCTATAACATCAAACAATTTGTTCTTCTCTCCTCCCACACCCGACTGCCCCCCGAAAACCTGTGTTCTTTCTCTTTCATATACAATTTCGATTCGATTCGTTTGTGTGTGCGTGTCGAACAACAACAACAACCAACAACAACAACCACCAAACCCATCCACTTCTATATCTACTACTATATCTCAACTAAAACTACAAAATATCAGGCCAATACTACGACCACGGATTAGACTATGGTAAACAATTTTTAGCTAATTAATGTGTAATGTGAAAACCCATGAAAAACCCTTTGAAACCCAAACAGTAAATGCTTTTAGTGCACCCCCCCACATACTGCTCTCTCTCTCTCTTCTATTCTAAATGTCTTAAATGTTGTTATATAACACTACACTCTGTACACACTGCGTTGTACAACACTTCCCCCGCAGTCCTTTCAAAAATAATCCCCTCACAAAAACAACAAAAAACTGCTCTCATTGTTTCCCTGCACTTTGCTGCACTCTAACACTCAGCTGTCTGTATTTTTGTACAAGTTTTTGTTTTATTCTTTTGGGTAAATAAAAACTGAAAGTTCTACAACTTTACAACACTGGTAGTTCTCTTACACACACTCGCGAACATTCCACCACCCCACCCACACAGCCGTTAGTACACTCTTATTAAATTACTAACTTTTTTTCGCTGCAATTTTCGTTGTTTGCCTCTTATGAGTTTTTCTTTTGTTTTTCCACCACCCACCACAACAACACTCGAGTCTTCTCCATTACCTCTGCATCTATATGTGTGTGTGTGTGTGGGTGTGCGTGTATGTGTAGACTTATTTTTTTCCGTAAAAACTTTCTTTGTCTTTCCTTTGGCACTGTTGTCTGTCGAACTCTCCCTCTGAGTCCTCCTGCATGTTTCATTTCAAGCTGGAATTTGTTTCAAATTACAATTTGCCTTCCCAGTTTTAATTTGATATTTCCCACATTCGCAAATATGCCGAGTGAAAGACAGGGGCAGCCTTAAAAGGAAATGAGTTTTCCGATGGTGTATGGGGTAGGTCAAGTTTTTTCATTAGGCAAAGTTTGCCTTTAAGTTGTCCGGCGGCCAAATGAAAACTTCAAGTATGTGCCCGCCAGCAGCCAGCCAGTGCATCGAAATTGAAACTGAAATTGAAAATTCAAATTGAGTGGAGGACAAAGACAGGCCTCACTCGAAAGCTCGAGTATTTCGCTTTTACCGCTTTTCCTTCACATGACTGATATGGCCAACAATTTATGCACTTTATAACGCACAAAAATCAAATAAAATGGAAAATATGTAAAATAGCTGCAGAGCGAGCGCAGCGTAAACGAAACCCAAGCTCGTCGAAACGTGCCTGGTAAAAAGCGATTTCTTGTTGTGCCTGCCCTGTGCTGCCCCCTTCAATATCTAACCATCTGCACATCTATCTTTCTATCGGAAAATGCGAGAGTGGGCTGAATTTATGGGTATGTCGCACTATGAATCCATTTTGATGGAGGCTAAATCGCTTGAAATGTGACGGAGATGTGTCAGGAGAGAAATGCTGGGCGAACTGATAGGTTAGGGGTTCAGTAGGAGGTTTAAATATTGAAAATAGATTTGGTTTTGAGTTAAAATAATATTTCTAAATATTTTTTAAAAGTGAAAGACTGACAAAAGCAAAGGAGCTGCTGAAAAAGAGGGAAACTTAAACAAATGGCTTACATATCAGGAAGTCAGTTGAGGGGAAAACAAGATTTTACCATTTCAACGTTCCTTTTAAAGTAAAAATAAAGTTACTAAAAATTCTAAAAAAAAAAAAAGTTATAATCTTCAGAAGAGATAGGGTCTTCCCGTGTGGCATTTCCACTCGACTTCCTCGGAGGCAGTTGCTAGGAAACTATGTAGAATGTAGAGCTTCTTCCCCGAGGGAACGCGTCCTGCGTCACTCATACGCCGCATTGCCCCCAAAGCACACACACACTACACTGTACTATACAAAACACCAGGCTTTGTTCAGTTTTTATCCAATCGTGTTTTGCATTAACGCCCCGAAAGTGCGGCGGAAGCAGCCAAAGCAGGATATGGCATTCGAGGCGGGCTTTCCAGACCTCGTGAAGCCTCCCCCCCGACAGCTTTAAGTACAAAGTCAAACACACATGAGCGTTCATATGCGTATATATGCATGTGTTTTGCATATTATTTGCACGGGTTTCAGCTGCCAGATGTGCACTCCACGTGCCGTTTTCCACAAAAAAGAAAAAGAGAAAAGGAGAAAAAGGGGGGAAAACCAAACCAAACTGCCGCAGCAGCAAACGAAAATAAAGAGGTGGAAAAAAGCATTTTCCCTTTTTTTCTCTGTCGCCTTGGTGACAAAACTTAAAGGACAGAAATGGAAAAAGATAGACACGATACAGTTGTGCTTATGATAATAGGAGAGGGAAACTCATTTCCGGAATGTGCTGAAATTTAAGGGTTAACGAAAAGGAAAGTGGTTTTAGGTATAGGGAAAGAAATCCAATTTAATGAAAAGCGGTTTGTATTAAGATTTAAAAAAGAGATATAGAAATTATGCAAAATGTTTTTACCACCAGAATAATAATTAATTGCGGAATAAGCCAATTTATGGGCCAGTAAAACCATCCAATTAAAAGCGTTTAAATATGTAAATCAGGTTGTTTATACCCTCGCAACTTGCTACTATTTCACCTGCAACTGTAGCAGGAGATAGGAGAAAAGACCTAGAACTGTGTGCACGTGGATGAATAAATTCAACACATGCAGGGATATTTATGCACATGTGAGTGCCAGAAGCTGGCTAAATCTGGCAGATTGCCTGGCCGAGATTGTCAAGGAGAGAGAGGAAGGACTCAGAGGAGGTGGACACTGAAACTGAAACTGAAACTAAAATGCATGGTCTGCCGTCTGTAGCTAGTAGTTACTGTTGTTTTGTGGTTGTGTTTTGTGCCGAGATGTCTGTATGTTTGTTTGTAGTGTTTAATGCGCCTGCTAATGACATAATGCTAATATGGCCTAATGTGACGCCTTTTGATGCTTCTTAACCCACAGCAGGCAGCAAATGTTCAACATCCAATTGCCGTGCACCGTCGAGAACAAGGAGAATGCCCGGCCCTTTGTGATACGCGAAAGCAGCAGTGACAGTGACGAGAGCGATGGCCATATCGTCTACAGGGACGAGGACAACGACAACA
The DNA here is from genome assembly GCF_018153835.1 of Drosophila eugracilis. Classification (NCBI taxonomy): domain Eukaryota; kingdom Metazoa; phylum Arthropoda; class Insecta; order Diptera; family Drosophilidae; genus Drosophila; species Drosophila eugracilis. The sequence continues at coordinate 3,825,303 of NW_024572964.1, read as the reverse complement.
CCCGGCTGGCCAAACTGGCCCGCAAGGAGTCCCTGTCTTTGAAACTGCAACTAAGGCCGGACAAGCAGGATCTGATCAATCGCAATATCCTGCACCAGGTCAACGACAACGAGCTCAAGGAGTCCAAGGAGGCGATCGGAGCCCGACTCATCCGCCGGCTGTCGATGCGACCCACGGCCGAGGAGCTTGTCGAGCGCAACATCTTGAAAAGTGAGTAGAAATTTTGGGATGGAAAGAGCTACTTAAAATCAAGATTAGTTACTTTGTTAAGTCTCTGAAAAGTAACAAACAGTTAATAATTTATTCATATGTCATAAATCTAATTTGAAAACTCAGATAATTCTTGATTTTAGTTGGCATTTTCCTCCCTTCAATTTAACCTATTAAATAAACGTTATTAATCTCAATCAATCTTCTTCAATTTTCCAGCTCAATCACCCGCCGAGGAGAAGAAGCAAAAGGAGGAGAAAAAGTCGTATCTGTTGCGCAAACTCAGCTTCCGGCCGACCGTTGAGGAGCTAAAGGAGAAGAAGATCATCCGGTTCAACGACTACATCGAGGTCACGCAGGCCCACGACTATGATCGGCGGGCGGACAAGCCGTGGACAAGACTGACGCCAAAGGACAAGGCCGCCATTCGCAAGGAGCTGAACGAGTTTAAGTCCTCCGAAATGGCCGTCCACGAGGGCAGTCGGCATTTGACGAGGTACGAGGGGCTCCTTCTAGCACCTAATTTTGCCCTTGAAGATTAGAGAAAAGTGGGAAATAGTTTTGGCAACTGTCAGGACTTGACTTAAAAGTAAATTTATGGGCCAAAGATGGCAATACAATCGAATTGTAGTTGACAGTTTGATTTCTGGTCATGAAATATTGGATTTTTAAATGATTTTCAAGAGAATGATGATGAAAGGGAAGTTATGTTATTAAAACCTCGAATATTTTTAGGCCTTTAAAGTAATTAAACCCCGTGATGTAGTGGCCATTGCCGGGCCAGGGTATTTCGCGGTTCGGTGGCCAAGGCCAAGTTCTGAATGTAACTGGTTTTGCAAATTGCTCTCTTGGGTAGGTGTGTGTGTGTGTGTGTGTGGATGAGAGGGTGTGTGGGTGGTTGGCTGCTAAGTTCTGTGTGGGGGCCAAAGCAATCTCGCAATTGAGACATCCCAGTGTACAACAGCCAGCCCCTGAATTATGTAGCGGGCGTGTCCTTGCGGCCAAATCGAATGGCCAAAAAGTGAGCCAAGCAAAAAATTGCCAATGCCAATGGCCAGTGAAGTGTCACGTGCAGCTTCTGGCCACCAGTCACCGAGTCCACCAGAGAGTCCCTTACAAATGCATTTTGGCGATATGCAGTCACAAAGGATTCGGTGGCAACGACAACGGCAACGTTTTTCCATTTCTATTTCGTTTTTGGCATCGTTTTTTTTGTAGTTTTTGAATTTTGTTCTGGGCAGGGAGAAAGGGGTGTAATGGCTTTTTGGATTTTGTGCGCTGGCAATGTTACGACTTTAGCCTTAAAGAGTTAAGCAAACTGCCACACGGCATTTAAACTTTAATTATATTTGTGAGAGGAGGACGGGAGAGAGGCTAAAAACAAAAACTAATCAAAACTTTCTCTTGCAGATTCCATAGGCCATGACGATTGCAATGGCAGCAACTTTCCAGCAAATTACAACAGCAACCCAAGCAACAATTGTATTTTATGCAGCATCAAATTGTCAACAAATATTTAAAAGCAAAAAATTAAGCCAGCAAACTAAGGAAAATGAAAACTTTCAACGCAAAAAAATATAAATAAAACCCAAAAAAAAAAAGAAAAAAATACGCAAAAAAAAAAGAGGAAGAAAACGTGAGAAGGCGAGGAAAATGCAGAAAATGAAGAACACGAAGAAAGAAAGGCCACATTCAAGAACATAATTGATAATTTTTTTAGTTTTCCGTTGATCATAGTTCATGGCGAGAGAGCGCCGTCGCTGGGTTTTCTAATTTTAAGTTCTTTGTTTCACTTTCTTAATTTGTTAATTGTGTGTAAATAAAATTCTTTCGATATTCAAGCCACTTTCACCAACGCAAATCAAAATATCAATTCGTCTCTTTTGTAGAAATGTTAAGTCGCTTCTTTGAGTCAAGGCAATTATGTATTATATTATATAAAATGAAATGAGGAGAAACCCTAAATGATATTCGATTAAATGTTTACATTAAAGCGATAAAAATGGCTGAGAAAAACAATTCATTAAAGCTTAGGCATTAATTTACACTTACTGTTGCTTTCCATACATTTTTAATTTTTGAATTAAGCCAACTGAAAACGAGAAAAACAAAAACAAACAACACAAAAACAGAAAGAGAGGAAAATTATGTTTTACATTTATAATTACATTATTGTAAAAAGCTTAAACGTAAACAAAAAAAAAACAACACATTAAACTTAGAACTACCACATATACAGAATATACGATAATACAGAAAAAAAAAATAAATTCTAACTTTTCGAAAGACATGTTTACGAAAGATAATTAAGTTGTTTTCGTTCTGATTTTCCGATTATACAATTTTCATTTCCAGCCTGAGTTCCTTATGTTAAGTTCTCGATTGTCTTCTGACATGTACATACATACATATCGCCAAAGAAAATTTTGCAAATCTAAAACTTATCGTGGAGAGGAGATATAGGAAGGAAAAGCCAAGAGTGTAGCAGACAAAAGAATGCTCAAGCTGAAGGAGGAGAAAGAAAACACAAAACCCAAAAGTATATAGAAAAAAACTCTAATAATAAATGGCAACAAAATATCAGGAAAAATAAACTGAAGCAAGTTGGACCCAGAATGAAGTTTTTATTAGCGAGGAGAAGAAACGAGAGTAAACGAAGTTAAAATTACAACTTAAGACGTAAGTCACGTAACCTAAAAACTTTTTAGAGACAGAGTACAGAGTTCGGAACCAGATGGAACAACATCATGATGAATATTTATTTTGTAAAAGCAGGGAAAAGCGAAACTGAAACTTTTACTCAAGCATTCCACATAGTAAACTTAACCAAGATATGGAAATATGCAAAAAGAATTTCCGAAAACCAAAAAAACAAAAACAAAAACCAGAAAATTGTACATTTTGAGGAAAATGCAAATTGAAATGCTCGCGCGTGCTCGTGAATATTAAAACTTAAAAGACGTAAAGTAAATGTAAAACTAAAACTAAAGTTAAACTAAAACTAAAACTAAAACTAAAACGTAACGTAACGTAATGAACTCCGTTTCAAAGGACACTTAGTAAGATACAGATACAGATACAGACACAGCATATAAAGAAAAATTAAAAGAAGCAACTTATTTCGAAAAAAGAAAAACGTACCGATTAAGGGATAATGAACCCAAGGACATTAGTTTAACGATACAGTGGCGCTTCCTTTGCAAGTTTCATACTTCTAACCGAGAAAACAGGGGGGAGGGGGAACTTGTAATGTTTTTCGGTTTTTGGATTATCCACGAAATCGGAAACTATATATGTACTCGTATAGTCCTTCGTTTCAATCCGAATCCGAATCCGAATCTGAATCTGAATCTCTCTCTATGTCTGCCTCTTGCTTCAAAGCGTTGCATTGTCAAAAAGTTAAGCAATATATATTGCATATATACATATAAACAAATATATATATATAAATAAAGAATAAATAAATTATACATATTTAATGACTATACAAAAGGCAGAATATATATATGTATATATTCATTTATGTATACACCTATTTATATGAGATGAGTCAGCCAGGAAGCTATACAACTCTATCAATATGGGATAGCATAGTTTACACTTTTTCTATGGAGCGATTTATAGTGTACGATACACAAGAATTAGAGCAGAAGAGCCAGAGGCGTCGTCGTCGTCGTCGACGGTCGGTTTCGACCCCTTCGAACTCCCCCGATATATGCGATATATATATGCGATATATGTGTGCTATCTAGAACCGACTTTCGTATTACAGCAGGGCCTTTCCTCCTCGATCCCCACCAGTTTTCGTTCTTCTGCCATTGGTTCTTCCTACTCCCTATTTTTCGACACATCTTTGCCAATTTCTGCAGTTGCAGGAACACAAAAACCAAACTATAAAAAACAAAACCAAGAAAAACGAGAAAAACAAAAAGATCTATAGCAATAACTAAGAACACCATGAAGCGATTGAAGAAGAAAAACCGAGTTTTTGGGCCAAGGCCAAAAGTATGATAAAAAAAAAAAAGAAAAAAGAAAATGAAAAATAGAAACCACAGAAAACAGTTGTGAAAATTTGCAAATGCGAAAAGGGTTAAGTACGAGTAAAGAAGTTAAGTAAAGTAGAGGAATAAGCGTAGCGAGAGTTTTGGCAAATAAAAACAGAGATCACAAACAACAGAAAAAACCAGAAAAATATTGAATAATAATCACCGACAAATTGAGATTTAATAAAGATTTAATTACTTACAAAAATAATGGTGGTTTCTCTAGAGAAAAGTGGTTTATTCTTTATTTTTTAGCAGTTCGGGGAAAACAATTTAATAAACAAATAATTTTAAATAATCACTTAATGGATTGTAGTCTCCGTTTTTAAAACTTTCTAAGATAAAAAATTCAAAATAAAGTAGAAATAAGTTAAAGAAGTAAAATGACTTACCAAAAGGTAGATATCTGTCCAGTTTTCCAACTTATTATTAATTTTACGAACCATTTCCTTGACTTAATCAGATGGCACATTGAAATTCTGGCGAATGTTATCAACGGAGCCACAGGATATTAGTACTTCTGCCAGTAGTTGGCTGGAAGCTTTCAAAAGGTCATCCATCTGCAAATAGTTTGAGGCCATAACGAGTTGCATAAGGAATTGATAGTCCACCATATTTTTTTTTAAAACCAGGTCTTTGAGAATTTGCAAAGCAGTGGTCTCCTTCTTGTCCACCATCGCTGACCACCATTTGATGATGAAACTAAGGCTTCTAGAATTGACCCGCAGCAGGGGAATAGCATCCTCTGTGTACAAAGATTTCCATTCCTCCAGCATTAACAAATCCCGAACTGGGCACATCTGTAAGGCCAAAACTTCGTCCACTTTAAAAATCTTGCCATCGTTGGTTTTTAATGTAAGGAGTTCCTTTGGCTTGGAGACGGTCGACATCTTGTGTTTAGTTTTGTTTTGTGATTTGGTAATTCGAATACAAATTTATTCTGATATACACTACTCTACGCTAGGGTGTCTGTGAGTGTTATGGAAATAAAAAGTACTTTTGGCTAAAACGAAGTGCCTACTAGGTTATAGAAACTGAGGATTTATATATACGATCTCTTGAATATTAAATATTTTTTTATATTCTTTATAAACTAACTCATATCATCTTGCTATTGCCCTTTATCAATTTAATTAGAAATTAAATATGTAATTCCCTTTTCCAGATGACAGCCCAAAAGTATGCTTCACAAACTTCCCATAACCAGCTGTTAACCCATTGTCTACTTTTGTGAAGCTGCGGTATTTTTCCATTTCCCACAGATTTTCCGGCAAATCCGCTTAAGCTCTTATGCGCGTTTTCCCTCGCATTTCATTCATATTCCGTTTTGGCCAGAACGCATGACACATTCATTCATGAATTCCACGGCGTTTTCCTTAGCCATTCTGCACATATTTCACATGCCACGTACCTCTGCGTTGGTTTTGTGTTTATATTCTTTGTATCTTTCGCATCTCGAGGCATCTTTGCGTACGTGCCAGACCAGAAGAAGAAAAGATGATGATGAAAGCAACGCGGCGAGAGGCGGTGAAGGGCTTCAGGTGAGGCGACACCAATCACAATCATCATAAGACCATCATACCATCGCCATCCAAGTTGATTATGATGAGCTCCACCAGATCTCTTTCGAGTCGAGTGCCTGTGCCTGTGCCTTTTCGGTTTGAGGCTCTTTGCTCGCGAAAGTTTTATCGCCGCGGCGAGATTCTAACATTTTTGTGTGCATTCCACTTTGGTGCGTTGCGGTTCCTCCGATTTCTCAAGAGTTTTTCGCTCATAAAACGTACTCGAACTCATTAAAACGCGCACTCTGATAACTGAGATGGCCAAAAAAGCAAATTGGACACCGTCAACTGGTGCCGGCCGACTGCTGCGACGGAATATGGATACACTGTGGGAAATCTTCTGGTTTTGAATCAATAAGAAGGTAGTTACTCTTTAGAAAAGGAAGTTCTTGGAATATTTTCCCATTCTGTCACCCTTCTTTTCTTCAAGTGTAAGAGCCAACGTGTTTGCATGTGCTTCTTGCTGCTGATTTATTTGATGGGCAGTTAGAGATGATGTTCTTGCTGTTGGGGGAGCACGTTGCAGGTTCTCGAAATGGGGCAGACGGCGGAAAGATTTAGGCAGCTTTCCAACTGCCAATTAGCCAGGTTCACGTGTGTGTGGGAAAACCAGGAAAAATGTAAAAGGAAAAAAAACGCAGAAGAAATAATTCCATAAACACCCGGAGATCGAAGGGTAATGAAGATATCCATTCCTTTCAAGAAATATCAGCTGGAATATCGGTTGTCCTGCAGCCATTTTTCGAGTACTATCAATCCTGGCGTATCTGGACAATCGGTTAACACTTCAGCATCGATGTGCCTTACAGTGCTGTCCATTGTTTTGGGTCAGCCTTTGGTTGATTTTTTTTTGGTTATTTTTCTTTTATTTTTGGGAGGCGAGGGAAATTTGCATTTGGCCTGTTGGCCAGGTTCGCGACTCCGTGGAAGTCGCCCGTTTGTCCCAGGGCTTTCTTTATGACCCGACTTGCAGTTTGCAGTTTACAGCTTGCAGATTTCTTCTTCTTCTCCTATATATATACTTTTTTTTTTTTTAGCTTATTTATATGTATACATTTTTCACTGTGGCCTTTTGTTTGGCCGGCCTGGCAGAGAAAAGTTTATTTGATTCTATTTTCATTTTATTTGAATTGTGTTGTGGCTTTTATGGCTCGACTTTGCGCCGAGATTTGTTTGTGAAAGTTGGCCAATATCGATGAGGAGGCTCCTCTTGTCTTGTCTCCTTTGTTGTTGCTCTTGGCTGTTGCTGGCTGGCTCTTAGCTGTTTGCTGTTGGTGGCTCGGTGGTGATTGTAAAACAATAAAAGCAACACCTGACTGCCGTTTGCCAACAATGGCGACGACTTTGTTGGTGGCCAGGCGGTGGTGGCCAACAAATGCCGGTTAGATTTTATCTGGCAGTATGCTCTATGCTCCTGGCCCCAAACTCCAAGCTCTGGCCATTTTTGGCCGAAAACAAAACATGCTTATTGTTTGTAGATTTTCCGCAGCGTTAACCCAAACATTTCAATTGCGTTCGGATGCGTTTTCTGTCTAAATCTAAATATGATGGGAATAATGGTAAAAAGACTTCTCCAACTTAAATGCTTATCAATCCTGCCACATTTCGCCTTTCCATACATACATTTTCCGCTTAATTACCAATTTTAATGATATTTTCGGCTCAGGTGAACAAATTACCGAAGTGAGAGAGATGGCAACGGGCTGTGGCAAAATTAAATCTAAATCTAAATAAATAAAAATCGTGCACTGTTAAGTGAAAGGCATCGACGACGATCTGTGTGCAGTTGCAAATTTAATCAATTGATGAGGCAGTTGCAACTAGCAAGTTGCAACTTGGATCTTGCATCTTGCAGGTTGCAGGTTGCTGGCCCGTTGCTTTTGTTTGCTGTTTGTCGATGGCTGCCAAGCAATTTGGATTTTGTGGCACCAACTGTAGCGGCCGCAAAATAACAACGATCCTGACCAGAAAGACATTTACATTCTACTGTTTTGGCTGATTGTTGTTGTTGCTGCTGCTGCTGCTAGTGCTGCCACTGCTGCAAGTGTCGCTGCTACATGCAACAACAACAACAACAGCAACATCAACATCAGCAACCATCGCACACTTTACACGCTGAAAACCGTGACTTTAATTTTCTTTTTACTCCCTCTCAACGTTTCAGTTTTTGATTTGTTTTCCCCCTCGTTTTCTAATTTTTTGCCATTTTTATATAATTTCAAAATTCATTTCCCAATGGCCGCGCGCTTTTCATTAAATCGCCTCGCAATGTCGCCAATAGTTTATCTGTTGCCCGTTTTTGCCTGGCTGCAACATAGTTTTTGTGGCAGCGAGTTGGCCATTTGGCTGCCAATGCTTTTAATTTGTAATTACATTGCACACTTTACTTTCGTTTGTCCGGCTTTGATTTATGGCCCAAAGAAATAAACGTCCAAATTGCTAAATGGCAGGAATTGGCCAAATGGAATCGTGAGTGAAGTCACAAAGTGCTTGTCAATTTGAGTCAGGCACGGGCAGCGATCGTAAATGGAAGATTCAGAATAACCCAGGAGATGGGTCAACTGCTCTCTCTCTTAGTTTTTATTCATTTCCTTTCTTTGCTTTCATTTTAATTAAAATATCGTAACATGAGGTCTATTTTGGCCCGCGAGCTATGACTAATTGGAAAAACCCAATCGATATGTAGTTAAGTCTGCCTTTTAATGGCTCTCCTTTGTAGTTTTCAAACTAATTTTAAGTTTCATTACAATTTTCTTTTAACTAAATACCAACTTCCAACTTTTGATCCTCTTTCTCTTTCACAAGGTTGTCATAAATAGTAGTAGGCTGTCTTTCCTATCAATAAATAAGCTCATTACTGCCGGTAAAACGTTGCTGTTGCCGTTGTCTTTCCACTTGACACTGCCACAGCGGCAGCAACACGCAATAATAGCAACTCAACAGCAACACCCACTCATTTCTAGGAGTTGCAACCAAGTGACACAAACACATGGGAAAAGTGCAACAGTTTCAAATCGCTTCTATTGACAACTGCAACAAGCATTGCAGTTGCTGTTACGGCGGCAACATGTTGCTGCAACATCTCGTAGACCCATTGATTAGGTGACCCTTGTAGTGGTCGCAGCCTGTCTTCTCCGCTGTCTCATGTCTTGGCCCCAATTGTCAATGACTTTAGCTGGTTGCCACTGGCATGTAGCATGTTGCTGTTGCTGTTGCTGTTGCTGTTACTGCCGCTGTTGCTGTTGTCTTGCCATTGATTGAATTACATACAAGCTCTCCCTTGGAGACCTTAAGACACCAACGCAAAAGGCAAAGAGTCAGGCCGGTTAGCCAGTTAATTAGCAGCTAGTTCAGAAGGCTGTCCTTGTGCCGAATGTGAGTGGGTTGCCCATGATGTGGGATCAGCAAAATGAACAAGAAAACCCCCGAAGAAAATCCAATCAAAGCCAGTTCAAGGATGTTTATATCTTTGCCACTCAAGATTGTATCTTTATCTCAGGTCTTAGCTATATATCTCACTGAGTTTCGGGCGCACTTAATCCTGTCTTTAAGATAACTTTCAGCAACCGTTTGCTGTTCGCAATCCTTTAAGCGGCTTCCAATGCGAATGGACAGCAGATACTATATCACCATTAGCATTGCCTGCTCCCCAATCACTCACTGTCCAATTGCATAAGGCATCAACCTCAACCTCAGGTAGCCCCGCTATTTTTCCCGCTTTCCCCCTGCTATTTTTCTCCTCTCCTCTCTCTACAAGTTCAGAAAAACCACATTCGACGACGAACTTGTCCTTAAAATGTCAGCCAAAGTGTTCATTAATTTGTGGCCCTCTCGCTCGCACACTCTCCCTCTCCCTCGTGCTCCATTTTGTTTATGATTGTGGCGCGTGTGTGCGTGTCTGTGTCTGTGTCTAGTCATTGATCATGAATTCCATGAGCTTGGCACTCGCAGCATGCGTCATTCAAAGCGGCTACCCCGCCTGCTATAGACACGGCAAAAAAAGTGGAAAAATATTTTTGTAGATTTTTTGAAGTTAAAAATATATATTTTATCTTATAAATAGGAAATATGTATCTTAATAATATTCCAAGGATTTACTTTATAAACTTTTTTCTATAACAAAAACCTTTGATAGACATTTTCCCTCTTGATTCTCTTCAATATTTTCCTCTCAGTGCATCTATATACATGTGCCACCACCAATTGGCGACACAATTTTTGCTGCCTTTGGCATGTGCCACCCCCTCCCCCTGCCTCGTGCTCCAAAAATACGAAAAAAAACCATAACCACAGTGCAACCTACGCAAGAAAAATAATCTTTTGCCTGTTGCCAGTAGTTTGTAATTTTCATGTAAAAGTCGCGCCAAATGCAAAATGGCCCTGCGAAAATCGGAAAAAAGCAACAACAAGAGCATTGACTGACGGCCTGGCACGCCCCCTTCTGGCTGCACCGCCCCCTTACCTAGATGTACATACAGCCAGGCAACCATCAATCTCAATTGCTTCGCGTTCTCATATGCGACTCTTCGATCATTTTGCAGGCTGACAGGCAACAGGAACCCAACAAAAGGCAACAACGGTAATAAAAATTGCAGATTTGTCACAGCAATTGTTGTTGTTGTTGTTGTTGTTGTTGTTGTTGGCCTGATATTCTGGTTTATATATCTTTTGTTTTTCTTTTATTTTTTTACCAGCAACGTGTGCCTGTAATTACTTTTTATTGTGGGCATTTCTTATTTATTTCGCGGAGTTTGTCTTTCATATTCCGTTCTGGATTTATCTCGCCCAAATGTCTACGCGTGATTAAACGCTTAAATTGCCAGATATGATATATCCCTGATCCAGTCCCAAGCCCCAATCCCCAATCTCGGAGAGCCTGTCGCCGTCTGTTCTCCTCCGACTTGACATATATGTAGATATAGGACCAGATTGCCATGGATTGTCTTCTGGTTTTCGAAAGTCTGCGACAGTGGCTGCCTGTCGATGTTTGTTGTCTGTTTCTTGTCCCCGTTTTGTTCTCCTATAAATTTTATTCAACTCGGGGCAAAAAGTGTGCAAAAGTTGGCTAAGTATTGGAAGAATGTACTATCAGAAATTCTTGAGAAATATTCCTAAGAAGTTTTGAGCTTATGATCTTACTTGGAAGTCAGTAACTTCCCAAGTTCTTAAAGGTCTTGCCCAAACTTTCTTCAGAGCTTATCAATAATAAGCCCCCAACTAGTTCCCTAATCACTTCTCAACTTACAAACAACTTTAGGGTCTTATTCAAATCAAGACTTGTTCACACGATCACTTCTTAAACTCCAACTGAAAATGGGAAATTTTCAACATAGTTTAAGACATTATTTAGCGCCCACATCTGGCACCCTGTAAAGTCGTCACTTCACGCTTAATTAGGCGCATTGTACAAATGGCTTTATCGAGGGGCTTAAATAGTCTTAAACTAAAGACATAAAACGCGCTTTTCGGCGGGAGAGAGGAGGAGGCCAGCCGAAAATGGTCAAAACATGAAATCCTATTAGACAAATTGAAATTACAAATGAGACAACAACGAAATTAATTTATTAATTAGTCACACTCCATTATGGTCAGACAAAAGGTGATGATGGAGGGGATTAGAAGGGGGGCAAAGTCAGTAGCCAGCGACATCAAATGCTGCCCACATGCGTTGGCGTCTTGGAAAATGGTTGACAGATGGAGTTGATGGAGTGCACTGGGAAAAATCTATGTTAGTCTATGGAATGTAAGGTCTAGACTTTTTGGCTAATTTTTAGATTAAAACATGTTCTGTGGAAGATGAATAAAGGTAAGTCCTAAGTCAGAGTATAAATATATATACCTAGTTATATATTTTCCCTCAGTGTCCTTCTGAAAACGAAGCCCAGGCCAGAGTTGTCCAAGCCATTCCTGGCGTGAAAATGCCAGAGATCCAATTCGAGGCACGCAACTCAACTGCTTGCCACTGCGGAAAACTTTCTGTGTGGGTTGTTCTCCCCAGCAGGCTGACATAATCGACGATAAGCGATCGCTAATTAAAATTATTAAAACCAGAAATGAGCGGCAGCAACGGCGGCGGCGGCGGCGGACAATGAAAATGAAATTTGTGCCATTCTGGAGTCCACAGCCTATCCGGGTATCAGAGTGCGATCCGATCTGTGGGTTCCATTTAGGCCCGTTCTCGGACAGGTTGTTGGCAAGACAATTGCCGGGTCTCCCATATAGTTAGTAGCAAAAGTTAGCAAAGCGACCAAAGGAGTTATCATGGGAAACCTAACCGGCATTCGGTTCATTTCTATTTCAGCCTTCATCATTATCAAGTCGGCTCACAGAGAGATAGCCAAACTTGGGCGAAGTGAATGCTCGCCGCTCCAAGGAGGCAATTTGGCCAAAAGCGAGTGGGCCAAAAACGCTAATTAAGACTTTTTCTGGGTGTCAGGCTCGTATACCTGCCGAGCATAATTCATATCTGAAAATCTGGGCCTTCTCATATTTCGTTTCAGTTCAGTTTAGTTTTCAGTTAAGTTTTCGTTGTTATACAACGAACGGAGAAAGTTTTTGTGGGGTCTCGAAGCATTTTGTATTTTTAGCGCCATAAATAAGCGTTTTTATTAATGGCAGCCCATTAACCCCGACTAATTAATTAACAAAACCCAAAATACATATCCACCGGCAAAACAAATAAGCCTGCTGCTGCGGTCCAAACTGAAATAACATTCAAAATGACTGACTGAAGACTGTCCGATCGCGAGAGGCTGTTCCCATCCAAAGACTGCCGATGGTGATGAGTTTTCAAATGATGCGTATCAATTTTATTTGAATTTTTTTCATATCAAATATTTATGAGCGCTCGTTAGATCATTCACGTTGCAAACTTACTAAAAGTTTGACTTACAACTTCGTTTGGTTAGGCTGAAGACTCGAAGACTACCATCTTCTCCTCAACTATCAATGATCAGAGATGGAAGATCTCATCCCATCTCATGTACCACTTTATGTCTGGCTGTATCTTTTCAACATAAATCTGTAGAACGCCCACGTTTGTCTGACTTCGATTTCCAAAGTTTGGTTTTTGTTTTGTCTCAGCTCGACTAATTTGCGGTGCGTGGAATTTTGGGTTTTCTTTCATTGTCAAAGTGTCTTCGTCGATCTGTGAAAAGCGTTTAATAAATGCTGTAATAAATATTCTTTTTTTTTCTTCTTCCAGCCTGGCCGATCAAGACAATGGGCCACATTTCACTTCGATGGGCCCGCTGAAAAAGCCCTGTGGATTATTCAGAGTGCGGTGGCTTATGGAAAAAAAAATTCATTGAGGCAATTGTCTGCGTTGCAGATTATCTGCAATAAGTTCCCTCCCACAGGTCAAGCGTGCACATCAATTACTTTGGCACAGGCCCAAGAGATTTCAGGCCCGGGAATCTAGACAGGAAACGCACACAGTTATCGCTAACATAGATACGCGGCACACAGATACACACAGCTATACGCCAGCCAGCACTTTGTTGACCTCTCAATTTAACGCTTATAATGCCAGGAAATGCCAACTCTAAGCAAGACACCAAACAGAAGAGGATGAGCATGAAGCTGCAGAGATGGCAAGTACACGGGGAGAATTGGCAGATTGATAAAAATATAAAATTAAAGTTATAAAATAAGCAATAAAAATCTAATCTATAAGCTTCTAACAACCTTAGATTTGTTAAATAATTTATTTATTTATTAAACATTTCATATTCAAGTCCACAGCCCGTAATATTACATATTTATTATTATATTTTGACATTCATTACTTGCAAATTTAATTAAATACCTGTATTTTTCCCCGAGTGTTCGCCATCCACGAAGCTTGCCTGTTGTCTATGGAGAGTCACTTGATCTCGGCATTGATTGTGCGTTGATTGTTTTATTATGAAGATGTTGATGGGGGCCCCGTAGTAGTTATGGCTGTATTATTAAGCTAATCAAATGCGATCCACCCGCGAATCTTCAATGAGTTGTCAATACGTTTTGGCGAAAGCTTATGACACCGCCTGACCTGTCAACTTTTGAGTTACTTGCTGGGATGCTCACATTCCAGGTGGCTCATTTACATTTCCCTGCCTGGCTACCATATCTAATTAGCCAATCCATTAACGTGGCCCAGGCCATGTTGACACCAAAGCGCCAACAAACGGCCATTAGGCGACTGTCAATGCTTTTATAATATAACTTTTTATAATTCTCGTTGCATTTTTGCAGCGCTGCAACATTTCATTAATCGAGTCACGACATTAGACATTCAACAGGCCCAAAACCAGGCAGCTGGAGCTCCATGGCGTATGGCACTATATAGCTGAAAATTTTACCAAGCCAGCCAAAAATTGCTTTGACAACTTTATCGCTGCACAGCATCGACAAGAGGCGACGTCAAAAAAGCATTTGCTGACAGCGGCGAGGGGGAAACTGTAGGGAAAATTCGGGAAAATCCAGAGAGGGGAGTCATTCCCAGCCCAACAGCGTCTGATAAACTGTCAACGGTGGGGTCCTGGGCCCAAAAGGGAATCTAAATTAAATCAAGTAATCGACCTCAACGATTTTTCTGATTCGCCAAACAAAAGACTCAGGCAACGAACTTGCTTGGCCAACTAACCAAAAAAAAAAACAACAAAAAAGGCCACACACATGCTGTTTCTTGCTTTGGTAATAGCCCGGCTAATGGATATATATACCTGGCTATATCCGCATATATGTATTCATATATGTAGACTGCATATTAATTGCAATATCAATGCCTGACTACCGTGGCCAATTGTTGTTGTTTGCTTATGACTTGGCCACTGTTGTTGCTGTTGCTGCTGCTGCTGCTGCTGCCTCGTTAGCGCTCGACTTTTAGTTCAAATAGGTTGAAAAAGCTGTGTCTTTGGGTCTTAAGGAGCAATAAAAGCTTAGATACCCTAATAAAAGTGGTAATGGAAAATGATTGGCAAAAGGTAGCTACTTCGGCTGAGTTTTCAGGAAAGTTAAAAATGAAATTGTTAGGGCTTGTTTGGTTTAAATATTAATCAGTGCTGTACTTAGGCATAATATAAACACTCTATTGGGTTAAAATAAGACATATTAACTAACTAAATTTAATAGTTAAGAAAGGTTTAAGTTTGATAAGGTTTGATTAGATTCATGCTCTCGATATCTTAAAAAGAATTTCCGTATTTTATTTTTTATATTTCAGAGTTCAAAGTTCCTTAGAACTTCACCCTATAAATCCACCTCTTTAACACCATTTTTATTTCCAATTTAACTCCTGAATTTCCCACCTCAAACCAGTTACTTGCCACCCAGTGAATGCACCCCTTACTTAGTAGGGCACAACAATAGAATTGAAATGCGGCGACTCCGATGTGGGGGCGTTGCAAATGAACTTTCCCACACACTCGGCTGCACATTGATTCAATTACGTGTCGGTTTCTATATATATAAATATATATATATATATATATATATATATGTAACTCTATGAGCCAGCCATTGCATGTTAGTTAGCATTTAGTTGGTACAACGCCTGGCTTCCTGTTCGCCGCATAATGAGAGCCGAGCTCGGAGCTCGGAGTCTCGAATACGCTGCCCCCATATCATTATTATTATTGCACTTTTCGCACTTTAATTTATGCACCTGCAGCTGATTCGTGGAAATGTTGCTCTTGCATCTTGTGCTTCGAGTTTCTGTGGCTGCCATGGCCACACCCACAAGCCAACTAATCGATTTTGTCTAGCTATTTATGGCCAATAAATTTCACTTTCAGTTGGTCCCGACTTCATATTTAAATACACGCGATAATTTATCTAATTTTTGTGGCTTTATTTAAGTCGGCTTTATGGGTCTTATGAGGAGCTACCTGAACTAGTTTGATCGGAGTAACGGGTACACAAATTTGTAGTAACATAAATTTGGTATTTAATATTAGTTTGTTATATTTACAAGTACCTAGTTTAAGGTGTATTTATAGCTGGGAATATTGAATTTATGTCAGCTTGGGATGTTTTCAATTTCGAGTTTGTTAATAATAATAGTTGCTTTATGGAGAATATGGCTTTAACCTAACAATTAGCCTTAATTGATCTGATTACATGATTTCTGGCTGGAGTCCCTCGATCTCTTAGCTTACCCCATGTGAGATCCGATCGATTCACACAGCTACAAGCACCTGGTCAGCGATTCTAATGCCTTGACCCAACCCATTGTGAACTTTAGCAAACGGAAAATATTCGAAAATATCCGAAAATAGAGGAAAACAATTGCAATTGGCAAAATGCAAGCCCGCAGTTTGTATTATTGGTTTTTGGTTTTTTGTTTTGTTTCTCAGTTTGTGGGCTGCGTTTTCATAACATGACAGCCGGCTGAAAATGTTCTGCTGTTCATTTTTGGATTTTCCTCCAGCTTTTTTTGGCTATCAGTATCAGTGAGGCAGTAAAGCAAAGCGGCAAATCTGCAAAAGGTCATAAAATGTGTTGTTGCCCCGGTCGTGTAAATTTTTACACGCCGAATTGGCAAAAACAAAGCAAAAACCGCGCTGCCAATTGTTCGAAATGGCTGACATGCAACTTCAGAGCTTTGGCTGTAAGTTTTCGGCCTTAGTTTGAGTTTCGGGGCTGACTGCGACGAGCATTCAACTGTCAACAGTTACTACCGAAACGACAAGAGCCGCTAAATGCCGCCAAATAACTCAGAGCTGCGCTCCGCCATTTCGGCAACTACAAATCACTTTTACTGCCTGCTAACTTGGCCCAAAGTCGCTGCCAAGCGCCAGTCATCCAGTCGGCCACTCAGCCAAACAGCCAGGCCAACCACCAGCCAAGTCCACTCGAAAATGGCCGAAAGGCTGAAAAAAATTATTTAAAGTATAAATAAAATTCTCTAAATATTTGCGCGTCGATTTTCCATTTAGCCGCCGTAGACAGGCATCGCCGAGCGGGCAATTAAGGTGCAATAATTTCGGATCATTAGGTTAAATTTGTCACGACCCGCTGCACGACTTCGTAGCCCCCATCGCAGCCACCCCCTTAACCCTCTCGTGGCTCCTGTCCCGAAAAAGAGACCCCCGGGCACCAGCGGCCACAACAACTGTCCGACAGAATGTAAAAGCCTAAGTCTGGACAAGTCGGAGAGCTGTCCGTTTGGCTAGTCGATGTCCGCGGACTCGTACTCGGAGTTGGACTCTGACTCGGATTCGGATTCGTATTGGCCCCTGGCAGCCATAATTTGGGTTTTCGGCATGGCTTGCAATAGGTTTTCCTATAGCCACTCGGAAAAATGAAGTTTCCCGATGTTAAATTAGTTTTTTTGAAACGTTTTAAAGCAAATTTTACTCTCGACTTTCTTGGAAGATATCTTTGCATGTATTTTCTTATACTCTTTTGAGTGTTTGCTCAAAACCCTTGATTTATTTCCTTACAAAGTTTCCCTTTTTAAGAAGATCCTAAATTTCTCGCAGTGCCGCTTACCATTTCGCAGCGCTAGGTGGCGCTTTTAACAAATTATGACACAATTTGCGGGCCAAATTTGGTAAGCAGTTGACATTTGGCCATGTTTCTTGTCGATTGTCATCGTCTATCGGCCAATCGGCCATCGGCGGATCGGCTGGCAACTGAGCGCTATTAACATGGCACGTTGACAACGCACGCCAGCAACATGCAGCATTCAACATGCAACATGTTGCCCCGTTCCGTTCCGCGAAAGTGACGCGTGGGCGATCTGAAAAGACTGCCATTTCATGTAATCCCAGCTATTAGCATGGCTCTCGACTGCGGAAGGGTTTCGACTTTGAGAGGGGGTCTGCCACAACCACCACATCCAAAGTGCATCCAAGTTGCATTCCACAAATCGATTTCGCTGCGCACACGCACTGACCGCAATTTTGCGGCTTTGCTCAATGATTCATCGCCGGCGGGGCAACTAAAGGTGGCAATTTAACAGATAGTTCTTAGTTCGATAGTTCAGGATATAGGCTTGAAGGGTATTGGGATAAAGATAAACCTTTAAAGCCTTTTAAAGGAAGAGAGACCCTACCCAGAACTCAAAAAATAGATTTCCCTAAAAACTACCCACCTTGACACCCATCTCTAGCAATTACCTGTGGCTTTAAAAAGATACAGTTCCTCGCTCTTTCCCCGCTGGACAACTGGACAACCCCCGGGGCCAACGTGTGTGGCATTTCTGTCACTTGACGCTGAATTATTTTCACGCCTTTTTACAAATGTTTGGCTTGAAAAGCGCATGGAAAACCATGGCGGGGGCGACAAACTGCAGTGTGTTCCACTTATGGCCAACTTGTGGCCTCAGACTCGGAGACCCAATCCCAAAACCAAAACCAAAACCAAAACCAACTTCAGAGTCAGAGTCGGACTTCAACTCAAACTCGGACTCAGACTCGGTCAGCATGGAGATTTGCTCATAAATCTGACAAACTCAGCGCTAATATTTGCGGACTTCGTTAGACACACTCGAATGCATTTGATATGCCTTAAACGGGCCTGACTCTCCAACGGAGCTGGACTAGAGTGGACCTGTAGGTGGCTTTGCCAGGTCCGCCTCAATGCGCCAGCGGTCTGGGCTCTGCCAAATGACAAGTGCAAAAGCTGACAAGGCGGCGGTTACTAAAATGAAATGCAGACAACATTTTTATCTGATTAAAGAGCCAAACGACTGACCAACTGCCAGAGTAACCTGGACTGAGAAAGGAAAAGTGATTTCGCTTTGGGTTTGGCTGCAGGAAAATTGGTTATTAAATCTACTTAAAAGTTTGCGATTAAGCGGATATAGTAGATCTTAAAAGAGCTACAAGGATCACGAATAAAAAGTGTATAAATCAGTTTAATATTTTTAAATTTATTACACATTTTATGAGCAATTGTTTTTAGCAAATAACAGCTTAAGCTTTGACTAATTGCCAAGACGCCACACTCCTTTCATTAGGTAAGATTATGACATCCACTGGTGGCATCATTAATCTCCAGCTCAGCCACATGATGTGCACCACTCACTCTTGTGTGGCATTTGACCTTTTTGCTCCACTGCGCACCACTCACTTAGTTACTTACTAGCTAACTCACTGGCTAACTCACCCACTGGGAGAGCGGAAAGTACAAGCGACTAATTTAATTTTCATTTATCAAAGCGACTAATTAATTTCCCGCTGAGCTTTGACCGCAGCCAAATGAATTTCGATCTAGCTGTATATGGGTGGTGGAGGGGGGTTACCTAGTACAAAACTACATAGAAAAATGGACGTTTTAATTATTTAAATGCAGGCCGAAGGCTAGAGTTCTAGTAAGTTAGAGACGCAGACGCAGGCGCAGGCAGCACTCAAATCGGCAATCATAGCTCATAAATCCATCAAAGTGGCAATCGCAGTGGCCGGAGCAGAGCAGAAAGAGACGGTGGCCAGAACCACTCGGCCAAGTGCCATGCAAATGTTGTTCGACATTAAAAGCTACAAGAAAAGAACAATTGTTTTAGTAGCAATTGTTTGTGCCCGATTCTGGCTGCCGTCCCAGCAGCAGCTCCAGCGCTGCCGTCTTGCAAAATCTCGGCCAGTTGGCCAGTTTCTTGGGCTGCCGCCGTTCACGATTCGCATTGAAATGTTACTTTTTCAGTTTCTCCTTTACGGCTTTACTCCCAACTGCATCGAACTACTCCCCTTTGCAAATGCCGTGACCGTGAATTGTTTAGAATAATTTGCAATTGCCATAATATTTATTATGATTTATTAAACGCATTCCCGGCTCGATCGGCCGCTTGATTGTCTGACTCTATTTTTTGCGACCAAGGGCCCTCGACGCTGTCTGCGCAATTAAATTGTTTACTTTGGCTGGCAATTTATTAAAAATGCATTAAATAAATAAATCGCTTGCCATTCAAGATTTCATAAATCTGAGCCGCCAATCGAAAGACTTAGGCACCGAACTCGATGGAAATGTCATCGGTGCAATTTGTCGGGGGAATTATTGTTTAGATTAAAGTATTTAGTACACATTAGCAATTTCTTAGATCTAAAATAAAATATCTACACTTCCCAAGTGCCAGATGATTTTAGAGTACTTAAACAGCTGCCCACTAAAAAGTCAAAGTTATTTTTATAACAATAAATTCCTGGTTCTTTTATTTTTATAACTTAGCTGTAAAAAATCACATAAAATAAGGTATTGATTTTGATTAGCACAGTTAGATGGGTAAAAAAAGTATTACTTAAGCATAAAAATAAATAAAATGCGAATGGGGAGTTTCATTTAATTCCGAAGCCTACTCCACCACCAGCCTTTGCCACTAATCCTCAAACAAATTCTTAGAAGTTCTCCTAAAAAAGAGCTGTTAAAGCCAGTGAGCTACTAGTAAATCCGCCTCCAGGTGCATGCATCATCCTTCGCTGTGGCAGAACCTCCGTGAAAATGACTAATTGCCCCACTGTTGGCCCGCTGGAAAAGGCAGAAGGAAAAGCGCTCACGCGATGTCCGCCACTTGCAGGCTGTCTGGAAAAGGCCATAGAAATGACAGTTTGTTTGGCAGGAGTCAAGTCGAGTGGAGTTCTGGGAGCAGGGGACTAATTAAAAAAGTGTCATCAAAGTGTGGCCACCTCGAAGGAGACCGAGGAGACATCGTTGCGTGTCTCTAGACTTTATGTGGCAACTTTCGATCTGAAGGCAATAGAGGAATAGAAGTGCCTGGGTGGGCAAAGCCGCTTAACAGCTAAACAGCAGCCGCAATATAAACAAACACATGTCGGGGAGCATGGAATATCGATGGTCCATCCATGGACTATCCATGCATACTATCCAGGTATGCAAAACCATATTCCCATGAACATGGTAACCACTTGCTACAAATTGTCGAACAAGAGCAGGCCGCTCTGGTAAAAAATGGCAGCATTTTAAACGGATGCAGATAACGATCGTCGAACACAAATGGTGCAGAAATAAACACGAGTGTAGATGCAAATGATATGATAACGAGGAGGGTTAAGACGAGGGGAGCTAAAAAGTTGGTGTAGCTCCTGTGCTTAACCCATGGCTGCCCCATGTCCATCACGAGTGCAGCATAAATTGGCACTATGCAAATTAAATTATCAACTAGCTCGCCTCTGCGAGACCAAACGAAACGAAACGAGTTTTCCACTTGGGCAAATTACTGTCAGCGACAAGTCGCCTCAACTAAAATGCAATGAATGCGTCCCCTAATCGAATGGAGTGCTCCTTAACCCCATCCCTGTCCCCCCGTCAGGCGCTCGGTTTTTGCCACTGTCAATTATGTGTAAGACGGGCAGCCTAACCAGCTGGTTAAGCACATAAACGATCCCCGGCATGCTACATCATTATAATCACGTGTTGATTGCTTTTTAAACTCTGCCAGCCAGCCGGTTTCCTTCGCTTAACCCCTTTTCCATCCTGCTGCCAGCATTTTTCTGGCTATCTGGCGTTCTGGCCTTTAATTTCCATCTCCAGGAGGCGCCATCGCCATCTCCATCTCCATCTCCCAGTGGAACAGGGGCAAAAACAAGAGCATTCTGCATTATCGCCGCAGACGAGCAGCTTGTTAAGCAAATTCTGATAATTAGATCGAGGATTTGGGGTTGGGGAATACTGGTTCACACATGGGATAATGGGTCAGTATCTGGGGGAACAGGAAGCCCGGTTGACATACAAAGTAAAGGGGATAATCGCCGGTTACCACGACTAAGAATATATTTAATCACTCGAGATTGCTTCATTGAAAAGATATAGTCTTGATAATTGCAGGTCACTATTCTATATTATTACATATAGCATTTCGTTTTTGAACTGAGAACTAACTTTGTTGAAGGTCGGAATGAGAATGTCTTTTTCCCAACTTTCTTCTAGATGATCCTACATCATTTTTTCCCAGTGATTATATGCCAACCTATCCCTGACCCGACCCAACTGTAGCCAATTGCCGAAATAAAATGTCTTAATCCCGGCTGGCGAAGACAAATGCCGAGCTAGCCGGGCAATCTAAAACAGAAACCGCCCCGAGTGGCGGTCCCTTCGCATTTGGGCTTAACCAATTTTCCACTCGGGCGGCCCACGCTCTTCGGCCAGTGAAATTGTTTCAAAAAAAAAAAAGGAAGAGAAGAAAAAAATGTAAAAACCAACCGGGGGAAACCTCGTACACATATCAACATATAGAAATTATAATGAAGACATCAACAACGGGCACAAAAAACACTGAGTAAATCGCCAGCCAGCCCACTTTGATTTTTATGGCCAACAAACACACACACATGAAGTTGGTGATCCCAAAGGGGGTGTGTTGTCTTACGGGGGCTGGCCAGGGGGAGGCAGTTACGACCTCTCACCGGCGGAATGGAGAATCCAAGCATTCAAGGGGTTTTGGAGCAGGAACCGAGTAGTAGGTGGTGCCCGAAACAAATTGCAGGCAATCGCAGAGCCGTAAGTATGCTAAATTATCAGGCGTCGTCTGCGCTGATGCGGGAATACCCTGTAATAGGGGGTATGCAAGGCAAGACAAGAGGGTAAGTAAGAGGAGAAGCAGGGATTTTTACAGAATATTTTATGTTGTTATCTTGAAACAAAAGGTGTAAGTAGTAGTACAAAATAATATTAATTGACAGAAATTGATAAGAAAGAGGAATAAGTACTATATAAGGTGACATGTAAGGAGTATCCCCCATTTCTCTACCCATTCCATTGTTTGTTTTAACATCAATATTTTTCGGAGTTTTCCGGGACTTTTCAATAATGGACTTTGAATGCTGGCGGCCGAATAAACAAACAAACCGCAAAAAACGGTCGAACGGTGTATTATTATGAGAAGTATTAACATTATTATTGGACGCTGGACAATTTCGGGCAATAAAAGACGCAAATTGCTGCTAATAATGATGCTGAATTGATGTCCCGCATTGGTTAAAGGCCCCCACTGCACTCTCCAGCCCAGTCCTGGCCGCACTGTTAACCCACTCTTACCCCAAAGTCTTTCTCGACTGCAGGTTCGTTGCCTAAGTCTTTTGTTTTGTCCTCTGTGCTTGGGTATGGGTCTGTGTCTATGTCTGTGTGTGTGTGTCTTTGTTATTATTTTACATATTTTATTTAATGCTACGATAGTTTCATGCTTGTCATGTTCTGCGGCTAAGAAATTGAACTTTTTTGCCGTTTGCGGCTGCACTTTTTTGGCCGCTGTGAAACATTTGTCATTTTTACCATTTTTAGCCAAGCGTGACAAGCGTTTCTTGGCCATGTTGTTGCTGGCTTGTTGCTGCTGCTGCTGCTGCTGCTGCTGCTAGTTTCACCCACTGGCATGCAAATGCAACAAGACACCAACAATGGTTGAGTGTGTAAGTGTGTGTATGGATTGCTTTTCGATATGCGATAAAGATCTCAAATATTGTTAAAACAAACAAGAAATTTATTGAATATGCAATGTTTAGTTTGGTTTTTGTTTCTGTTTTTAGCTCTCCGCTGCTTTGCATTTGTCTCTGGCCAGGTGAACACCACATACACCAACAATAACCGCCGGTTTATTGTTTTATTTATTGTAGGTGAGAAGTCAAATATTTGTGGGTGGCACAGTCACAGTCACAGTTACAGTCGCAGTCACAGAAGCGATTCACAAATGGCACATCTCGCCATCTTGGCAGGTTGGTTTCTTTTTTATTTTCGCCTGCAGTCTCTGGCGGATATATGCTTGTTGGCCATATAAGTCATAGGCGTATTAACGGGTTGCCCAGGCCGTGGAAATATGACTTGGACCCGAGGTTAATTCCAGCATTAAAAGGCAAGACAAGCCTCGCATTTATATTGGGCGGAATGATGCAATCTGCGATCTGAGATGAGAATGTTCAGATGGAGTCAGTGGGGTTACGCCGGTGATATATCGTGGGGGAAGTGTTTTCGTTATAGTCACAGATCATCTGGGAATAAGAGTTGCCTCTAATAAGCTATAGCGGTGGCTAAGCTTGGCATTTTCAGGAAGAATATACAAGATAATCCCACATCCCCTAACAATCTTTTGGGCAAACCTTTCCTCGCCATATAATAACCTCTCCTTCCTCTGTTGGCATTGTTGACTTGATAGTCGCAGATTAACCAGCGATTTAAGGCCCTCTAAGAATCCCCACACACATTGATCTTCCGCCCACGCGAGGATATCATCCTCTTCTCGATTTCCGGCCATCTTGAGACACCCTTGCCCCTCCGCCACCCCCTGCCAATCTTCTGGCACTTGTCTCCATATAATTTGCTGCACTTATTTAGCACCCACGCACCCAGCAACTGACAACGGAAAACGCAGACAAATTAGTCGGGCCAGACTTGGCCAAAGCCTTTCACACATATATTTTTTGGCCACCAGCCACTTGCAACTTGCAATGTTCAACTTGCAACTAGCAACTAGCAACATGCAACATGCGGCAGGCTGGCAAAAAGGAGACCCCAGAGGCGAGGTCAAGCAATGGAGCATGGGAGCGGGACAGATGAGATTGCACAACCGAAACCCGATTTGCATATGGCGATTTAGATTTAGTTTTGGCTTTTTTTCTCGCTTTTAGCTTAGCTTTTCAGTTTTTCCTTCAACCATTTTCCCTGACTTTTTCCCAGCCGATGTCGCCAATCCACCTGTAGACTCGCAAAAAGTGGCATACTTTGCATATCAGAGAACTGGGCTTAATCAATGGGGATTTGGCAGAACCAAAAGCGTTAGAGCTTCAAAGGGAACTTGGCTGAAACGGTCTGTTTTTTTCTGTTTCTGTTTTTTTTGGCCATGTCTGGTGGGCGTAGACTTGAGATATAAAACAACAACCACAAATACATATCGGCGGCCCAGGGAAGAGCCAAACAAAAAGCCAAGCGACGACGTGAGGCTCACCATTGTCTGGTGGAGATAATCTGTGATTCGGAAACTCCCACAGGTCAGGCGAGCACATCAATTACTTTGGCACAAGTCCAAGACAAGTCGGCACTGGGGGAAATAAGAAGACAAAAAGGTTCTAAGATTTAGATTTTTAAGCTTAGAATAAGAAAAAGCCAGAGGAAAACAGGGAAAGGTAGGTAAGAATTTTCTCTTTCTGATTTGTTCAACTTTAATTTATATTTTTAAGGATCTATCAGACTTAAGCTGGATCTTTCTGTAAGTTATAAACCATTTCTTGCAGTGCTTAAGACTCCCTCTTGGGATTCTTTGGCGGCCAGGAGGAGGACGAGTCAAAAGTCTCGCATCGTGGCATCGTATCGAAGCGCCAGCGAATGGCAGAGAATGACCTCTCAATTTATTGTGCAGCCTTTATCCTTTTGGCATATGCGATTTGTATCGACTTAAGCACACATACACCCCCTCTCAACCCCCCGCCAGAACCCTTTCTGCCCGCAGTATTCCCTCGCTACGAGTGCCTTACGTTGATTGTTTTATTATGATGATGTTAAATTATTGTAATCCAGGCGCGCAATCGCAATCGTTGTCGACATCATCATCTCGCCGGGAATCTGGAAAGTAGAGGTACGAAAGGAGGGAAGGGAGGGGGCATCCTCCCGCAGAAGAACCCCCTTAACCCTCTGAAGCCCCTATCTCTTTTGTAGGCGTTGCTCGGCATATCCTTTGCGTATGCGCAAAAAACAAATAAATGCTGCGGCTCCATCTCACTCTCTCGCCCTCCGAAACACTTACAGATTACGATCGACTCTTGGCCAAGTTAAGACTATGGCCAAAGCCAGAGCTAAGGCTATGGCTAAAGACGGGCCCGATGCCAGGTCCGTGATAATTTCGGGTTGCACGCTTATTTAATATGCGAATTTTTACAGATAAATGGTGAGAAATAATTTGCGCTGCTCTGTCTCTTGATCTTGGCCTGCTCTTTGGTCGCGCTTTTCAGCTCTGGCCCCAAGTCGGATTTCTATATCTTTGTTGTTGAAGGGGCGTGGGCGTACTGTTTGTTCAAGGGGTGTGAGGCGTGGACGTGGCAGCCCATGTGTGCCAGTGCCAGCCACATGTGATCATTGCATTTCCGTTTGCTCAGCGCAGGGATAGTTTGCAGACCAAAAGAGTTCTGTAAGAGTGATTTTTAAAAGTGTTTTTATATATATATATATTGATATACAAAATCATCGATCTTAATCGCACTTAACCCAAATCGCAGCTCAGTGGACATGTTCATGTTGCCTGTCCGCTCTGAACTTGTCCTTAGACTGCCGCCCCACCGAAATGCTCACTCCTTTTGCCCCTCTGGCATCACCTACTCCACCTTAAGACCCACTTCGATCCCAATGACTTGTCCACCTGGATTGGCCTTTGGCTCGAGTCGGTACATTTCCACTCGACTTGGTCGCAGTGGGCTACTGGTTTTCACTTGGCATTTGCCAATCTGACATTTACACGAGGCGACAATCGGCGACAAAACTGCCGAGCTGCTGGGCTACGCAACGCCCACGCTTTAAAGCCACCGATCAGTGGGGCATCAGAGGGGTGGCTATAAGCCCAACATGTGGCATTGACATTCCTGAAAGGCGAAGAGGCGCCGCCTGAGGAATTCTCTCGTCTCGGTGACAAGAAGGCATTTTAATTGTGAGAACTCTGTGCCAAATTGCTGGGCTTGCATGCCGCTTAGGCAAATGTTGCATTGAAAAAACACTTCAAGATGGCAGATATGAAACAGTTACACTCGAAGAAATACCGTCCCGACAATCTGACAATCTGGCTGCGTTTGGCGCCAAAGAATCTCGCCACCCCACGGGCCCAAATCGATGCCAACTTCGACTTGGACTTGCGACTCGGACTGCGAATGCTAATCAAGATGCCGCTGTCGGCTGGCCAGCGTTTGAGCACTTAGAAAAAAGTATTTGATGATTAGAAAATGTTAAAAAAATTAACTCTTATTCTGATAATTTACTTATTATGTATAAAATAGTTTAAAATTGTTTAAAAACCTCTCGAACTTTGTTAAAGTAACTCAAAGTGGCTAAGAAATCTCCTAACTATTCGTATTAGATGAAACCCAGTTAATCCCTTTAATGCCAACATCAACTTCTTAGTACCTGACCATTTCTCACAGTGTTCTGGCTCGATTATGCAAAAGTCGGCTCGATCGACCCTCGGTCTTCGGTCAGCTTCATGTGTGTCTCGGGATCTGCGGCTTTATTCGCTGCGGGGGATGGCGTTTGCTTTTGTTGGGCTGTGTGATGCCCAAATAATAGCACATAAAACTATAATAGTAATTTCCAAACGGAGGAGAAAGAGCGATGCAATCGCTGGGTTTTTTGGCCCCAGTCAGTTGGCCATTTGGTTGCCAGTTTGCCAGTTTGCCAGCTGTGCGGGCTTAGTCATAGAAAGGCTGAATAACTGACCACACAGCGAGCAGGCAGGGAATCGATGAGCTGGATACCGAGGAGAGTGCTGGACTTTATTTATGACCAGTCAATGCCACAAGCTCCAGGCCCAAGCTGCGATCTCCAAAAAGAAACCAAAGCAAACACTTTCATTTTTCAAACTACGCAGAAATAAAAGCGAAAAATGTTTTAATTTTTTCGAGGCGACCTCACCCCCTGATGCTAATTTATTTGCCAGAGCCACCAAAAGGTTCAAGTTTTCGTTTTTCAATTCGCTGTTTTTTGGGGTTTTTCAGTTTTCTGTTTTCGGTTTTCGGTTTTCGGTTTTGGTTTTGGTTTCAGGTGTAAATTAAATACACTTCCAGGCAAACACGCGACAGATCCGACTTCATTAGAAGAGCCAGAGAGAGAGAGAGAGCCTTGGAATGCCGTGATCCTCGCGATCATTTAAATAGCTATAAATTAATAAGCATCCATTAATTTGGCGCGAGGGCGTTGCGCATAAATTTCATGATTTTCGGGCTATATCCGATGACCGATCCGCAGCCGGGCCAAGCATCCTTGGCTGGGCTGGGGGGTCAAAGTCAGACAAATTATGTGGTTTGCAACACACGCGCCATAAATTTGTCACTTATGAAAGAGCCTGGAGCTGGGGTAAGATCGGCTGAGGAAGGATCAGTGGTGGTAAGATGATCAGGAACACTTTAAGCGGCTGTTCTCATGTCCAGATATATGTTTTTAATGACCTCAGAAGCAGGTAAATGTCGTAAGATTTTTATGCTCATTAGAGCTTCTGTCAAGGGGAAGTTTAATATGCGATTTTATATACCACCTTTACTTGATCGTAGTAACTAATATTAATGGATTCTTATTAAGATAAGCCTAGAACTAAATCCCAACTCTAACCCTTCTTCATCATTCACGCTGGCAGGGAGCCTCTATGGGCTTTACTCTACTGACAAATTGAATGTTTCAAACTTAATTGCAACCGCCCGGAGATGATGACACTCTCGGCAGCCAAAGACAACTTGAATTGACATTTAAGGAGTTGACAACAGCGGGAAGTCGCAGACAAAAGGCCAAAATAAGAGACTCTGTTGGCCATACTACACTTCTTAGTCAGATAGGAAAAAGCCAAGTTGGCGCCACAAAATCCAAGAGACTAAGCCCGCAGTTTTTTTTGGTTTTTTCCAGCAGGTGTCAAGCTGTGCGTGTGCCGCCAAAAACTAAAAAATAAATATCTGACTGTGGCATACGCATTTATGTTGTTCCCACGAGCGATTAAAACATGTAATTAGAACAATTAAGTCGAACGTCATGGCAAATGCAATCTCATTGGCAGATAAGCCTGAAAAGCTGAAACTGAAACTGAAACTGAAACTGAGACTTTGAGATACTTTTTTCCTTTTATTTCTGTTTTAGTTTGAAAACCCGCCCAGAGATGCCAACGCCGTTTCGTCATTGCGATCCAAAACGATCCGAGCTGAACTTAATTTGCATAATTGCTGCGTAAATATTGATATTTGAATTTTGATATTGACCGGACCGCGCAGATATCGCCGGCTATGCTGTACGCTAATGCCCCCCGACCAGACCCGGCCAGAATGTCAGTCTCTGTTTGCATTGCCCAATCGACTGTCAATAATTTCACATATTAAATATTGAATAAAACGAGGCGTTTAATCAAATGGCCCAGCTGCGTGTGTGCGACACTCGATAGCGCGTCAATTCCCACGCTCCGATGTCCGAGGTGCGTGAAAATCGACTCGCGGCAGCCAAATCTCCGATATGAAGACATCACGGTCTATATAGATGACAGATCTGAGTCAGAGGTGCTTGGTTATAGTTCAACATTGGAAGGGGGTTGTATTTTTAAAATATATAGTAGTAGTAGGAACTTTTCCTTGAGAGTTTCCTTTTAAAAACACAAAAATATTCATTCGAGTTTCTTGTTATTTTCCTTGAGTACCATTTTCCTTTTAGCATGTACTCAACCAGAATTCGTTTAGTAAGAAGCTCTTAATGTTGTCCGTCTAGGCAACAAAAAAAAAAGTTGTTTAAGCCTGAGAGCGTTGTTGCAGCAACAGCAGCCAAGTATTTCAAGTGGTTGCTGCTGCTCCTGCCGCAGTTGCTGCTGCTTGTGGCAGGCACATGTCCATGTGCCTTGTTGGGGGCAACCGAAAACACAACGTGTAAATTATGCTCTAACACAATTAGCCACTTTAGAAGTGGCCTGAACATAGCTGGCCTCCTTCTTCTGGCCAGTCGCTCTTTTTTCTCATTTTTTTTTTGGGATTTTTTGGGGGGTGGTGGCGGTGGGCCATTTGCCACTTACATGAGCTGCAAAACATTTTGCAACATGAAACTTGGCTGAAAATTTGCTGCAGTTGGCTAATTAAAAACTAAAAAACCGAAAAAACCGAAACGCTAACAAAAAAGATCTCAACGCGAAGCTGACAAACAGGATGCTATGTGTAGGCTGTCTCGTGTGCTGCCGACTAAAATTAAATCAAGCAAATTACTTTTATCTCTGGCACGCATCTCGAAACGCAAAAGCTTAAGCCGCAGAAATCCGAGGAGAAGGCCAAGGGGATTCCCCTCGAGCCCCAAGCTTACTGCATAAATTAAAGCCAACTAAGTGGCGGGCTTTTATTATTAAGCCCGCTGAGCTGCCTCAACTGCCAACTGTGCAGCTGATCGATAGCTGTCTATCTAGAGACTCCAGCGGAGTTTGTATTGCGGAGCGGAAAATATCGGAGCAACTGGAGCTTATGGCAGGAGTCCCAGTCGCATAAGCAGTTCAAGTTGTCTTTGTCACACAGCCCCAGGAATTCATCATGTGCACAGTGGGCTAAATGCGGGTAATAGTGGAGAAAGTTAGGCATAGGGTTATATAGAACTTAAAGTGGTTGATGCTTCTTAGACGATACAGTATTGGAATCTAAGAAACCTCTCTTTGGATTACCTTTTTAGGAATTTATAACTATTTTCTAACTTTAACTCGCTGTTGCAACATTGTTTTTAAAACCGCTTAAACTCCTTCCACAGTGACAGCCTGTTTTCCGCCTTTTTCCTGGCCTCCTTGTCAGTATCTCTGGGGCTGTATCAACATATGTGTATATGGCTATCCACGACACTTTGTCAGGGGCTGTTGGGTGCCTGGGTGCTGGATCTGAATGTGGATGTGAAGCTATACTCTAGCTGGAGGAGTGATGGCGATTGCTCGCCGGCTGTCAAATTAGTGGCATGGCTATTGAAAAGTGAAAAGCGAGCAGCGGTGGTAATTGCAGCTCTGCTCGGTCCCGCCCTACCACATGCCGCCCCCTCGGTACAGAGCTGTAAGAGCTGCTGAGACATGAAAACTTCAGGCCAAGAGAGATCCAAGATTCGTCACAGCTGTGTCGACGATTTTGATTTTGAAATTCATGCGATCGCAGACGACGACGTCGATCGACGATCAACGATTGGCGACGTAATCGCATGCAGCAAACGAGTTTCAAGAATTTATTTTTATAATTTTTTAGCCTGCCGCGTGCAAAAGTGTTGCAGGAGCCTCTCATTGAGAGCCTTTGTTTTTGCAGAGTTGTTGGTGGCTATATTTATGGCATATTGATTAAGTTATTAACATTTTATTAAGGCATTTCAGAGAGCCGACGGCTGTGGAGCAGCCAAAACCGATTTTTAATTGTTGCTCAGTGGAAAAGTCATAGTCGTAGTCGTTGTATTGAAATTGTTGAAATGATTGCAGCGACATTGTTGCCCCGCTCAAGTGCCAGGAATCCACTTAATTTAACTCAATTTGTTCGCCAGCTAATTGTGGCCACTGCAATAACATATATATATATATATCAGATTATATATATATATTATTTCTTTATTTTATTCGCAATCATGTCGCGCGTCACTCCATTTCTTACCCTCTGTCTTGGCCAATTTTTAATTTATGTTGTGTGTAAAATGTCAGGCACACCAAAAAGTGACAACCGAAATGTCAAATTGCTGTTGACTGTTGACAGGGCAACTCTGGACAATGGTTTCTATATGGTATATTGTTTCTACATATTTATATATGTTATGTTCTGGCATAGGGGGTCTATCGGGTGTCTGGCATCACCAGACAATGCCGCATTATATAAATCATTTCAAATGCCAGCTCTTAATAGGGCCGCGGACACCTCGACACTTCGGACATGGCCAACACGTCTCGGACTCCAACTCGAATTGGCCAGTCAGCCAGCTGCCGCGATTACGCTCTTCACCTCTCTCTCTCTCTCTCTCCCCCCCAAGGAAATCATACATATATAAAGCTGATCCGGTACTTATCGCCTTCCGATGTCAATCAAAATCGAAGCCAGCGTTTAGCTCGTGATTAGAGCTGTCGGAATTCCTAGACCACGCTTTCACTTTCATGGCCCCCACATATCTTACATATTATGTACTGAATTTAGAACATAATTCATATACCAAAACAGGATACCATTATCTTTATATCACATTAAATTCATGACAAATGAGAGTTTCCAATATGGCCTTGACCACCTAGCAGCCAAGTGGTCTTGCTGGATCTGCACCAATCCAATGGTTTAATCGAATATGTAGGAGTTGGCCTCTTTGGCCAGGTCCTCGTACCGCTGCTTATCGTCCTCCGGTATCATTTTGAAGTTGTCCTGGGCCAGATTGACAATCTCGGTTACGGTGTACTCCAAGTCGTACTCTTCCATATAGTGGAGTAGCTCCTCCAAGTACATCATCACTGGCGTGAATCCGATGTGCGGATGGTGCTTGTATTTCTTCATCGCAGACTTTAGGATTTGCTTATTGGAGCAGTATCCGCTGTGAGCCATCTTGAGAGAATCTAGAATTGGGATTTTGATTTGGATTTTGTTAAAAAGCCCTCTGAATGTTTTCTTTTGCTGCTATCAAAAGGAACTGAACAGATCGAAACGACAACCCTGGCAAAGTCAGTTTGGGTCAGGGCCTGCCTGCTACGTCTGACATTTGTGAACCTAATTGGTTCCGAACTTCGGAATCCAAAGTGCCGAACCTAATGAAAAGCCAGCAACACTATGTAAATCGATTTGTCATACGAGCAACTCTGCCAGAGACTGCTGGCTTCTTCAAATGAAAATGAAAATGAAATAAAAATAAAAACGAAAACGAAAACAAAATCGTAGTCTGAAAATGAAAATAAGTGTGAGGAGCAGTCGGAACACGCTTGTAGGAGGTCGTCAAAGGTCCTGCCGTGAATTGTCATTGTCGTGAGTTGCATAATGCCGCACAAAATCGACACAACAATGCAGCCAGCAACTAGCAACTAGCAACTAGCAGCGAGCAGCATCAACGGGCAACTAGCAGCCTCAGCTTGCAGCCACTTAATAGTTAAGAAAAAATAAAAAGAAGAGAAAAACCAAAAACAAAATAGAGAACTAGTGGCCTGGGCCCAATTCTTGAGCTTGCCTCATTCCTTTCTGGCCAATTTCAAAGCAATTTCCAAGCCCAGAGCCCCAAAGAGGCATCAGTCGTAAATCAAACAGCATTTCAACACCTTCGCTGGGACCTTGACTTCAGCACTATAGTCAAGAAGCAAGAAGCCAATAAGCCAAGAAACGAAAACGAAACCCCCAACTGAAATCGAAATCCAAATCCGAGTTCAAATCCAAAATCAGTAGCAAATGCAGGGAAAACAGTGAGTCTGCTAATTTGGCTCATTTTGTCTTTAAGTAATTTGTGCGCTGGCTGGCCTAAAGTGCAAATTTTAAGATTCCGCCGACTGGCCGTGTCTGTGCAATATAATTAAGTTTCTGGCTTAGACCTTGGCTTGTGCGATTCTGATAAAATTGGCCCAAAAAAAAAAAACCCAACAAAAAAGTGGTAAAACAAAGCCGAAAGAGGGAACTGCAAAACATGCCATTGACTGGTAGCTGATTTTGTCTGTCAGGGCAATGCCAACCAGAGCCAGAGCGAGAGCCAAATTAAAATTCAAAACTCGTGACTTATTTAATTATAATGAGTTTAGATTAGAACGGTTTCAAACGGGAGTCGGCAAAATGGCACAAAGTAAATCGGAGTTGGGGGGTTTTTGGCTTTTTCGCGAGGGTTATTGCCGCAGAGTATGTGACCTGCTCTGATAGCCATCGACAGTATGGTAATTTGTTTGGAAATTCGGTGAGAAAGGGTAACTAAACAGAGAGAAAATGTTTGCTTAATTCGTCATTCAATCGGTATTAAGTTTAGTAATGTATTAAACATTATATAATTTTACAAAGAAAATCTGCGTGAAATGGTCAGAAAAATAGAACTGGTAACCATTACCAAGTTTTGTAGAGAACAAATTTTCGATTTCGATAGCCAAGACGATATCGAAAGCTGAAGGGTGACAACCCTACTTTTCCATGATTCTTTGTATGCAAATACTCAAAATTCGGAGTGACCAACTTGCAAGCAGACAGGTTGCGTTCACCCATAAACGCTCCACTTTTCGGCAGTTCCCAAACAATTGCGCAACTGCAACTGTAAACTGCCACTGCCAGTGGAAAACGGCAACTGTCCATGTTCGTTTCGAGGTCGCCAATTGCAACATCTTCAATCAAACAAGCAGCCACATACAACACCTACGTGCAACAAGCGACAAAAGCCATAAATCCAAATCCCATTTGTCAGCATTAGAAAATTATGCAGCCAACAAAGTACAAGCCACAAAATCACAAAAAATCACAGCGGCCCAGGCTCAAATTCATAAATTAAATTACACGACAAGCACAATAATAATAAAAACGATTTGAGGCCCACACGCAACTGCAAAAACTACGAAAACTGCAGAAAACTACGAAAAACTACTGCGACCTGCGCAGAGATTCATTAAAGATTTGCCAGCAAAAAATGGCAAATAAATAATAACGAAAAAAAATGGCAGAACAAGCAGCAGCCGTTTTATTTATTTGATTGTTGTAATCTCCACGGCGACATGCACAAACCGCTCCACTGGCCGAAAGGCAACGGAAAACCTAAATGAAAAATGAAAAACAATACAAAAAAAACAAAGAAAAACACAATTAAAATAAAATAAATGATGATGAGGCAGGCAGCGGTAGCTTGAGTTTGTTACCAAGATCTGCACGCATGCGCGGGCGCCATCATCAGCTGCCATCAAGCCGTTTTATCTGTTGCCAAATTTGGTCAGGTTTGGCGAATAACAGCAAGCGGAAGCCGGGCTGCAGAAGTGTCATTCATTTGCAGAAAACATAAAAGCCATGGGAATCTCTGGCCAGCGAGTGGGTGCCAAAACGATGGCTAAGGTGTGTGTTCTCTTGGCCAAATGACAAATGCTAGCCCAGGCGCAAATGCACCAACAGCAGTGGGACACTCAACAAAAATGGTTATATAAACATTGAAGCTAAGAGGTTGTCATCTGAACTCAAGTAAAAGTTTAAAAACTTTGTCGTTATAGGTTTCTCTCAGTGCATCTACCTCTGAGAACCTACTGCAGTGTGGCATTAAATCAAACAATCGGCTGACGTCAGAGGCCGCGATTCGATCTGCAAATGAATCAGCTTTGAGAGACTTTAAGATCCTTGCCTTGAGCCAGTTCCGCGATTGTTTCTGCTCTCAAATCGATCGAACGAATCGATTGCAATTACCAATCAATCAGGT
The DNA here is from genome assembly GCF_018153835.1 of Drosophila eugracilis. Classification (NCBI taxonomy): domain Eukaryota; kingdom Metazoa; phylum Arthropoda; class Insecta; order Diptera; family Drosophilidae; genus Drosophila; species Drosophila eugracilis. The sequence goes on along the minus strand of NW_024572964.1, from coordinate 3,790,520 downwards.
CAGCAATTGTACTTCCTCGCCGCATGACTTCCTTAAAAATGAAAACAACACAAAACAAAAACTCACTTGAAAACAAAAATCAATTATATGCAGAAGAAACAAAAATGGAAACACGAGAGAGATTGACGCGCGTCACTTGGCCAAATCGATCAATGTCAGGAAATGATGGCAAGGTTATGACAATTATCAACGGATTGGCAAAAAGTCATGCTAATTATGGCCATCATCATCGTGGCTTCAAAGGCAATTGCAATTGCAGTGGCTCTAATGGCGAATGGAAGTTGCCCAAGATTCGTATTAATTATACGCCACGTTGACCCATAAAGTGCAGTACACAGTAAAGACTGTGACAATTGCTTGTTGCCCACCAGATTCTGTTGGTATTTTGTTTTGCGGCTCACAGTGACTCACTTACCTCCTCTCGACCACCCCGCACCCCTCTCTAAACCATTGTGCGTTGCCAACTTGCAACTAAGGTGCGTTTTGTTTAGAACCCGGTTTTCGAGCCAGGCCAAGCCATTTATTGCCTTCATGGCACTCAATTTGTTTGGCCGGCGGCTGGCGGCTGGCGGAGTAGCCGCCTCAGCTGGCTCAATAATAAAATGTTTTTTATTATACAATTTAGTTGCTTTAACTTGCGTGTAAATCGCCTTTTGCATATTGACACATAATCATTGTCTTTGCCAGCCTGTTGGCCAAAAAATAGTAAGAAGAAACAATGGTACAGGGAGCACTGAACGTTGCTGGGATACTCTATAAAAACTGGATGAACTATCTAATAATAAAAACAAATTTTACATTCTTAAAATAAAAGTAAGGTCCTAGTTTGATTTCATTTTAAGGTTAAACTTTAAAGCTGGTAAAGAAGTCATAAAAGTTAGATATTATTTATCCAAAAAGGATGATATTCTCTGTTGTTATAAATAGGAAGTTTTTGTTTCTTTTTAAAAACTAATCTAAAAACTATTATTGAACGACTTTAACAATCACACATACCCCCTATCACTTTGAGGGCATTAAATTGAGACAAAACTTATTACATGTTGCGCTGAAAACCGTTGCAAATCTAATGAACATTTTCATTTTCGGGCCTGCATTGTGTGGGCGGACTGCGGCTCTAACTTTTCGATTGGCTTGAATGGGAAAATGAGGAAAAAATAGGAGAAACAGGAGAGTGTAGACGGAGACTGCCATAATTTAACGATTCTTAGAAACCAAATGCAACGAATTTGCGATTACGCTCTCGTATTTCGGATTTTGTATCTGCTGGATGCATTCTTGGCTAATGAGGTTAAAAATGCAGCTGGGAAAAGCTGGGAAGACACTTACATTAAGAAGAGATGCCAACGAGTTTGCCAGGCCGAAAAGGAGGTCAGGCAATCAGCAAATAATTAGAATTTCCTGCACTTAAAAAATCCAGCAAATTAAAGTTGGATGAGCAGTTAATCCAGCAGGCATTTGGCCATTTAAAATTCCCATAGGCGATGGGCTTAGCTGGTTTATCTTCCATTTTTCTCTGCTTTTTCCGATCGAAAGTGTCTGCTAGTTGTTGCCGGTTAAGAGTTTCTTGTTGCAAGTTGCAAGTTGCTGTTTGCTGGTTGCTGGTTGCATGTTGACCTCGCCGAGGGGTGAGCAACGTGCGTCTGCTAAGATTGTGCAAGCAACTTACATGCTGCAAATGCCGCATGTTGCAGGCTCATAGCTGCATGATTGAATTACATTTTGCACAGCAGCAACATCGGAGGAGCACAGCAGCAACATGCAGCTATAGCAATAGCAATCCAGCCAAACGGTAGCAACTCTCTTGCCCCTTGCACGTGTTGCATGTTGCTGGTTGGCTGCTGCTTGTTGCCAAGCTTGGTGCAACTAATTAGACGTCATTGTCTGGCCAGCGGATCGAGCTCGTTTGCCATTTTGCGAGCTGTCCAATATTCCCGGCTCCATTGTTATCGCGGCCAGCGCTAAAAGGGGTCATTATGTCAAGGATTTCATGGCGATCCGGGCTCTCAACGAGGGACACTGAGCGAAAAAATGTTTATAACTTTAAACTTTACCTTTATTGATAGAAGAAAATGCGAGTTCATTGAAGTAATATTTGATATTTTATCCTTTTATACCCTATTTGGCTAGCTTTTTCTTTGAGTGCCGCCTTTTCTGCCTGATCTCGGACAGCAGTCGAGTAGCTGTTGCCGCTGATAGGTTCGCCGGCTTCCTGATAGCCACCACATAGCCACCAACTGCAACGGTGGCTCAAAACTGTGACTCATAGCAGCGTTTCAGTGTCATTGTTTGGCTTTGGCTGGCAGCTTTGCCCGGTACTCAGTACTTGGTGCTCGGTGCCCATTGCCGATTGCCAGTTTTATTCGAATTGCCAGCTGCAATTAAGCGGCTGACAAAATGACTGACAATTCAACTGTCTGCGTCGCCTCCTGCGCCTGCCATTTCGGGTAATTGCTAATCCCGCTAACGAGGCATTGAGCCACTGAACCACTGTGCCGCCATGGAGTTTCGAGTGTCCAGTGGGCGTCGCATTAGTTTTCAATATCCCAAAAAATACGAAAACCAAAAAAAGCGGCCCAGAGTGGCGAGTTAATGTGGCCCAAGATTGCGTCTAATGATTGATTGCCTCAGATATGCATAGACTTTTCCAGATTTTCCTTTATTTTACCCCCAAAACGATAGCGAAATTGCAAACGAAATCGAAATTGGTCCGAGACGAACCCGCAGCAACTTGCAACTTGCAACTGGTTCCTGTGGCTCTCTGGAGTCGCGAACGTGACGCTTCTGACCCACTGAACCCAACGAAACAGCCGGTGGGTGATGGGTGGCACACTCACACCGAACAGCAACGACCGAAACCCACCGTAAAGAGCGGTGCAAATTGCACTCAGCGGTATCGAAATATTGAAATATCGAAATGGAAAACGCTCAGACGCTCGTGCATAAAAGTTTATTGATTTTGCGCGATATTAACCCCAAGAGTTGCATAATTATTTTCAGCATAATATCAATTTATATATATCTTATGGTTAAACTGGGGATCAGAGAGCAGTAATTCAGCTGATCACGAGATTTGTCAATACGACTTACAGGTGTACTAAGTTGGCTGTGATTAATTCTAGAGTAAAGCAGCCTAACTAACCATTTTAAACTAAGTGAAAAAACTGAAAATGAATCCCCTTCATTTGCCTTCTTTTTTCCATCTCCTACACCATAAATAGCGCTGAGAACTCGATTGGCCGAGTGGCGACAACTTCATAAAGAGTGCAACTGGCAACGCCAACAGCTAACAACATATTGCAATTTGGCCAAATTGCTGCGGCTAATTGGCACGTGTTCAAAGAGCGACGGCAGCGAATAAGAAACGGCCCAAATACAAATGAAGAGAATTCACTTAAAATGCAAATGCGGCCGCAACGCCGCTGATGTTGCTGTTGCACGTGCAACATGCGACAAAAACAACCGCCCATAGAAGGTGTTGTTTCTCGTAATTTGTTGCCAACATCAATATACGCAAAGCGGGGGGAGGATAGTGGGTGGCTGGTTGGTGGCTCCTTCAACTGGATGAAGACATAAAATCCAGGTAATTGCCAGCAGTGCGTGTTCTCCTTTTGCGGCATGTTAATGGCTTCATTTGCTATTTTCGTGGGCAGATATTGAAAAATAGCAGAGAAAGCCTCAAAATCACTCTCAACTCCTTTACTACTCCTCCTGAAACTTAAGCCAAATGCAATTTATGCCCAATACGTGTAAATAAACCAAATTGGTCACGTTTTGGCCATTGGAATTAAATTATTCACACACAGCGAAAAACATAAATACCGGCAATTTATTTGGCAGCCAACATAAAAAACATTTTCAACTACTTCTTCAGTTGTCTTTTTTGTCTGGGCAACTGCAACATGTGTTGTGGATGTTGCTGCGGGGTCCCCAAGAGGTTAGTTGCTTTAATAACTTACCGAAATTTAATATAAAACATTTTGACCGCCTGCCCCTTGCCACATTCATATGGAGTTATCGGACTTGCCAAGCTGCAATTAATTGTGAAGAGTTTGGCGGGTAAAAGAAGGCTTGGAAGAGATATTTGTTTTAGTTAGTTAGCCCAGCCATTGGTCCATAAAAGTCTAACAACTCAGATATTCTGAAGAATGTTGCTTAGCCATAACCCTTTTACCATTTAAAACTGGCAGCATTTTGTTTCCATTTTTTTACTTAGCTTTTTTTTGTTGTCACCCCGCACGACTGACAGCAACAACAATTGCTGATTAGTCGCCGACATATGCAAACCGAAAATAACATTTACCATGCTTACACAATTAGCCATTTTGTAGCCGGCAACATTTTTGTCACTCAGCCCGAGACGCGTTGCATGTGTAGCAACAATGTTTGTCAACACAATTGTTGCAGCCAGCGACTGCAATTTGAGTTCGGAATCGGAATTTATGCAAATGATCGTCAGGCAATGCGTTGACAATATGTCACATGTCACTTAGCCAACACACACACACAAACACGCTTTAAGCCACGGCAATTCGAGTCGATCGATGGCCAGATAGATCTACTCGATTTTTTATGTGGCCAAAAGCACCCGCACGTTCTGAACCCGAACTCGAACAAAAGCCATTGAGCCATTGGGTAATTGAACAAATGAACAATTGAACAAATGAACAACTGAGCAACTGAGCCGTGGAGCCAACATAAAAATAGCAAAGGCAAAAATCTTGGCAAGCATTTGACCTCAAAAGCGACAACTTTGGATCCGAACGGTTACCCTTTGAGTGGTGGAGTAGTTAGGGTTTTATTACAACTTTGAGATACTTTATGGGATACTTAAACATATTTATTTGTATGTTTATTTATTGTATCTTTAAGTTTTAAGATTTTTAGTGCTAAATAGGCCAAAAATTGGACTTTGAAGTTGTTTGACAACATGTGGCAAGTTGAATAAGTATTAGGTACTAAAAAGTGGATTGTAAAGATGATTTAAGTCCTTTACAACATCAAGAGTTTAACATATTTTGTAAATTTTTATACAATTTTTATAAAACTCCATTAATTTTTTTAACCTGCAAGCCTTTTCTAAGGTATTTCCCTTGCCTGTGCTCAGATTTAGCTCCCATTTTTCCTGAATGTCTGACTAATGCCCGATTGTGGCTGCTGTTGTGGCAATTGATTAATTGTCAAATTGCTGAAATGAGTGCAAAGACTTGTTGGCCTGTCGCTCCACGTAAATCATTTTAGCTCGCGAGTTTTCCGCTAGCTTTTCCGCGGATCCCCTAATGAAGTTGTATGCCGCTACGTTCGTCCCACTTTGCACCCACCTCATGAGCTTACATGGCTTGGTTATTATCCTTAGACGCGCGTGCGTGCTGTCTTTTCTGGATGATTGCAATCGACAATCGGGTATATAACCATACTACAAATACTATATAGTAGAGAGCAAATGCGACCCAGCTCGGGAATGATTTATGGGCAGGCGCAATCAGGCGAACGCGATATCCAGCGCCAGTGTTAGATTTTGATATATTGTATGTTTTGGGGGCACGCGCAGGATGTTGTTGGTGTCCCCAATGGTTGTTGATGTTGCTAGTTGCTGGTTGGTGTTGCTGCTTGCTTTTTGTGTTGCTGTTGCGTTGTTGCTGCTGCCCCATGCCAACAATTAACGCATGCGTGCCACAAGCAGCCGATAAGCATCGACCGCATTCGAGTCAAATGGGGTTAAGAGAATGACTGTAAAGGAGACAGTGTAGAGGAATTTTCATCAAGGAATGAACAGTCTCCTTTATATATGCATATATCCAGTGTATATCCCACAACCTCCCCCATGAACCATCGGTGCAAACGGGTTCACCCATATCATTAGCCCCTTCGCTTGGGAGCTGCTAAACCTTGCGCCATTATAACACAAATATTTGCTAACAATAAGGCCCGCGGAACACCATTAGCCTCGCTTTTCGCTCTCCTGGGCTCAGAAAGACACTGAAAATCGAAAAACGAGACGGAGCCGTAGCCGGTCCAGGCCGAAAAACTGAACTCTAACCCTCATTTGCGATCAATTCGTGGCGATTTTGCCGGCGTCTGAATATTTGCGCGCGCTTTCGTGCTGCGAACGTGCAGAAATCCCAGGCCGGCGAAAATTTAGTTCCTCACTTTTATGTAATTTCCCTTTTCTTTGTGTTGCCTGAAAATAGTAGACAAAATTTTTAAGAAAAGCAAAAAAAAAAATCGAAAAGCCAGGGGCCGCCCGCTGGTCTAAACGGGCCCGAAAGTGATTGCCAATAATTGTATAATCAGCCGCAGCAGCAGCAGCATTTGGGACTTAGAGAATCGGCCCAACAGGTTGCAGGTTGAAAAGTGAAACTTTGACATTGGATTGGATGGAGGAGAGGGAACAAGGAGAAAAGTAAAAACCCAGGTGATTGGACGGGTCAATGTCCAGAGGAAAGTAAAACCAAAGTGGCAACAAAGAACTTATTGAATACTTTCGGCCCAGGGCAGGCATTCTCACACGAAAGACAAATAAAAGCGAATTTATCACGCACCATGACTAATTCCCCCCGCGAATTTACGACACTATATTATCGGTTATACACACTCCAGCTCACTCATGTTCCCCGATCGAATGAACCGAAAAACAAAACAAAGTCCGGTTGCATTTACATTTGTTGCAATATTTGTTCTCCTTACTTTTCGCTGTATTTAAATTCGATAAATATTTTTCATATTTTTATGAGCCCCGCCATTCCTGCTAAATTATTGCACAAACTTAGGCTGAGCGATGACTGATGCAGTCGACTCATGCAATCGAGGAACTGAATTACGCGGAATTCGGAAATAGTTATATATATTATTATTATCTTATAGATATTTTCTCAACTCCCAACTCCCTGCTATTGCCCAATACATATTCAGGCCACAAACTAATTATGTACAAGCGGAAAAACTGAATGAGAAAACCACTTTTGGCGCGGCTAACAAATATTGCCAATTGCAATGAAACACAACTGAAGGTTCGGAAAACTGAAAAACAGAAAAGCTGAAAAAAGAGCAGAAAATATCTGTTCAGAAATTGAACATGATAAATTCATAATTGTCCATTCAGCGAACACGAACTATAATTCATGTTAGAATAATCGAATTGGACGCCATTCAGAGAGGCAATTGAGGACGGCGACGATGGAAACGACGACCAAAGCCCAACAGCAACACAAGAGTCTGCAGCAGCAACAGCAACAGCAAAAGCAACAGCAACTGCAACAGCAGCAACACTGCCAACTAGCAACACCAGCAATATGAACAACATAGGTCAGGCGTAACGAGTCATTCATGTTGCAGATATTGTTGCTATAATTTCAGCTGCCTTCTTTGTGGCACCCGCATAAGTCACACTCTGCTTTAAAAATGGCAAAAACCGTAAGCTTGGATTAAGAAACCGTCGAAGTACTCTTGGTATTTCTTCGTTCGAGCAGCATCTCTAAATCAATTGGGGTACGAAATGCTTTCAGGTAACTCTATCCATTCAAAGCTGTTTTCTGTTTTCTTCAGGGTTCGGGTCGGCAGGTGGCGCCACTCGATTGCCGTCACGTTCGACCACGATTGCGGCAGCAACAACATACCCAACAGCAGCAGCAGCAGCAGCGGCAGCAACAAGAGCTCGCTGCTGGCGATTAATACGCAAAACGCTTTGGCATCTTAAATATTGTGGCGTGAGATATTTGTTGATAGAGAAGCTGGGCAGGGAGTGCTGCGGCTGGGAGGGGGATTCGGGAGATTAATGTGAATATTGGCAATCAGCATTTGTATTTGCGAGCTTGGCATTTGCAGCGAGAGGAGTGGAGACCGAATTCCTCATTCGGTTTTCAGATTTTAAGATTGTATGTCTCCCCATCCTTCCTGGCTTTGTCCTGGAAATGGAAATTTAAGCTTTCATGTAAACACTTTTAATCACTGTCTGCCACGCAAATTAATTTGGTTAAGCATCTTGCCTAAGGATGGGCAATATCCATGTCAGTATTTGAAATCAATAAAATTCGATTTTCAATTAAACAAAACGTGTAAGTCTAAATTGCAGCTCGCATGGTTTATTTAACCGTTTAAAGTGAGTAAACACATTTAATCAATGTCTGCCAGGCAGTTAAATACGAGCAGCAAATACACTTAGCGATATATTTTTTACAACATTAAATCACTAAAATCATAAATATATACTTTTAGGATACTTTTATGCCCCACTATTTAATAACTACTTTATGCTAATGGTATCATAAAATATTTATTTTTTAAAGACGATAAACTTGATAATCTTTATGGCAGCAATGGGATAAAGTCATATCAATGAAAAAGCAGCCATTAATATTTGAAGTCTTTAAATTTAATAACGAGAAAACAAGCCACGAGAAGTGTTTTTAAAAGGCTTATCTTGATTAATCCTATTTCTTCGTATGCAATCGATTTGATATTCTGCACACGCTAATAAATTATAATTCCCGAGCTGGTAATTCAATTATTTTCCCACCAAGCTGTCTAATTAGAGCCCAGTCTTGGCTCTTTCGAGTGCAGCTGGAGATTTCCCGGTGTCTCGTGCATATTTATGAACTCAGCGGAATAACAAATTGAAATTGTTTAGCAGATTTATTTGCCGCAATTAGCGCCCGTAATTAGCAACTTTTGCCATCGATTTGTGGGCCATAATTCGATGCTTCCCCGAGCTTTTCAACGGCAGTCAACGAGTCGTCGTCAGTATGTGATTAGAGGCGTGTGGGTGCCACAAAAACAATAACAAAAAAAAAAAAAAAACCCAGCGACTGTCTGCCAAAATCTGCAGTAAATCCGGGGCCAAATATGGCCATCGATTAAATGATTTTCATGTGCCATAAACGACGCGCGCCTTTAATAAGCCCGATTTTAACGAGCTGCAGCCTGCTGAAGTCTGCAAAGTCTGAAGTCAGCAAAACTAAAACCGAAACCGAAATTGAAACCCGCTCGTGCCCCTCTTTTCTCCTGCCACTAAACTGTCGCAGACGTCGAGTCTCCAGTTTTCAGTTTTCAGTCTGCCGTCTTCGGTCTTTAGTCTTCAGTCTTCAGTCTGCAGTCTAAAGTCTTCCGTCTCGGCGTTTTCTTATTCAGTCCTCGAATGCGACATGTTTAGATATGCGTTTGAGTCGCTTAATTGCAACTTTTATGGACAGTTCGCGTTGCAGGAGGAGGGATAATAACTTTAATGCACATTTGATGGATATTGACTCTGCCGGGTGTAAACAGCATCGTAAATTCGGCTGGGTTCCGCCTAATGAATGAAAGTCCAACCAAATTGATAGCGAATTTGTCGCATAATGAAGCTGATCTCTGCACAATCCATAGGTCAGATCCGGAATAATCGCTTTGATATCGACAGGCTGTCATTAAATAATGCCACGCAATAAAGGCCCCCAAGAAACACACTCACAGCTATGGGCAATGCCATAAACCATTTACTGTAAATGTCTAAAAAAGTATTTTTAATTTTATAAATTATAAGGAATATTAAAAAAAAGTATTTCGCAATCCTAGCAAATATTTGCATAAAAGCATTTTGAAAACCATAAGCCTAGTTAATAGATATTGAAAAGCCAAGCCAATTTTGAAATCCGTTTTATTTTTGAAAAGCAAGATAGTAAAAATATAATTTATGGCCTGTAGAGCATGTTTTCCTGAACATTTTACAAGCCTCACAACTATTAATTTGAACACCATTGTACATATGAAAATGCAAAATGCTTTCAGAGCGATATTTCCACAATTTATTAAAAATTGATTGTATTGCCACGCCACAGAAACGGCAATTGCAACGGGCAAACACTTTGAGCCTGGCCAACTGCACTTGTTGAGCGCTCGAACATGGCTAGGAAAAAACAAAAAACACAAAAAATATATATGGGTAAAATATGGGAAAAATAAAAGAAAAATCGACACTAGCTATGTGAAAATGGCATTTTAATAAATTCAGATCGGGCCTCTTTATCGGTGCGGTGCCGCTTGTTCGTTGTTCGTGGCGTGCGATATGAGTTCCATAAATGATTTTAATGCGTGAGTGGGCCAATAAATTTGCGGCCAGCTCTCAAGATAAAGCCCCGATCCGATCCGGGGACCAATCTGATCTCTTTCGATCCAATCCGTTCCGATCCGATCCTCCGGCTTTAATTAAAACCCCTGCACTTGACCCGCTTGGGAATTTATCTAGCGAGATTTATCTCTCGATTTACCGCCGTCTAGTCCGGCTTGTCAAAATACAGAAATAATTTCTCACGTTGCAGCACCGAAAATTATGACAAAATATTAATAAACATTCAGGTGATTTTTTTCATTTTCTGTTTATGTCTCTCTGGCCTCTAGTCTCTAGTCCCCAGTCTTGAGCTTATTTATCTGGGCTCTATCGATTTGACCCGCTCTGGAAATGAGCGCAAGTCCGAATCCAACCTACAGTTTGCATGTACGAATTTAATTAAAATCCGCGCTTGCGTGCATATTTCATAAATAATTATTATCGCCCGATTCGCTGGCTGATTTCGTTGTTTATATTATTTATGAGTCGGCGGCGGCGGACTGAGTCTAAATCATGTTCGGATGCTGGCCGAAAAGAAATATTAATGAGAAACCGAGAGATTAAGGTTGTTAACACGGTCGCCGATAAACTTGAATCGGGCTTTTCGGCTTGATCTATTCGAGCTGGAATCTCTGATTTGAGTCTATTAGATCTAATCTGATGCACTGGGGAAAAATGCAGTTGAACTTTGCAATGTTTTAAAGGCCAAAATCAAGTTCGCCTAAGATTTTCCCATATAACAACTTATAATATAAATGGGAGCCCCATCCACCTCATATTTTTCGTTGTGCTCTTAACCACTCTAAGAACTATTTTTCAAGTTTTATTTTAAAGCAGCCGCAGTGGCTTCATCGATACCTGGCAGTCATGCGATTCCAATGCATTTAATTAGCCATAAAAAATGTCTTCTGGTATTTGGTAATCTTTCCACTAGACTACCACTTCGACTACGACTACGACTTCGACTCGGCTAAACTGGCAAATAAAAATGCCTCACTTGTCCAATGCGGACGCCCGATTAATTATGAACAGCTGAAAGCGCGCCATTAACATGAAAAGTCAAATCTATCTAAATATTTGCCATGGGCAACGAGTTGGCCCGGACTGTCCGACATTTTTGTTGTAGAGGCTCCCCCGAAACGGCCGAGAGCTCTTGGCCAAATGTGCAAGTTGGCAAGTCATTTTTATCGCCCCACAGTAATCTGAGCTGCACGAATGTGCCGACGTTGGGGAAAAATAAAGGAGGACGGACGGAAAATATATAACATGGCATCATTTGCTGCCAGGCGCGCGTTTGCTTGTTGTACAATAGTTGGCTAACCTCCGGCCCCAGCCCCCTCTTCCCCTCTCTGGCAAACCAACTCCTTTTATCGCGACTCCTCCGCAATGATGATGCAACTTTTTTGGACCAACAAGTGCTGCCAAGACCAGTTACCCCGCCGCCCTCTCTTGTGGGCTTTCAGCCTCCGTCTCCCTGCTAGAACATGTTTGCCAAAACAAGTTGGCTGAGGCTCAGACCTTTAACTGGGTCACTAAGCCAGCCATGATCCGGGGTTACCAGGAGGTGAGAGGTAAGGGTGAGGCAGGAGAAGCAAAAGGAGCTGTCGAGAAAGGAGCTGCCTAATTAGCACAAAAGACTTGGACAACGAACTTGGCACGGCAAAAGGAATCGAAGGCGAAGACTGGGCAACACACTTTTTTAACAGAAAGTTCAATGAACTTAAGTACACTTAGCTTATAGATTTGACTCTATTTTGAAACTATAATCTATCCTAATCTGAACAATATAATATATGCATAATTATAATCCCATTTTAACTTTTTTCTGCTCTATATATTTCGATAAAATACGATCATTTTCGTTAACTCTTGGCCAATTTAAGTTAACATTGTGAATTTCCTGTATATGATCAGTGAGGGTATTCAGTGGGGTTCCCACCTTGTACTTAGCCAGGTTTTATGGCGGTCCGCGAGCATGATTGTCAATTGGCCCACGGCACATCCTGTCCAGATCCATGAGATTCCATGTGCCAGATCCCAGATCCAAGATCCCAGACCTCAGCACGAAGTCGAACGACGGCCGACGGCTTGCAGCTTGTTGTCTTTATTAGCGTTTTGGCAATAAATCAAAGCGCCAGCTCTCAGCGACGACGACTACGACTCACCTCCAGCTCACATGTGGCCCTGGTACTCGTCGTAGTCATAGTCATACTCGTACTAGTACTGGAAATGGCCAGTTTGTAGTGAGTATTTGTTTGTCCCCTAGTAGAGATAGAGATACCTTTCTACCCCTCGCCAGGGGTTTCGTTTACTTTACATGCGCATAAACGACGTTTGACTGCCCGGCAATATTTCAAAATTAATCCAACTGCCAGCGATGACGAAGTGTGGCTCACTTTCCAAGCGTCGCGTATTTGTCTAGTTCCCCCGATAGAAGAGAAAATAAATCAATTGTGAATTGCGGTTTGCCGGTTAGTTGGGTTATTACTCAATCTCTGTGGTTCCATGGACTTCGCTGCCAAGGAGGGAGGCATTCTCCTCGCCGGAGGATCGTTTACCGCCGCAGTTCCCTTTTATGGCGCACGGAAAAATTAATTGCCCGACTAATGAAGCACAGCATTGAGCAGCGATCGCACAATGAGATCTCCGATATCTGATATGGCTCGGAGCTGTCGAGATGGCTTGAAATACAAAGATAAACGACAGCCAGGCCAATTGAAAGTCAGTATGACTGTTTTATCTGGTCAAATGGGGGAGGGAGTTAAGAGCTATCAAAGAGCAAATCGCTAGATATGATTTTGAAATGTTAGAGTAATTGGCTGATTAACTCTAAGATATATAGTAAATGGTATAATAACACTATAAATATCCAAAGCTTAAGGCACAAGTTTCAATTTGATAGATTTTCATTATAATATTAAAAGATTTCCTCAGCAAAGAGTATAATTTTCTGCCAGTGCCCTGCCATAGGGAGACACATAGTAGGTCATTCCTTGGCGATCCATCATGGCTCTGCATATCGCCGTCAGTGCCTGCCTTCATCTATCAGCATATTTGAAATGCCCCAGCATCAAAATCAAACTAATTGCAAGCTTAACTTCAACGTCATGCCTTAGTTAACTCAACATCGAACCTTTCCACATGAGGGGGCTGTATGAGAGGAGGTTTTTCAATAAAGGGGGGTTTTCGAGGGGCACCCAACTGCGTTGGCCCATGTCAATGGGTCCGTTTGTCGTGCCTCGAGACATGAAAAACGAATTCAAGTCAAACTGAAACTCGGGGCTCAAATCCGAAAAGCAAACGCACGTGCCGCACAAGCGAAACAACTTCATTTTCTGATCATTTGTGGAGCTGCAGCAGGAAAACCCCCTGCCTACCGCCACCACTCCGCCTCTGGCACGAACTCCATCCTATACCTTTTGGAATGGAGGTTGTAGAGCACTATTTTTGACATTTCTGTGGCGCCAGCTGAACAACGGCCAAGATCCAGCTGACATGCGTCAAACAACAATCAAAATACATTCGTTGTTTGGGTTTTTTATTTCGATTTTCTGCGGGGGGAACCTCAAAACGTGAGCTTGCTGGGCCGGCCATTCATTAGGAACTCGTTTTTATATCATTTTCGAGGCCCGAGAATCCAAACATACAAGTCCAAACACACACACACACAGACACACTCGTACAGATGTGACAGAAAATCTTTGGGATGTTGTCGACTGCCAATTAACCGAATGACCAAAAATGCGTACAACATTGTAGACAGCTCCATATGGCGCTGTTGAGTTTCTTATTTTTTATTTTATTTTATCGCCCGCCTTGAGATCTCACTTATGAAATCCCAGAAAGCATTAGTCTCCTTATTTTACGTGACAATTTTTGGCCAAATGATAGCATCTAAGAGGTAAACCACATAAAGTTAATTTCATATTATTAATATTTATTGGGAATCCTAAATTAAATAGCTTTGTGACACTTTTTGGCCGAATCATAAAAATCAAGTCCAAATAGGTGGAGTAAAAATGCAGTTGGTAAGTTATTAAGTTGTTTTCCCTGAAACCGCGCGACTTAAGTTAATTAAAACATTTTTGATTTAAGTACGAGTTTCTCCCCTTGCCATTTTTCCTGCCATTACTGGCTTTTGGGCCTCTTGGCGCAACACTTTTGCCAAACAATTTCGGTCGAGTAATTTTCCAGAGCCGAAATCAACTGGCAAAAAGGCCGCAACTCAAATGCAAAACAGGCAATTTTTCTATAATATTGTTGAGAGGATTTCGCTGTACCCTGACAGAAAGTTAATCGAGTTGGAGATGGATTTTGCGGGCCGGAGAAGTTCCTGTCTTGGGAATCTGAGAGATAGAGTATCTTTGGCTTGCAGAGTTGATCCACTGATTTCGTTAATAGTTTCGATTTTCCTTTTTTTTTCAGCAAGCAAAGTTATTTGACTTTCAAATGAGCTGAATGCGCGCGGCCTGAGGCAGTTTTTCAGTATCTGTTTTTTTATGAGTTTTTCCGCAACATTTCCAACTGCCGCGATTTCTGTGGCAATTTGCAATGCAAAACTGCCGAAAACAAAGAAATGTTTTTCGGTCTGCCAAAACGGACGACAATAAAAAGCGACAGTTGACTCGTGTTGCAAGATATATTGTTGTTCCCATTGTTTGACAATGTGATGGGCAAAGAGCCACCGAAGTTGGCTTGGAACTAGAGCTGGCAAATGCTAGATAATGTTATCGATTATATCGGTTGTGCTTTTAAGGATCTTTTAAGTTATGGTAATGCTTACGGGAATATTTAACAGCTTATGTTGGTACTGCTCATTAAAATGGAAAAGGCTGGCAACTTTGTTAATTATCGATAGTTAGTCTTAAACCATCACTCTACCGAAAGACCATCTCCATCTCGAAAGACCCAGCCAGGAACCAAACTTAGTGGGTCAAAACGCATATGCTTAACAAAGGCGACCACAAAAATGAATAATTACGGGCGAGCATTGCCGGATAATGGCACATATTTATGGCCCCAACGATAGAGTTGTCTCCTCGCCAAGAAATAAGGTAGTAAAGTAGCAACTGGTAGCAGAAATATGTCCCGGTAATTTACCAAACATATTATCACAACAATGTTGGCGGCATTAACGGTGCCTTCCATACGTGTAAGGCCGCTTGAAAGAGCCGCCTGAGAAGCAACACGGTGCCCAAAAAGCCAGCCGAATGAAATATTTGTAACACATTAGCGCAAAGCGATTTCTAATGGCCGAAGCATTTGTTAGCCCGAAGTCGGGGATTTAGTCGGTGAACTGTGCAGTTTCGCCGAATGCCGGCCCATAACTCATCTGTTCTCCCGTCTGGATCTCTGCAGTAATTGATAGTTGGGTATCGCCGCTGTAATGGAGATATTTTTCCCGAGAAATGTGTAAATTAAATGATTGTCATTTTTTGGATCACAACCGCGGCTGTTGGGCAAGCGAGATAAATTGATTTAGGGAGTGTAAAAAGTTTGGTAACTCAGACTTACACCACGATGAAAGGAATAAACTACCTAAAAATAGGTTTGTAACTTAAACTAGCTTACTTACTAGAAGAGGAAGTTTAATTTAATTAATACATTTTCTGAATTCACCTTTGATTGCAGAGTGAAAGCATGGCGTTTTCCCATCGCCCTGAACTGCGTTTAAAGTGTCTCCAATTCGGTTGAATGCTCACTGCACATGCCACATTCCTGTGGCCAACATCTCTCAAACACTCTGAATGCTTTGCACTAACATGAGCATAATTAAACAAATATTTACACACTTTAGTTGCCCAGTCACTTACCGTTTTGCTTCTGCAGATGTTGCTGCTGTGTAGATGTTGCTGCTGCTGTGTTGAAGTTGCTGCTGCTGCTGTGACATTTGTTTTCCTTTAACCGCTGACCAAGTTGCTAACGAAGTCTCGATCGAAGCCATTAAGGGAAACTTTTCCCTTTTACTTGGACGAAATATCAATATGCCACCGTGGAAAAGACAAACAAGCTTCTTGTTTGTGGGCCTTTCTTGGGTATGATTTTCCACTGATTTTAATGTCTTTATGAAGGGCTCTCGTTTTATTATTTTTATTAGCTCAATTAAAACGAGAAACGAAAAACATAGCTGGGCAGTGAGTGATATTCATAACCAAAATTCCAGCACGCTTTATGACGTCGCCCGATTTCTGTCCAGATTATTCACGGTTCCCCGCGACACTTTTTATATGGATTTCTGTTGTGTTTTTATACAATTTTTATATACTTTTTCTTATTGCCCTTTTCTCTGGAAATCGGCTTTCAGTTGATTTTTCATTGTGCCCCGGCTCAGAGAAATATTAAAATGAATCTCGTTGACGAAATCTTTATCGCGGGTAACCCTATATGGCATATGACGATGGCGATGGCTATGGCTATGGCTTATGGCATGGTAAGGGGGCTACCGTTGGAAGTGCTTGACATCGTTTTGGGGACCGAGTGAAATCCATCCATCCATTGTGCCCATTAATTTGTCAATGATAATTCGCCGTCTCTTTATAATTGCTGAATGATATAACTCGCCGTCACAATCGATCAATTTGGCATACATAAATTTGCTTTGTCCGCGCAGATCGGAGCGAGTGAGTTATATATCCCCGTGTTTATATATCTCTTACCCGGGCACGATCTGTGATCTCAGCCACGTCATGTTGTTGCAGTTGCTGCTGCTGTTGCTGCAGCAACTTGAGTGCTGCACAAATTGCCTGTTGGTTGCTGCTGGTGCTCCTGCTGCTGCTGACCGTCTTAAAGTAGCTTTAATTAAAGTGTGCGTTTTAAATGTCGACGTTTGGAATTTATTGGCTTTTTATGCTCGGATCTCGCCGGGCACTCTCTAATTTTATTTGCTTTTACGTGGCCACACAATTTGCATTGTCCATGTTCGATGGCTGCTGCTCACAGCCTCACAGCCAGCATCTTCGCGGAGATCCTACGATCTCTGATACATTTCGCATTGCCAGGCAATCGTTCTGTTTTGTTTTTATGATATACTTAATTGAACTGCCGCTGCTGACGATGTTAAAATGCGCGTTTAATTGTTCAATTGCAATCGCTGGCCACTTAGCCAATTCGCGTTTCCAATTAGCCGGAATGGATGCACGCAGCTGGTGGCCCATTAACCCCTGTTGGCCAACTGTGGATAGCTAATTCCCAGGGGCTAGGATTACCCCATGTCATCCAATACTCACATCCATCTCGACTCCTAACTCCAGAGTGTCAAATGCCCATATTGTGTGTGTGCTTACAGTGATTTATTGTGTGTGTAAAGTGTCACGCCGGCGACAACAGCCACCGCTGTGAATGTGACTGCGATTGTGACAGTGACTGCCAATGAAAACTGCAAGAAAAATCGTTTTTATAGATCTGTATTTTATGTTTTCGTTAGTTTATTTCTCATAAATTAAATTAGTTTATAGGGAAAAACTTGTAGTGCTCTTTGAAAAGTAAAAGTTACTTAGAAAGTAGTTTCCAAAAACCTCAAAAGTTATGATCTTAATAATTACTAAGCAGAATTTCTCTAAGTGCCACTTTGACATGTCACACAAAGAGAAACGGCGGCAGTGAGAAACTGCTAGTCAGACTGACAACTGGAAATGTCATATTGCAAGGCATATTAAAAGCTGGCTAATAGGAATCCAAAGCTCTGGCAATTATGGCAATGGCAAAAGGTTGGCCCAGACAAACGATTAAAATCGCCAGAGTTTCCATCTTCGGTGTTGGCGTATTTATTCGCCGATGTGCGGGTGTGTGCCAGAGATTGCCAGCCGCATGATTTGTGGATGATTTCCCACGATTTGCAAATGCTCCGCCGAAGAAGTGAGTCATTTTTCAAAAACAATAACTTGTAAGACCCAAACGACCAACATTACCCAAAAATCTAGACCCAAGAGATTTTTGTTTTGTAAACACTGGGGGAACCCGAACCCGAATCCGAATCTGAATCCAAAAATAACAACAATAACCGAAACTAAACCACAGAAATCAATAAGAGAAGCGGCCAAAAGGGAGCAACAGCAACGAACATTGCGCAGGCGTAGCCTTCATGGGGTTAAGGGGCTGTAAGGGGGTTAAAAGAGCCGAACAGTGTGACTAGCTCCGCAATTGAGCAATTGAATTCGCACGCTTGCGCGCCTTTTTTTTCCAGTTTTTATTGAAGTTGGATTTGCTGCTTCAACGGATGTCGCAGATGCATCTCGGAAGTTTGTTGTTGTAGTAAAAAGCCAAACAAAAATAAGTGCCAGCCAAGATATTACAAAAATCAATTACCAACACCTCAAAAAGTTGTTGCCATTGTTGTTGCTGCCATCACAGACACAGCAGCAACATTAACAACGACGACAACACCAGAGCGCGGCTACAGAGAGAGAATAAAGGGGTGACTACAAATAGGTGGATATTCCACATATAAATTGAAATATTTTTAAAGATTTTATATGAAGTTATAAAGCTGAAAATTATATCTCCCTGTGCATAAATCAGACAATCCCTAAATCTGCAAAGAGCACCTTAAATACCCTTATAAATCTAGTTCCTTATGCAAGGAGCTTACTTCCTCGGGGGGCTTAACCCTACAAAACAGGCAGCAGCCTATCAAACTCGTTTAGAAAACATCCATGCCCGTGTCATTGGAGTTAATTTGAAATACGGCAAGACGAAAACGTGCGTGGTTGTTGGTAATAGACACAATCATAAAAATGAAATATATCTGAGAATCTGCCATGGGAGACGAGGCGAGGCGCGACTTGCGCAACTTTGTCTCCGCCGCCAAAAAAAGAGATATAAAACTGAAACTTGGCTGCCTCATCAGCAGCTGGAAAAGATGAAGAAGAAGAAGCTGGCAGGAGTGGTTAAAACTTGAGAGCAAAAATCGAAGCCGGAGGCTGCCCGCCAGCGCTCGTCGATGTCGATAGCCAAAAATGGTAAATGGGATAAGACAGATCCGAGAGAGAGAGCCACGCGTGGGCTGTCAGAGCTAGACCCCCTTAACCCTCTGCAGACCCCACTCCCAGTATCCTCCTTTAAGCCCCCTCCTAACACCCATTGCATAAGCCACTCTTGGGGGTGCTCACTGTGGCTCTCTGTAACCTCCCGCTGATGCTGCCCGCAAATATTTAAATTATTTCATCGCATAACCAAAATGGCCAAAAGGCATGGCAAAATCCATGGATATCAGGGAACAGGGGCAGCGGGGGATCGTAGATATATATCCTGATCTAAGCTTCCTTGCCTCGCAGACCCATAACTCATGCAAACGCCAAAAGCCTTGTGCTCCACTCGCTTCCAACTCGTTTAACAATTATTATTGGTGATTAACACGGCATGTACAAAGGCTACAGGTGTTTTCGAGGGGGTTCGTTTCCAAAGGGGGGCAGTGGGTGGCGGCGGTGCAGGTGCTGCAGAGACAACCTTCGACACCTGCAGCCACCAAAAGCGGCGGCATGTGGAGCACTCGGTGGCTCCCAGTCGCGACTCACGTTTGCCTTTTAATTAAAATATTAAACGAAAATGCAACTGCAAAACTGAAATAGAAATATTGCAAGTGGGGCAAAAGTGCTGATTGCTATGGCGGTGGTGGTGGTGGTGTCAAGGGGTTAAGGCAAGGGGGTGGTTCATTCAGAGGGGGCTGTTCTCTGTATTGCAAACAAATAGAGAACCACTCCGATGAGATACAGATAATGGTGGAGCTGTGTGAAAAAAAGTCATGAATAAATCGGTATAGCTCACTTATTGGTCAGATTGAAAAGTAATTGGTAGAAAATTGTTCATTCCGCTTAGATTTACTTTATTATTAACCCTAAGATTAGATTATTAGTTTTATGAAGGGTTTATAAATCAAGTTTGGAATGTAAATTTAAAAAGTTTTAAGTCAAAATGTATGTTTGGGTCTGCCATATATTGCTCACTAGCTGTGAAGTCGATAAATTATAAAATGATTTAAGTTTTGATTTATGTTATAGACCGTCTTTCACCATGTACCTCCGCCGTTTAACACCCAGTCTTTGACTAAAATTTCCCCAGTGATCTCATGGCTGAGTGTGTTAATTGATTAACCGGTGATCAGGTTCATCGATCGGCCATAAGTTCTCGCTCTGTGGGCCAAACACACTCTCTAACTCCTCAGCTACGATCATCTTTGGCATATCGATCTTCGATTAACATGCGCCGACAACCCGACAACAAATTTCAGATGTCTATGGCATGAATAATGCAGTGATCCGGCCAGATCGTGCCAGATATGCGAGGCATTAACCCAAGCGCACAGCACTATCTTAATTTCGATCATAATTTCGCTGACAACACTTGACTATTCCTGTTTCTAAAAGTCCTAAGGGGCGATTAGGGCCCACGCAAGACCTTTTGTTCGGATTCCGATTCCGATTTTAGACTTCGATTCGGGTTCGGATCTGTGCCAGCATTATGCAAATCGAGGTTGAAAGAACTCGACTCGACTCGACCTCTGCGCCGCTGTTTATCTTTTTTTTTTTTGTTTTTTGTTCTCTTCGGGGGATTCAATCAATAAAAATTATGCTAATTAAATGCCATTTCATTGAGGGAACATAAAAATCCACACGCCACGCCATGGTCTCAGTGAAACTCGAGTTTCGGTTTGAGTTCATTCACAAAAATATACGAGCAGGAAGGCACTGTTAAAAATAATATATGCCCTTAGTAAGGAGTTAAAAATGTACAGAAAATTGTTAGTAAAGTTCTTATTTTCTAAGTTAGAACTCAAACCTCGTTCCCTCCTCTTAGTATGGACTATTAGAAAACCCTTTCCAGACGTTTCTCTCAGTGTTCCTATATAATTGGTTTCTGTTTGGTATCCCAGCTTCTAAACACGACCGTTAACAAATTCTTACGCAGCACAAAAAACACTTTTTAAACGGGCCGGGTCGCCTCGTTTGGCTTTTGGATCGCTTGGGATCGATCTCCAGCTGTTATTGAACTTGGCCAACTTTATAGAGTGACTCATCGCAGACCTGAGGTCTCCAGCTTTGAGCCTGAGTTCACCTATCCAGATGGAAGGCAGACAGAGGGAAAAGCAAAAGTGTGCCAAGTGGTCAGCAAGTCAGTCGGCAACGGAAGTTTACTTGCCCGCATTTTTCTCGGCCGTCGAAGGCCAAGTTTTGCACTCTTGGCCAACTCAATCAATCAGCTGGTAATGAAGAGAGATATTTTTGTATCTTTTTGAGATGCGGGAAGGGGAAGTGTTTCTCAATTCAGGTGCCAGGGGTTAGCCAGGGATCATCGAAAGAATCAGCGGTGAGGCCCAGCTCTCGGTTTCTATCAGTTGCAGTTCCCTGTCTCATAATGATACTGAAGTATTCCAATGATTTATGTTCTATGATCTCTGCCGCCCGCTGCAATAAATCATCCGTCGCCGAAAACTGGTAGCCAATTGGGTGAGTCGCAATTGCTGGTTTTCCAGCCAGCGAAACGCACAACTTTTGGCTTAGTATTTAAGGCCAAATTTGGATTAACTTTTCCCACATTGCTTAGATCAGCAATTAATCTGTTTAGTTTTATGATTAACTATGTAAGGAACTAAATTTATATAATACCGTTAAAAGAATACATTTTACTTATCTTAAAAGTGACAATAAAATAGCTTATCTCAGAAATCTGCAACTAACATCTCTTTCTCCCCACTTATCCTAGTGATACAAATCTCGCAGAGCACTCGCCTTTCCCCATCAGTTGGCCAATAAAAGCGCGTCAAGGCTTCCACTTTTTTGTCCCAGTCCCAGCTGGAGTCGAAATCGAAATCGAAATCGAGGTCCACCTTGGCCTGTCTCCAGCATTGGTGTATTTTTTGTATTTCTGCCTCGTTAATGTGTCACCTTTGAATTGTGTCTCCGCGGTGGAAAATCGGACGTGCACTAGTTTTCGCCTCGGTTTATTTTTATCTCTCTGTATGTCAGCGACAACACAAAACGCCGACTCCTGGCGGCTCCCAGTAGTGGCCACTGTACAGTGTCCACTCGCCGCATGCACTGCTGGTAGTGCTGCAAAGCTACACTGCCCCCGTTGATCAAACGAAAATGTCAACCCAACTGACAGTTTGACAAATATTGACGACGCTTCGCGCAAGGCGAACCTCACGACTCGCTGCCCCACTTTAAAGGTGGTTGAGATGGCGATGGTGGTGCTGTTAGTTCCCCACAGGGTAATTAGTAGCCCCCGGACTGGAAAAGTCTGGACCCACTTGCCACCGATCGAGGGGCTTTGATCTCCTTTGGATAGCCGACCAGTTGGTCTGCTTAAAGTGTATTTATTGGGGGAAAGGCCAAGGATGGCGGGCTAAGTGTGTTTTATTAGGTAATGCAAATGGATTGCCATTTCAGCCAAAGAAACACTCACTTTACAGGAAAAACTTCGATTTGAATAGTACAGTGAAAAAGCATATAATATATATATACGATTTAATAGACTTCATAAATCATTTAGCCATGGCTTTAACTAGCTAAGACTATAAACTCAAGAGATAATAAGAAACTAAAACTTAATGGCCTACAAATTATTAACTAATGCAAACAAACTCAAATTTGTTCAGCAAACATAAAAACATTCGTTTTAAGTAGTTATTTAATGGGGCAAAGATTTTAGTCAGCTATTAAGTAGAGTAAGTGGTGCACTTTTGCGATATTTTACTGTACTAGTCCGCCTGCTTGGCCCACTTTGCGAACTGCGGCATTTGGCTTTCGGATTGGAGATCTGCGATTTGTATCTGCGAGATACAAACATGCTTTTAGCAGCATTATAAACATTTTGTTGCCCAACATTTTTGCTACTATTTGTCATCGCTAACGCATTCCGCGAATCAAAATCAAAAACCGAGAAGGGGCATTCTCGGTTTTCGGGGATCTTTAATTGCTTTTGATAAATCGCCGCTTAATCCGCTTAAGTATTCCGCCAGGATTTTATTTTCGACTAATTTTTCAGTGCACTAATTAAACAAAGGACACAGATTTTAAGCTTGTCTTATGAATGTGTTTTTTATGCGCGGACCTCGAATAAATTGGAGTTTGTCTGATTGGAATTATATTTGAATTGGGTAGTCCCGAAGTAGTCGTAGTCGGGGTCTGATTGGGCTATGGCTAATTAGCGTGGGGGGGCAATCCATCATCGGGCAAAAGACCGCATCATCACTTCCACCAAAACGACTTCACAACAAACTCACCCATTAATTCGGCATTAAATTTCATTTTCAATTGTAGCCCCTGCTGAAATCCAAGTCCAAATCGAATCGGATGAATCGATTATTGGGCAATTTCGAATATGGAAAAAATTACAACGTGTCCATTAGATTATTAACTTGGCTCGAAAGCCAGAAAACCTGCTGGGCGGCATGTGTGGTGTTCGGCCTTTTGGTTGGAAATGGAGTTACCTCATTAAAGCGCTCCAAACTGAATCGGAGTCGGCCGTCGCGCCTCCTTAGTTCAATTATAAAGCAATTGAATTAGCCTACGAGTATCCAAATGGCTCTCTGATCCCCGGCCAATCCATCAATCAGCTAATCCACCGATTACGCAACTCCAGACTGCCAATTTTGGCGCGTGAGTTTCTTGGGCTAATTGAAGGCGAAGTACGCGGCGGCGTGATGTGCAAATTTCGGTACTCGCTTTTCTTTTTTTTTGTTAGGAAATTGGGTTACCGGCTTAGTGGGTTAAAAGTGCCGCACGGGTTAAGAGGTCCACACAACGGGGAGGCACGCGAAACGAAATTGCGCAAATCCCATTGTTTGCCATTTCAGGGGTCATCTTATTACAACCTAATCAAAGCATACAGGTTTTTAAGATCTTTTTAATTAACTTTCAATTATTTTTAGTTCAGAGAATGGATGGCCACTGATCTGGTATTAGCTTAGAATAACTTTAATTATGTTTTACAGACCAAAATCTTTCTAAGATTTCACCAATTGATATGGCATATAGGAAGTAGCTAAACCTCTTCAAATCACACATGTCTTCCCTCACCTTTTTGTTCCCATTTAATTATTCAGCTCTTCACAGTTTGTAAACCAGAAGGAATATGTGTAGTTCGTAACCCTTAGTTGGGATATTGCGTGTTTCGCTGGAGTAAAGACTCTGCCCACCTTTCAAGTCCGCCGGCACGAGCCTCATAAAAAAACATAAACTTCAGTGTCGACAAAATGCGGAATAATCATTTGACAGTGAAATCGGAGGTGGATAGGGTGCCCAAACTGCCATGGGTCCATGTGCCATCGGAAAGTCAGACGGTCATAAAAACAACCCCAGAGGTCAAACAATTTTGTGGCACAATTTTAACACCTTTCCAACCGGGCCACGAGCCAACTGGCCGAAACTGTAGCGAAGAATCCTCGAAATATTTATGGGAAATGGGTATGGTATCTACAAGATAAACAGGGAGGACACTGGAAAATATTTTGAAATATTTTTAGTATATAAAGAATGTCAAATCAATCAATCAATCCTTATACTTAAGATAATTTATACTTTAATAAAAATGACTTTTTTCGGAATCTTAAAACCTTAAACTAATCCGCAAAAAGTATTTACCTGAGCAATGAAAACTCAGCTCACTTTCTCCCAGTGCATATGCATTTTTATGTTTTTTGAGTCATCCGAAGTTGGGCAGAAATCGTGGCAGGACACGCGACCCCGAGCGCATAATTTAATTTTCAAGGATCCGCGGGCTGGAATCGAGGTGGTTGGAAAATGCGAGGGACGTGCGTGTGACATATGGTTAATGAAAACGTTAACTGATGATAAACTGGCTGACTGGCTGGCTGGCGGGCGGAGGAGGATTCCTGGTCCCTCTGCATATTAGTTCCTGACATTATCATTAATTAGCGACGTGAAGGGGGCCAGGAAAAAGGCGATAGGCGATAGGCGTAGTGTGATAAATGTTGGTCGCTCTTGAATTTAGCAACGTTTAGCATGCAACAGTCGATGTCGGGTTCCAGTTTTAGTTTGACTATAACTGCGCCTGGAAATCCGACGACCAACGCATCTTCCACGGTGACTCAGTTCGTGGGCTTTAATGTGGCCCCGGTTTCCATTTTTTCTTTAGTTTTTCTCGGCTAATGTTTTTCGCCTGCCCGCCCATGTGCCATGTGTTTTGAAGTTCTTTGAGACACTTTTTTCGATGGAGGTATAGACACTTTGTTGGATATTTTGGTAGAAATTATTGTAACCAAAAAGCTTTTTTAAATTTGTTTAATAAATTTTTACTTTTCTTTACTTAAAAATCTTTATGATCTTCAAAGAGAGTATCAATGTGTGTTTATGATTATTCAAATTCTTTAATTAACTAACTTCTTGATACTCTCTAACTTCTTAGAGGGTATTTCACCATTCGACTTTCCTTAAAAATCCTCCCAGGTTGTCTTTAAGTTTGTTTCTTCCATGTAATTGGTCTTTGTTTGCCATTTGATGTCATGTTCTCTGGGCTTTGGGTTCTCGATTCTTCTGGGTTGTGTAGGCTGCAGGTTGTCTGTCGTCTTTTTATTTTATTTTCGTTCTTTTTTTTTGTATTTTTTCCCATTTTCAACTCACAACGATTGTGCAACACGCAATTGCGATTGCTTTCATGGGCGCTGATTTGCCGCTCGCTGGCTGCCATTTGCATGGAAATGGAAATGTTTGGCCAAATTACGCGTGCTCTTGGCTCAGTTTATGGCCAATAGGTCCCCCCTTTCCACGCCCCTGGTCGCGTTTATTCGCGCTATATTGTTGTAAATTATTGCGGCTCCTTTGCAGCTCTCAAGCGGATGTGCGCAATTTAAAGAGCTAGTTGCGAGTGTTAGATTGTCACTCGAATGTGGCAGAGGTGTTGGCCGTACTTTGGGCCTAAGTTATGGTACGTCAACTTAAACGTTTTTGAGGTCATTAAAAGGTCTGTTTAAAACTAAATAAGCAAAATTATAAATATGTAAGCAGATGTAACTTTTGATAGGGGTTTAGGTTTAAACTATAAACCGATCTGTCTTTAAATACCTCGCCATCATTACATGCCTTCATGGAATATATAAGCCAAACAGGCGACTCCTCCGCGCAGTAGCTATCAGTTTAATTGAGATTGATTGTGGCCAACTTCCGTTCGGTGCCATTGCCCATCGTGTACTGTGAGTACATTCCCCAGAAGACCCGATACTTGGCCCCCGATAAGGGACTCTGTGTGGGCACCAGTCGCCCCGTGACATCTCCGACTTCTGGGGTCGACCAAGATTTATGGCTCCTGTCACGTTCGTCCCTTTTCGCCTCCTTTGCCACACTTGCTCATCTCACACATTTGCAGTTGCATTGATTTTTGTCACTCGGGCCAGCCGATTGGCATCGCATCGTCGCGTGCCCCACAATTAATCAAAAGTAACCACGCGGGCATCGAACGGCTCCTCCGCCTTCAGTATCCACACATCGAGCATCTGTATCGAGCTCATAAACGACAATCCGCCTGACATATGAAGAGTGATGTCCAGGTCGCCGGCAGCAGGAAGCGATTGTTCATTGTGCCACCGCACTCGCTTCTCTAAGTTGGACATTGTTCGAAGGCTACATGAAAATATGGTTTAAAAAGAGAGATTGTACTTTATTAATTAACAAATAATAATATAAAAAAGGTTGCTTCTTTCAATAGAAAACTAACAGACAGAATATTGAGCGTCAGGCTGATCTCTGCGGAAAATAGAACGTTCTTCTAACCATTTTTAGTAGAGTTCTTACATTTTTATTTATGATTAAAGTTATGAAAACGTGCGAGTGTTCTTTTAATTAACAAACAGTAGAATATCAACAGAAAAAATATATAAATTTGTGAATTTTTTAAGAGATTAAATAGTGCTCCGTGCTTAGAAAACGAAGAATTGGGCCACACGCAGGATTAAATCGATCGCCTCGGTAAGATTATCTCTTAACAGGATCTCCATCGCTGGAGTCACGACTATGGCCATCAGGACAGTGCCATAAAGGCTCAGCGTGGTCCTGATAGTAGTACCAGATGGCGGGTACGTAAGACTATGTGTGATGTACCTAATCCGACTAGGCATAGGAGTTTGTAATACTCGTTGGGTCATTGGCAGCAGCACGGCATCAACAACGGAGTCCGGACTGGGCGAGTTAACACAGAGATACCGGAAGCGACCCGAAGGCATATTTCCATCCAGAATCTGAAGCTCGGGGGGATACCTTCCGCGGACTGGTGCCGATGTCCTGCAGTCCACCAGGAAGAGAACTCTAGTGAGTTGGGCCCTCATCTGGATGCGGCGTATGCGCTCACTGCGCCGTGGTCTATCGGTCATGATTTTCAAAGAATTTCAGATATAATTTGTGCTTTTTACTTTTTGATGCCTGAAAATCCTTTGTCAGAATGACTACTGTCAGGGTGACTTTTGACAGGAAAGGTTCAGGCAACTAAGCAAGCTTCTGACTGTTGAATAATTATTTTTTATTAAACTTTTCTTATTTTTTCCGAATTAGTACAGAAAGTAGAAGGCGATGCGCAGGATTAGGGACATCGCTCTGTTGGGATTGAGTCGAATGAAGTTCTCCATCGAAGGGCTCACGATAATGGCCATCAGTAGGACTCCTGTAATGTTGTCCGGGTCTTCGTAGGCTCTGATACGAGCGCGTCGGGATGGAGTCCACTGCGGTATAGATGTGTAACGAACCCGTTGAGGAATGCGAGGCGAGGCGGTTGGAGCTGCCATCAAGACGGACTGCACCATTGACCGGGGATTGGACAGATTCAGCGGCATGAAACGCGTGCTATTGGATTGTGAAGGACCAGAAATGATCTGGATATGTGGCCTGGATCCCTCGGAAGCTCCTCTCCCATGCGATGAATTAGGACTTGAGTCCAGTATGAAGAGAACACGAGCGTTTAAGCTAGCAGTGGGTCTCTGCCTTTGGAGACGACGAAGGCGTTCACTTCTTCTAATTTCCTGGGACATGGTTTTGAACCAATTGGGATTGTATTTAAATAAGCGAATTAACTTTTCCCAAAGTTTCTGCCTTGAAAGTTCTCGGGAGAAGCACTGACTTTACAACACTGGCATAGAGTGCAAGCAGTGTGGGTAAATCAGCTGTTTAAGGCCTATTTACACCCTCTTCTTCTGCCCTCTTCTGTACCTCAAGCATTGGATTAAAGAGACCAATAGATGATGTCTAAAATGTTAGCTAAGCTTTTTGACCAAGCATAAAATTCAGATGCGAAGTCAGATCGTGTAAATGGGTCTTTAAAGACTAGGGTTGCCAGCCAAAGTGTTAGATCCTCTCACTCTGCAACACTGAAGCCGCCAAGGTTGCCACCGAAGGATAGGATTGGTGCTTAATATGGTAAATATGGTCATTTGGCTTTGGCCAAGCACGACTTGGCTCATTCGCCCGTTGGCCACTTTTTGGCCCATTGAGCCTGTTTGCGCCTGATTATTATTATGCTTATGCTTATTATTGCGAAAGCGATCTCGCCGCAGCTGCAGCTCATTTATTGTTGTTGTAGTTGTAGGTGTTCAATTAAATATGCAAACAGTTTCGCAAATGTGTCTCGACTTGACCGAGTTCAAAGTCAGCTTGCCAGCGCATTGGCAGCGCAGTCTAGACGTTTTGTCTTTTTTCGCTGCGAAAAGTTCATTGCCAAATGCAGCAACCGTTTTCAGTTTTCTGTTTACTGTTTGCCATGTTCAGTTTTCAGTTTTCAGCTTGCAGTTCGGATCGAATCGATCGGTCGATCAACTGCAGCTGCATTGAGTAACTAGCCGGGCTGAAAAGCCCAGAAACGGACATGAAAGACCAACGGACGGCGGCCAAGTTCCCAACCTCCAACTTCCCAACTGCTAACAACGCTTTTTTGTGGGCGGACACTGGCCAAATGGCTTTGAGTACCCTTTGCTAAGGGTGTCTTGAATAGGTGATTAGGGGTGGCTTAACAAAGACAAGGCACAAGATTTATTAACCAAAGCAATTAGTAAAGTAGAAAATGATCATAGGTTGTGAGAATCCTACTCTACTCTGTTTTTGAAAGTGGTTTTCTGGCATTTTTAACCCAGTTTAAATCGGAATTTAGTATTAACCCATTCTACTGATAAATTGGTAAGTAGGTTATTTGGTTGGTTACATTATTAAATAAGAATTTTTAGTTTATATTCCTAATATTTTAAGAGCATTTCCTCTGTCGTTCTTTTCCCACCTTGAATTCCCCCTTTCTGTATTTTCGATTTCACTCCGTTCTGGCTTTTGTTTTCGTTATAAATTCTGGGCATAAGACCATATCGTTTTCATTTTGATTTTGATTTAATTTACGGTTCTCGGGCCACGGGCTCCCGCTCGGACACTTTGAATAATGTTTGTCTATTTATAAATATGAATTATTTTCCAGCAGATTAGAGAGACCCGTGCATTGTGGCTGCCAGTGGCTCTGTGGCATTTAGCCATTGATCGCGGTGAGCTGCATTTTTAATTGCTAATTAATTTCCCCGACACACGAAAAACAATGAGAGTGAGCGATAAGTGCGCTTTAAGTTTTCAATTACCCAGATAACTAGAGCCACACCCCCCTTGCGCCCCGAAAAACACCTGGTTAGGCTTATTTATCGCGTTGAGATTCGCATTATAAATTTAATTTAATTATACGTGAAGTGGTGCGTGGGCGTCTGTCGCTTTCTGTTGTTGGTTTTCTTATTTATTTTTCTTCTTTTTAAGGGGGAACCAACTGCGAAAAGTTGCTCAGACTCGCACTAAACAGCAATTAAGCTTAATTATAGTTGTCGCCGTTTTTAGCCAGCTTGTCTTGTGTTCGGCTGTCTTGTCTTGTCGCATATTGTTGTATGCAAAGCAGGCGCACGTCTGGCCAAAAGTTTTGCCATTTTACCATTATACCATTTTGCCATGGATGTGGATGTGGATGTGGATCGTAGACCAGGCCAGCATCGCAGACTAGTTAGCCCAGCCACGGTTCCTGTTTCGCGGTTTTCCGTTTTTTCGGTTTTCGATTTCGGTGGTTCAAGGAGGTGTACACTTCGAGAAAGTGTTTTTAGGATTACAACGATAACTTACAACTTAAGTGATGAACAACAATGATGATGCCGCTTTGCTATTGCTTGCAAGGTTTCTCTATAAATCTCCCAGACCATGTTAGGACCAACCCTCTTAAAATTCGTTAATAAATAAGTTTTGACTTTTTCTTTAAGTGTTCTGGTAGATGGCCATATCCCCCTGCTACGCCTTTTGGCCAAATGTCTGTCACGATTACCAGACGGGCACGAGTGATGGCGTCTGCTGTCCCCCCTTTGGCTACCCCCAAACCCCTTAACAAAACCCCCCGGGGGATCCTCCCCCATTTGGCTAATGGGCGCTTTTATGTTATGGCCTGGCTTAAAATGGATGAGCCTGCTCAGGAGTCGCAGTATATAACTGAATGTGGGTTTTGAGTCACTGTGGGTGTTGCGGCAGCTGGACTCGTGGCCCAAACGAAAGTAAAAGGTGTTGCCAAATTGATGTTAGTGGCAGAGGATGTAGGAAATGCTAACGGCCATAAAATAAGGGGACATCTTGTGGATTTTTTATGCAATGTATGGCAGTCACGTGTTAATATCAAACTACTATAGCCTTTTGGGGAACGGAAACAGAGAGGAGTGTGCCTCAAAAAGTTCAGTCAATCAATGGTAATTAGATGAGAAAAGTAGAGTGCTCACAGCTAGCACATAGAAATGAACAATTTAAGGCAAGGCGTTGTTATGAGTAAAAAAGTAAAAAAATCCACCCACAAGGAAGTGGAGTTCTTAATTACTGAATCACCTTTCGAATCGCTGAACATCTCATTCATTTCCATTCATTTGTTATTCGCAATTCGCTATTCACAATTCCCAGTCGATTCGCCCCGAATCAATCAAAGTTCATAGCCGGGCTTAATTAGCTGCAAATTAAAACATATTCTGTGTATATCATTATAAACTCCACTGACACATTAACCAAGTTGGCATAATGAGTGCACTTCGCCCCCCTCGCTCCTTGCACAAAAATTAATTGAAATCATAAGATTTATCACATCTGCGATCTGACTCGAAACCGAATCAATTCCCCGAGGCTTTTGTTGCCATCGGAACAATGTATCCCATATGGCCGAGTGGGTGCTGTAGACAAAACCTTTGTGCGATGTACTATATGCATATAATATCCAGTTGTGGGGTCCCATTCCTACACGTACTTTAGCTTTATCCGGCGATCTTAAGCCAATTTAATAAGCGGGTTGCCCCGTTGTGGCCGCAAAGTTAAGCTGTCAGTCGCCAAATGATTAATCAGCCGGCAACGCACCGCAATTGAAGAGTGGTGCTGGAATGGCACTGGATGGATGTGGATGTGGATGGGGATGTGCCAGTGGATGCTGGCAGAGATGCTGGGATGAATGAATGGGGCATGCCAATGTCTCAACGCCCACGTAAAGGGCATAATGGAGTACTCATAAACATCGGCTATACACCCAGAGAAAATATGGTTTTTAACTTATAGAAATCAGATTCTTACTTACTGTGTAGTAATATAACTTCCCTAGTATTGCCTTCTGTAAAATTGGTTTGTAAACTTAAACTTTTAGTTGAGGAAATTCCAATCTCCATCTCAGCCCCCACACAAATCATATAATCCCCTAATTAATTGCCCTAAAAGTTTCGTAAATTTATGATAAGCCAAGCAAACAGGTTCCCTTCGAAAAGATCGCTTAGCTTATGAACTCTACCCTATAAACGAATACCCCTTCCGAAGGGGCAAAAGCGAAATTATTTTTATCATCGCCCCAATCAAAACAACATGACGCGCTCGAATCGAAATGCAGGCAGACAATTGAAATTATTATTGTTATTTTTAACAATTTTTGGGTTGCTTTCTTGGTGGCGTGGTGGGGTAGGGGACGGGGCAAAGACATTTGCTTGACATGTTTGTTTCGTGTACAAAATATTTTGATAATGATCGCGAGTCCGCAGAGTACAACAAAACCCAATTGAGTTCCAAGACATTCCGTTCGGCCTGGGGTCACACTTATCGAGCTTACATTCTCATCTAAATGAAATTATTGTCTTTTTAGTCGATAGGAAAACTTATGACTGCCTCTGTGATGCGTGTGGAGAGTTTCGAGCAGATCTCGGCGAATGGGGAAAACTTTCAATGATTTGTGTTTGCCTTGCGAGGCACGTATGGGGGAAATGTTAATAATTGTTTAAAGTCCGGCCGATTGCAATAAATAAGTGACAAACAAATCAAGCCGTGAATAGCTAATAGAATGAGCTTTTTAGTCTAAGTACAGTCACGTCGCAGGCCGTTGAAATTAAGACTTAAAACAATTTCTATAAAGGAATCTTGCAATGACTTTTATGTTCGGCAAAAAGCAGGCCTGGATTTCAGTTTCAAGTCGACTTAAACCAATCCATTCACTCCGGTTAGTTCTCGGAACATACTCGTCTACTTAACTTATATTATTTAATACTTATATTTTCTCTACAAGAAAATGCCGGCACGACGAAGTGAGGGTACTCGGGATCACGAGGAAGACACAGCCCGCACATCCCGACCCGAAATTAGACTTCACCGGATTCTGCACCAGGGTGCACCATCAGGAACACGAGTGCACAGAGCTCGTCAAGGAAGTAGAAGACTCAGGATGCTAGGCAGTAATCCATTCCTAGGGCCAACCGGGAGATCTCGTGCCGAAGCAGTGTTCACGCCAAGTCAATTCCGTCTAAGCCGATCGGTTGGAGCTGAATATATTGCTCCTGGATTATTTGGAGAAAACGCCAACATCATTTTGCACGTGAATCCCGACCGTTTTAATAACACTCAACTGATCAGGCGGCGCAATGGGATCTCAGTTCCTTCCGCCGTTTGCGCATCCAGACTGCAGCGAGAGATCGCTGAGTTTGCGTCGCAAGAGATAGAAGGATGTACCATTGCTCTGGTTGATGATAACCTGCTCCACTGGATAGCTACTATACCTGGTCCCCCGGAAACCCCATACGAGGGCGGCTGGTTCAAGCTGGAAATGATCTTTCCCAAAAATTATCCATTCCATCCACCTTATGTTGTATTCCTAACCAGGATTTTTCATTGCAATATTGCACTTTCGGGCCGCATTTGCGTGGACATTCTGGGCCCAGAGTGGTCGCCAGCCTTGTCGGCTTCCAAGGTGCTCCTCTCCATAATGTCCCTGCTGTCCGATCCCAATCCGTACGATCCATTGGAGGCAGACTTCGCTCACCTGTACAGGAACTATCGCCAGCTGCACGATGATAATGCCCGCAATTGGACCAACAAGTATGCCACGCAGAGGGAATAATGCCACGAATTCGATTTGCTTTTCATATATATTTTTATTGGATGTTTTTGTGCCAGCACTTTTTGGTGGATTTGAAACGGTTTACGACACTAAGATACATACGAGGGTGATATACAAATAGAATACATGGGACTACGACTACTTAACCCACCTATGCTCCGAAATCTGATTAAACATCTACGTAGATCTAATGTCCTATATGCAAACGAAATAAATTTATACACTTTAACCTAATCCTAGATTAGCCTAGTTCAATTTGTGATTGTGGTGCTGAA
Source organism: Drosophila eugracilis (assembly GCF_018153835.1). Lineage (NCBI taxonomy): Eukaryota > Metazoa > Arthropoda > Insecta > Diptera > Drosophilidae > Drosophila > Drosophila eugracilis. The sequence continues at coordinate 3,756,824 of NW_024572964.1, read as the reverse complement.
GGTGTTTGTTGTTTGCCTTAGAGTGCGGGTTAGTAGTTGGTACTGTAGGATGTTCGTCAAGCAGGTGGTAATTTCATTTACTTAGCCTACTTCGCCTACTTTGAGTTAAGTGAGTGGCATGCCCACTCCCAATTGGTTAGCTGTTCCTAGAGTAGAGTGTGTGTACCATGTAGTAGTTAACCTTTTTAACTAAACGAATTCATTTTATCTACGCTAAAGTCCTTTGGATTGTGGTATAGTTTTTGTTTTTGTTTCTTATTTTTTTATTTTGATGCTGGGTTCATGATGACCCTGGGCCTTGCTCATTTGTTCTTCGGCAAATGGCGCTTCATGTGGAGCGCCAGGTGGTCGCTTCTCGCGAAGCTCCTTTCGCAGACGATGCATTTGAAGGGCTTGGCTCCCGTGTGTTTCCGGTAATGTCTGGTCAGCTCATCCGACCTGGCGAATCTCCACTCGCACTCCGGCCACTGGCAGGTGTATGGCTTCTCACCTGGAAGAAAGCAAATGAGTAAGGATTAGTTAAATCTTTAAGGTATATGGTTTTTCAAGGGGTAATTGCAATATCCCATTCAAAACTCAAAGCTACATCGAAACATTGTGGAAATAATTGAGAAATAATTGATACTTCATTGTTTTGGCCATAACAAAATGACAACAACAGAACGGCAGCTGCAGCTTGTAGTTTGTTACACAAGTTGGCTTGTTGTGTACTTTGTAGTTTTTGTGATTTCTATTACCATTTTTGTTAGCGGCCCAACAGACATTCGAAAAAATTCCACCGGCCGGTGAGCGAAACTCTTTGCTATTGGCACCGCTCTATGACTAATCCAGACCCTCGAAATAATCATACATTCGTGTGCGACATAAACATAAACATTCGTGTTCAAATTGAAATTGAAATTGAATGAAATAATTATTGCGGCTGTAGATTTGTGACTGAACTTGACATTTTTTGTGCAGCTTTGTGGAGCGAGTCGAATGGGTTATCCATGGACATAATCCAATTGGCTTGCTTGGGGGGGTTTGCGGAATTGGGATTTCGGTGCTGAAAGGTAGCAACCCGAGAGGGTTAGAGGTTCGCTTTGACTAGTTAAGTTAATTTTTAGAGATTTTAAGGCACATTTGCAACATCTTTCTCCCCAACTTTCCCCTTTCTTAGCCCCTTGAGACCATCTCCCATCCCAATCTCGAGATCTCAGCCAACATCAAAGCGAGTGGAGTTGTGATTGTTGTTTATTATTTTGTACATCGAACAAACGCACAAATTTTGTTTGGTTTCCTCGGACATTTTGGGGGCCCTCGAACCCAAGAGATCTCGAGTGGCACTCAGCTGACACTTTGCTGGGGATTTTCGGATAGAAACCCAATGCCCCTCGACTCGTGGCGTGACTTATTGGTTTATTTAGATCTCTTTTAATGAACTTAAGTGCCTCGAGATGCGAGCATAATCGGGGGGGATCGCGGGCTTAGATGGACACGTGGTGAATTTTTGTTTCGGTATTCGAAAATGGCCAACCTGGTGAGTCATATGGCCCAGAATGGGACATTAAAGACCTCCCTGGCCGTGGGAACTTAATTTGGCAATGATCACGGCAGCCACACAGCCACACAGCCACAGAGCGGCAAACAAAACTAAACAAAACAAAACAAACCGACTGGCAAACAAACAAAAGTTATGTAAATGTTGTTTTGTAATGTGCGATGAACGCAATGCGATAAGCGCAGCGGAATTACTTCATAATTTTACTTACAGCCCCGATAAGGCCACGGCGGCAATATAAATAAATTCAGGCTCCATTGGCTGGATTGGACTCCGGACTAGAGCCCCAGGCTGGGCCATACTGGTCCATGGGAGACCTCCTCCAGTCGCTGGGCATAAAATCAAACTAATTTATGGCAGCGCGAACGTATTAGCAAACAAATCAGTACAAAATAAGCCAGTTCCAGCCCGAGTCCCAAAACCCGAATCCGAGTCCTAGGGCCAGGCCACGGACACTGGACTGCAAACTAGAGACTGGCTCTGAGATATGGCAAATTTATGCGTTCGTCGCCAGCATAAAGATTAGTTACCAAGTGATTTTCTAATCGACGCAGCCAGATAAAAACAAAAAGCCCAAATAAAAATGACAAATTTACGAGCCTTGAGGTTTTAGATGGGCTGAAGATGCGATGAAGTGGGGGTGGACGGAATGGATGATGGGGAAAGGGTTGATTGTTAAATTACCAACAAAGAAGTAACTGATTTCGAAATCTTTAATAAACTTTCTTAAAGGAATTGATATTAATCTCCCATAGAATCGATTGCCTTGGCAGACTTGACCAACAGTTTTTCCCTTGCTAATGGACCTCTTCACTTCTGGCAAACGAAAGACTTAGGCAACAAACTGCCGCGGACAGCTGAATGACATTGGTAAATATTTGCAGTGGAAATCTCTCAATCTCGTCGCCACTTTTCACCCCTCTTTCCATTTGAAAAATCTCGAAATCTCAAACCGGCGTTGCTAATCAGCAGAGACAACAGCCTGGTGGCGCCTCAAAAATGGCATGAAAAATGTGTGTGCGAGTGTGTATGTTCGGGGCTATGCCGAGGGGGAAAATCAATGAAATCTATGAATGGAATGGGCTGGGCTTTGCCGGAACGCTAACTAACTCGAAAGCCAAACAAACCGACAGCCATCAGACGGTAGCAAAGCGTTTCTGCATCTCAGCCTGCCACTCGAGGAATTGCGAAAGTCGGCTTAAATCCAATAAACGCGCGCCCGGAATTCGTGTTGCCCTGAAGCTGGGTGTTACGATATGCTCCAAATCGGAATGAGAACTTTATGCGATCTCATGGGAAGCCAGAGTGAAGTCCGGGGTTAACCCAAAGTGGCCGACCTTTCGTTGATGGGGCGTTAACTTTATCAGCTGAGTGAAAATCAGCGCTGCGCACAAAAATCATAATAATAAAAATGTTTTTAAGGCAGCGCTTTAAGTTGCGCATAAATCAGGTGGTCATGTGCGATTAATAAAACGACGGAGAGATGGGATTCTGCCATCGCTTTTTTCAGTACTACTACTTTAGTATTATTTTTGCCTCTTCTTTTGTGGAGGCATTAAACGTGCGGCCCATAAAACGAAGACAGGTGATCTCGGTGATCGGTGGGCAACGGCCACGGATCGTCAAGTGTAATCCGAGCAAGGAGGAAATGCAGGCCAAACGTGCGCCCAGCTGATGGCGTTGGCGATTGGCGATTGCTGATGTTGCAACTGCCAACTTGCAACTGCAACTGACCACAAAAACGGACAAAAAAGCGAAATAAAAAACGAAAAACGAAACAAAACGAAGCCAGAGCCGCAAAAACAAACCGTACAAATCACGATTTTCGCTGCGGTTGCCTCCGTGGAGCAGAAATTGAAAATGAACTCCACACCGAAAATAATTTCAAAGATAAATTAAAGGAGATTTTACTTATTAGCTGCTATAGAAAAGTCAGTAATATAACTCTTGAATCCTCAAAAGGAAGAAAAGGGAGCTTTATGTTATGAAAAATCAATATCATCATCAATCTTTCAAAGCAAATCCTTCAAGATTAAGATAGAAATTCTTCTCAGTGGATGGCTCTCAAAAAAAGCCGCTGGAAGCTCTCTGAGCCTTGGCAAATTATGTGCTGGCAACTACAAATATGAGCGCGCGAATTAATCAAAAGGCGACGGTTGCCCAACGTCCCGAAAGCCGAGTGCAGCTGTTTGCCGGTGGCTCATCGGCGGTTCAGTGGTGCAGTTGGGTCACTTTTTTGTTCCAGTGGTGCACAGCCCACATGCGAGCTGAAGGATCGCTGTGGACCAATCTGAGACAGGGGTCAACTAAGGGTCATCAAGTGGGTGATTGGTTGGGTTTCCAGTTTGCTGATTTAGGTAAAGGAGAAAACTCACCAGTGTGTATCCTTTGATGGGCCTTCAGATGGGAGCTCTTCGTGTAGACTTTGGAACAACCTGGAATCAAAATATAGGGAAAATATTAGTTTAAAATTCCTTTTTTGATGTCTTAACAAATGTTCAGAAAGCATTATAAACTATTTGACGCTTAGAAACCTGAAACTATTTGATATCTTCGTTAAGAAGACTTTTCGAAAACACCAACTAAACGGAATTTATTGCCAATAATTGTTTATAGCCTTGAGTATCGGAAGGCTATAACGTTTTCTGAGTGCACTTCGCGTTCACCGAAAAACATATCAGATGAGCGGCACACCACATTAGAGGAGCCTCGGATCTGGGATGGCGATAGAAGAGCCATTGCCAGAATGTGGGTCAATGGGCGTGGGCCTTTAATTAGCGGGTGAAAGTTGCACGAGATTCACTTGCAACCTGCAACCTGCCTTCTAGCAACTTGCAACATTGCAGAGCGAGTGACATTTATGAGGCATTTTACGGCGACGGCATTAAGAGCCCCTTTTGCCAAAAAAGGATTTCCCGAGGATCCCCGCACGTACGGCTCTAATTGAAAGCTGCCCAAGCAACGTGCCACGAAAAACAATGGCTCGCTGCCAGTGAAGAATGTTGCTGGCAGTCAGCAACTTGCAACAGCAACTGGCAACTCGCAACTGGTAACCAGCTAGCAGCAACCTGCAACTTGCAACGATCGTCGACAGTTAGACAGTTAGAGATACCGAAAAGCACTGCCGAATCGGAGGAACTCCGCCAGTCCAGACATATCTCACTGTCTGATGCGTGCGCTTATGGCATAATAACTTCATTTGGACAGCGTTTCGGCCGGAGTTGCCTCAAAATGGCCATGGCCAACGTGTCAGACAATTGTCAATTATTTATTAGTGGCAACGCACGTAGTCGGCTACGAACAAGCGACATTGGGACACGGACGGAATGCGTCTGGCTTGGAGTTTGGATTTTTAGATTGGGCCAGACAGCGTCGCCTTAAGTGCTTTTGGCCGCTATAATAGTGATCCATCGATAGCTAATGGATAGTATTTGAGTTGGTCTTACTGTGCCGATTGCGGGTGATGTTGTGATCTCATCTCGATGAGATTAAGCTACCTGCGGGTAATGGAAAAAAGTCTAACACCAAGGAAGCTTGTTTGTTTTATTGGAAGATCTCGAAGTGATTCAAAGCCAGGCTAAAATTAGATTCTTTATCGCAAAAGTTCTGTTAGGTTTCATTAAGATTAATTGCCAAAGATATTCTTGGTTGAAAGGGAACTTATACGATTGACTAATGAGTTCCTCTAAGATCATCTCCCTATAGTATTTGATATATAATGGTAAGATGCTATTGAGTTATTATGATTAAACCTTTTCCTGGCTGAAGTATATTATATCTCGAAATATTCTATACCTTTTCTAATTCTTTCAGCACTGCCTATCATAACTATCAATCACTGCTGACTCAACGATCTCTCGCCCACCTCTGACATTGAAAACGCATTTGACCAGGCTACAGAAATAAGCAGAAAAAAAATCACTTGCAACTGTAACAAAAGCCCAGGGAAGGTGGCTCGCAACTCTTACATAAATATGGCAATTGGCTAATTAGAATTACAAAGAAGGCAATTGAAAAAGCGCCACAACAGCGACTGCGACACCAGAAACTTGGCAGCGGGAACTGTCAGTCGCCCAGCAAGAAAACAGAAACAGAAAACAGAAACTGAAAAATAATAAATAAATGTATAGATAAATAGAGAATAAATAAATGCCGATTGGAAAAACGCGGCACGCATGCGCAATGAGGATCGCACGTGGAGTGGAGTTTTGCTTGGGCCAAAGTGGGTGCCAAAGGGGGCGGAAGGTGACTTTGTTACGAAAAGTGTCGCAAAGCGCGCCAAATGATAAATGACACAGGGGCATGCAGCGACTAGCAACGAGAGATGAGGAAGCGCATCTCGAGAGATCTTTCAGAGATGGAATTTTCAACACTAAACTTTTCCTATTTTAACTACTTATTTACTATCCCTGCTTCTACAGAAAGGTTTTCTTCTATAAAATCATAAGGAAAACTCGAAGAAAGAAGGCCTACTCACCCACAAAATCACAGTGGTGGATGCGTCGCTTCTCCAACTCGGGATTATTCCGGCGATTGTACCGCACCGTTCGCACGCTCATCAAACTGGCGATGTGGGCTGCCGTTCCTGGTTGGTGGTGCGAATGCCGGCCACGCCTCCCGCCCCCCGAAGAGCGGGGGGTAGGCGGTGGCTGTTGCTGTTGCACCTGCTGCTGCTGCTGTGGTTGTTGTTGCTGTTGCTGCTGAATGGCACTGGCGGGCGTTAGGGTGGTCAGAGTGGTGGTGCAACTGCTGCTGCTGCCTGTCACTGCTCCACCCAAAAGTTGAAGCGTAGGCGGTGGGTTGAGTAAGCCCATCACGTGACCTTGCTGATACGGAGGTGGTGGGGTGGTGCGTCGTTGGGCGGCGGCAGCGGCTGCTGCTGCCACCATCGAGCTGCCAGGACTTCCGGGATCCGAGCTTGGTGGGGTCAAAGGTGGCACGAACATATGGCGACTGGCGGAGGAGGCGGAGGAAGAGGAGATGGACGAGGAGGAGGCGGAGGGGGTGCTGGGCGCCGCGGGAGGACACAGCTGCTGCAGTTGTTGTTGCTGCTGCTGCTGTTGTTGTTGCTGTTGAGCACCTAGTTGAGCTGTGGGCGTGGCAGTGACAGAGGCGGTGGCTGAGGCAGCGACTGATGGCGGGTGTATTTGGTATTTGGTGTGGAAGGTCTGGAGATTAAAGAGGAGGAAATGGAGTGGGCTTAATAATAAATTCTATTATTTTTAAATTAAAGTTTTAGACTTTTTGATTACATTCACAAAGTAAAGACTTTGATTTGTGGGTGTTTTCCTAGCTGTATGTTGCCAATCTGAGATGTTGCAAAGGCAAGCCCCCGTCACTCACCTGACTGCTGTGCCAGCTGTAGCCGTAGGAGTTGCTGCTGCTACCGTTGAGATAGCCGCCGCCCGATCCGGCGACCAATTGAGATGCGTACTGTTGCTGATAGGAGGAGGTGTTGCTGCTGCTGTCGCCGGGGGTCGCCAGCTTGGGGCTGCTACTGCTGCTGCTGTGTTGCAGATGCTGCTGCTGTTGTTGCTGCTGCTGCTGCTGTTGCTGTTGCAGTTGCAACTCCACCACCTCGACAGCGGGTGGCAAGCCAGGCAGCGCCAGGCTGGGATGATGCTGGTACAAGTGCTGCTGTTGATAATGTTGCTGATAGTGTTGCTGCTGGTATTGCTGCTGATGTTGCTGCTGGTGTTGCTGTTGCTGCTGCTGCTGTTGCTGATGCTGGTGGTGCTGCTGTTGTCGCTGCTGCTTCTCGGTCTTTATCTCCAGGGGACTGAGCAATGGGGTCGAGAAAGTCTCTAGCAGGCTCTCATCGATCGCCTCCATCTTGACCTGTGGCAGTTGCGATGTTGCAGGTTCGCCGCCGTTGCCACTGCTATTGCCACTGTTGCTACTGCCATTGTTGTTGCCGCTGCTACCGCTGCTGCTCAGCATGAGCGCATTCTCCGGATCGATATTTTGGATTGAGGTAGTAATATCGTCCCAGAGCACGGGGCGCTGGTAGGGATCGTCCAGGGGATCGGCGTACAGAGCCTCTTTGTTTTTGGTTTCTGTGCAATCAAAAGAAGATAGAAAAGCGCCTTATAATCGCCTGCTAACACATTATGCAAATCGCGGCATGGGGAATTATTAATGTACACAATGAAATCTCGCATATGCATGAAATTTCTAAACAGCTGCTCATTTGTTTGACTATTTTTAGAGTCACTATTTAGCGGGGGGGCAGACAATCAGAATTGAAACTTTTCGTCTGGGGTTAAGGTGTTTATTGATAGGCTTTGGTTCACTGATTGATGGGAAGGGGAGCTACTACAGTGAAGCTTGAATAACTAAAATATCAGCTTCGTATAATAAAAACCTTTAAACTTTGAATATATTTTTTTTGACTATTAAAAAATCTTACCAAAAATGTTCTTAGCATTTTTTCAAAAATTTAACTACAGCTCATTGCCAGTTCGTGGCGACCTCAATCACTTTTCTGAGATGGGTCTCCCGCTTGTCTGGGTTTTTTCTCTCTTATTTTGGGCGGTTTCAGATTTCACATTTCGGCACCGAGCCGCAAACACGTTGCCATCGCTTGTTTTTCTCTACTTTGCTATTGACTTGCGAGATTTCACCATGCGTGTAATTTTGTGTGCCCATCAAAGTTCCCATTCCCATTGGCGGTCCCCCGATATACCCACCATATAGATACTCCTTGTCGCTGGAAGTCGCACCACCCGTTGACGCAACCACCGCACCGCCATAGCCGAGTGCCACCTCGTAGGGCGCTCCGTCGTAGAGCGGTGCACAGCCGTAGGCCCCATTTGAGTTGGAATTCGGAGATCCGGCGGGCTGCAGTTGCTGCTGCTGCGACTGTTGATGCTGCTGCTGCTGCTGCGCGTGTGCAACATCGCTGGCGTACGAGGGGGCGGTGAGGTGGGGCCACGCCTCCGATGCACCACTTTCGCCACTTTGCAGGCTGTGCGAATGGTGCTGGTGCAGATGATGGTGCTGGTGGTGGTGCTGATGGGAGTGATGGTGGTGCAGGTGGTGGTGGAACTGATGTTGCTGATGGCCTCCGGCTGCCAAGCTGTTGTTGCTGGTGGGTGTTTGGCTGCCGTTGCTGTTGTTGCTGCTGCTGTTGCTGCTGTGGTTATTGTTGTTGCTGCTGCTACTGTTGTTGTTGTTGGCTGCTGCTGCGGCGGCTGCCAGAACCTCAAGCTCAACATCGGCGGGCTCGATTTTATGTAAACGTCCCATCAGCTCGTGCCGATAGTCCAGTTCCGGGGACTGCCAAAGAAGATGAAAACACAGAGAGAGAAAAAATGTTAGCAACGGGAGAAAATACACTTTAAAAAAGTACAGGAAGTGTCTTATCTGATAAGCTAATTATATGAGATATTGTGTTGTTATGCATAGCTGTTAAAAGATATATATCTTGATTTAATATAAGGAATTGAAAGACTTTTCCCTTTCTGCAGCTACAGCCGATAGTCTAGGTAATTCGTGTGGTATATGGCCCATTGGGCAATCAGAGCTCCGAGCCTTCACATCTTCTCCTCCGGCATCCAGCTCTATCTGCGCCGCTTCCCTGCCATAAATTTTGATTAAACTTTTATCGCCCTGCAACACTTTCTGCTGCCACTTGAGCAACCTCGTGCCACATCCCACAGACCCCCTCTCCGAATCGTTCGCGTCTTATCTTTACGTTCATTTCTTTTCTCTGGCTCTAACTCTGGCTCTGGCTTTATTTTTATTGCATTCTTCGCTTCAATTTCGTTTTGCTCGGAACCGAAATTTGTTGTTTGTAGATTTGTCGTCTGATTTTTATTTTTATTTCGATTTTGATTTTTATTTTTATTGCCCGAGTCGGGATCTTAATGCTCATGCGCTTTTAGGGGAATGCAAGTTCGTTGTCTAAATCATTCGTTTTGAGTGGGGTATTTGTCGAATTTGAATATCTCTCCGCGAGCTGCGCAAACGAGAACAAATAGAAACGCGCTACATTTGTGGCCTTTGTTATGCTAAGATTGTTTTTTTTTATTTTCGTTTGCTGAGTTGAGGCCTACAAATTGCTAATTCTGGAGATGATTTACACATCAAGTTTACTTCCTTTACACTAACATTTTATGGATCTTTCTTTGGCTTGGGGTCGGAGTAAAAGAAAGATTATTTTTAGTTGTTCTGTTAGCTAAAAGTTTATGGCCTTTTGTTTTATCTAATTTTTAGAGAGCTGAGAATGGCTAATTTATGACAACACTTATGGTGGTTTAGTCAAACATAATAATCATTTGGCAAATTAGTGAAATTTTGTATACAGCAACGAGCCAGGCTTTTCACATGCAAATGATGGGGCCAAGGGCCCATATATCAAACCGACTGTCGATCGGCGAAGGCTGGCCATAAAAAATAGCAGAGACCAACGAAAATCTGACTCAAATTCGAGAAATGCCCGACACTGACTCACTCCCCCAAAACAACTTCGAAACTTTGAAACTTCGAAACTCCGACAACAAATGTTGCCTCGTTTCTGTTTTATGAGCTGAAAATTTACGAGCGTGGCAAATTATTTTAGCTGCAATATTTTTGCGCCAGCATTTTTCATTTTATTGGCTGCGGTCGCTTTATTTTCTTTCTTTTTTTTCGGGCTATGGATTTTTGCGAGACCCACACGGGTTTTTGGGCTTTTGAGTAATGTTTGCTCGCCGCTGAGGTCAACATGGCGTGTGATAATTTTAATAGATTTTTGTGTTTCATTGCGGGTCGTATGAGTAATGTCTGGAGCTGCCATTTTCCACAGCTTAGTGTAGAGCTGTGGTTTTCCACGAACCGAGTTTTCCACTTGGCAAATGTTCTGGCTTCTGACTGGAGTGGGTCTTAGTTAGTTCGGCAGCTAGGGCGCATTTAGTGGGCTCCCCACGCAAATGACCTCATAAGAATGCGTGGAGCGTCGTGTGTGGAAGCCTTGCGGAATCTTTAAGTGGGTTCGATTGGACTTTGGGGCACCACCACAACAACCACACAACCACCAGCAAAAACGGTAATTGTGTGACAGCCAACAGAACCACAAACATGAATTTCAATTATGAACTTTTTGTTCTTTTGGACATTTCTTTTGGCCGAGGTGAAATTATGCTCAGGTACTTATAATTTCAATTTTTTCCTACACCGACTGGCACGCCAAAGTATTTTTATTTATTTATGTTTATTTCTTAAACATTAAAATGCCGTTGTCAATAATCGCTTCTGACGGCAGCGTCGATAAATGGGCATTATGTACGTATAAAAATTTGCATAAAATGTGCTGGGGGAAGGGAGTTCAAATGGCCAGAGTGTCCCGCTTTCGTCTCTGAGTTATTTGCCCCAAGTTTGTGGCGAAGTCTTTGGACATTTTATGTTATTGTTTATTGATTTGACCCATTTGGAGTGTTGATGAATTGGGTTTACTGTCTAGTTGGGCTGTGAGACTGCAGCTGCAGCAGTCATGTGATTCATTTTCATTGCGAGCATGATTTGTACTCTAACCACGAGTAGTTATAATTATTGAAAGGGTCAATTGGCTTTACAATTGCTTTTGGAGGGGTGACATTTGCTTGAGAAGGAAACTATTTGGCCATAATTATGATTTAATGGCTGAAAGGGGCCAAAGTTTTAACAATTTCCATAAGAGAGGTGTCACTCGCTTGGTTAAGGAATGTTTTCTTTTTTGGAAGTGTCCATAAATGGGTTTGATTTTGCCACTTATAAAAATTAGAGTTATTTATGAGCTTTGTCTAGTAGTTTTATGAATTCGATTCTAGTTTCCTGTGAATTTATAATTTATTAATATTTATTTGTAAAACCCGCATCGTCCGACTTTCCCTGCACTCCCACCTGCTGGCCATCTCGAAAGGCAAACAAAGGCTTCGTTTTCACCGGCAAAACTTGGATAATTTCAGTGGATTTTCTCATATTCCGCGACTCGAATTCGGCATGCCCCGTTTCGAGTGCATTTTGCGGCTGTTTAGCGATTCGTTTTGGTGATTTTTCATAGCCATCTCTGACTTTTATGTGGACTGACAGGCGATGGCGATGACTGGTGGCGGCTTCTGCCGCAGATGCAGCCAACCCAGCAAACAGCAACCTGCAACCTGTAAGCAGCAACATTGCAACTGCAAGTGCAACTGAAACTGAAGTTGCTGCTTTGGCATTTCTCAAGTGAATGGCAGCCGAAACGTGAGGAGTTGCTTGGCTCTTAATGGCCAAGAGCGTTAAGTGCACAAATAAAGTTGTTAACTATTGTTTAACGCCACCACTGCCGCCGCCACGGAAAACAAGACATTGCTGTGGAAATACACATGTAGCTGGGAAGTTGGGTTCCCAAAACAAGACACAAAAAGGTAATATTTATATGAAAAACAAGCAGAAAGCATAAAAAATAATGACAAACATAAATATCAAGTTTACGAGTGCAACGTGACTTCATTTAAAATCGAACAAAATATGCAAAATACGCTCCGATACGCACGCACACATATGATTGTCCACCACCAATACATATGAACGGGTCGCACGTGCGTGAGCTCGTGGTCAAGAACCTCAGACCAAATTTGGCACTTGTTGTGAGAAATGGAAACAAACGGGGAAGCAAACAAAAACAGCTCAAAAAAATCCAAAAAAAAAAGTGTATATAAAGCCCATAAAAATTAATAAATTTTATGTTCCATTATATTCGTTGTTACTTTTATTGTTTCGTCTGTGCCTCTTCTACCAACTTCGGCAGCCGTTTTGCATTTTAAAGAGCCGTCCAGCGCGAACCCCCTTCGAGGCCCATTCAAGCATTTGACATTTCTTTTCAATTTGCCTCTATCTATTAACGACCATCAATATGCCGAAAATAACTATATAAAAAAGATGTCAAATTGCCAACTGTTTATTTGATATTTTTACCTCTACTAATGCGAGCCATTTTCTTAGCCCAACACACCGATATTGAGCCATAAAATTGGCCATTTTGCGTTCGATCTCGGCGGCTGCGACAGCTGCGCATAAAGTCGCTCATAAATGTCGCTCCATAAAACCCGTAAAAAATGGGTCCAAATCATATCAATAACAAAGGCATTTGAACTGCGGGAAGCGATAAATTAAATGCCTAAATGGTTCGACCAGAATGGGGTTATAAAAAGTCAAGAGATGCCCACACAAAGACCCCGCAGATAGCGATCTAATTGGTGCTGTAATTCCCGAAAACATCCAAAATATGATAGTCTTTACAAGATCTTGGCTTTCTAAAGCGATTGCCTTTTGCCCGACTTCATTAACGGCACGTGCCGAATATCAGTTCATCAACTAAGCGGCGAGTAATTCCCCCCACACACACACCCACTGTGTCCAGTGCCAAAATGCAGAAAACAATGAAAGCCTGGCTTTTGTGATAAGGCCAACAAAAGGCCGCTCAGAGCCAAGTCTGATTTATCTGGAGGATAAGCAGAAGCGGCCTTCAAAGCTGGCCAGCACAGTAATTGCTAGGCCAAGACAAAGAGCCAGAAAGAAAGGCAAGAAAGCAGTGGTAGAAATGCTATAGCACCATATAATCGTTAAATAATCGATGGCGTATTGTTCGCGAATCCAATTGCCAGTCCCGCCCCAGGGCCAAACTCCAATTGAGTGCAAAAAAGAGAGATATATAACAAAAAAATATATTTCCTGAAATTTGTTTAATGAAACGACGGCTAATGTTTATTATCGCCGGCCAGTGAAAGTTTCCATTAAGGCAGGAAGCAATAGACTTGACACATTCAAACGCTCCCAACGCTCTGGGCCAGAACAAGTTCGCTGCCTGAGTCTTTCGTTCGGTGTTTGGTGTTTGGTGTTTGCCGTTTGGCGAGTGGCGAGAGCAAGTTCGTTGCCTGAGTCTTTCGCTTTCGTGTTGAAGCCAATGTCAAATCCCAGGGCTGACCCTCTTCAAAGCCCACGGATCGCCGATAAGTCCCGCCAGCGAATTAACCCCAAAGCCTCGGGCGCCATAAAAACTAAACGCTGGACCATAAAAGCCCAACTTGAATCCAGAAGATCGTAAAAATAGTTTAGTCCAACATATATATGCATATAGACGGTTTGTTTTGGCCATGACTCAGCCAAGGAGCGAAAAGCGATTTGCATAAAAAATCGCTGGCAATTATTTTATTGGACTAACCGCACATAAATCTTGACCAAACGAGTAGAGAGAGAGAGAGAGAGAGAGGGATAGCGATTGCAGGGGGGAAAACTATGCCAACTATGTTTTTCCGCATTTTCCGTTGGCCAAATCAGCATGGCAAATCAAATTTGGAACAGTAGTTGGATCGCTCTTTTCCTCGGAGGACAACGACAAGTGCAGCCCATGCTCGACATGCGTTTTGCATCGTTTCGTTTGGCTTGCGAAATGGCCAACTCCCTGGCTTTCCCTCTGCTTACCTCTTTTTGGCCAACTTAAATGTCACCGGGGGACTTGAGGCCTGTGTGTCTCCTCCGCGCGATTTGCAGTCAATTTCTGGGAATTGAATTTTGTGTCCACTTGTGGGTCGCGGGGAGATCTTACAAGACGAACACTTTGCATTGGCTTAAGACGAGGCTTTCCCCTGGCTGCTCTACTGATTTGCATCGAATTTCGAATGGCCAATGCCCTGTGGGACGTGGACCCACAAATTTAAGTTAATTTTCAAGGTAGAGTAGCAGAAGGAAAACTCAGTGTTTACTCCTTCATTGCAATGCAACTTCTATTAAATATATATTTATTTTAAAGTCAAAACTAAATACCAAACATATTAGAAATCGCCTAAGTGTACCCCCCTTCTAACTGTAGCCTAGACTCCCTGCTCGAGGCTTGCCACATGGGCTCACGGTCCGCAGGCAGGCGTGTAGGTATTGACAAGCCAAGCGCTACCTGCTACTATATGTTACCGAGAGTTACCTGTGCTTCACCGCCTCTTTGAAAACTCGGGAACTCTTTACATGGACATTCCCCGGCGAGAATCATTTACACGCGAGCAAATCGCCGAAGGGGAAGGGGCATGAAAAGGGGGAAACTCTGCGGGTTTTGATTCTGTTTATTTGCTTGTCGCCAGCCACAATTTGTCGGCACAGCTGGACGCGTCTCCTTCGCTTTGCTTTGGCACCTGCGAAAGCAAACAGCCAACTGCATCCCAGACTTCAGACATAGGGGAAAATCTCGTCAGTCCAACGAAGGCCGAACCGACTTTAACACCTTTATCTGAGGCGAACTCATCAATTAGGTAAAAGAGCCCAAGACGGGCTCATAAATATTTAAAGTGTATTAGGCGGTGGGAAGCGAAGTGGCGAGAGAAGGGGGAGAAAATGGGGAATTTTGGAAACTCTAGAGAGTTTTGGTACAGAGAGAGAAAAAGTCTGAGTATGGCTAAATATAAAATTAAACCAAAATTAGCTTTAGATATGGTATGTGTTAGGGATAACAGATGGTTAGCTTCGATTACTTAAGTTTTAGTACATTATCCTAAAGATAATGTCATATATTTTTCTCCCTGTGTAAAATAGGCCTGGAGAAACTGTTGGGGGACACACAAGGTGTCAATTTGACATAAATGGGTCTCGTATCTTCTACTCGAGCCACGCTCGTGTCGTTTACATAATTAAATGAGGTCTGCCCCTCGCTGCCAGTACCTCACCTGTTTTCCCTGATTTTTGTTCGATTTTTTTCTAATCGTAAAAGAGGCGCTAAGTGGCGGGGCAAACATGGCAGTACAGCACAAATCTCTCGAAAAGGTGTTAAAAGAAAAGCATGAAGCGTTTATCTTGAGATGCCACCCCCCACTCTCTCTCTCTTTCTTAACATTTTCGATTTCTTAAAAGTCCATTAAAAAAATCAAATGTTGCTGGTCATCTTTAATAGGGGCAGCTGCAAATACCTCTGGCTCATTCATCAGCTGCGATCAAAATTTGAGATCATCATCATAAATTTAGCTCAGCTCGCCCCCATATCACTTTAAGGATCCCAGGCGAGAGACCTTAACCCTCTGTTTAGTTCGTTTTCTGGTATTAACACCCTCTGTTCTCTGCTCTTCGACTTTGACGTCATTCGCCATCAGTCAGTCAGTGTCTGTTTCATTAGCGTTCGGGTTATTAACCACCTTAACCCCTGGCACCCCTTGTCCTTTAGCTGGCATTCTGCCCTTTAGAGCCGGCATTTTAACACCTTTCGCGAAGGTGTTCCGTTGGCATTGGCGTGTGCTGCCGTCGACGCGTGCTCGTCTTTAAAAAAATTAACTCGCAATGTCCGACATTGTGTGTTTTCCCGCTGTTTAAGTGCTCAGTGCGAAACGAAGGTAATCGAGTTGGGAAAGAAACTACTATCTATATATAATATATATCTTAAGTTTCTATATCTAAATCCATTTTTAATGCATTAACGAATGGCTTCTAAACAAATCAATTAGAGTTTTTATATCATAAAATGCACATTAGCAAAAATAAAATCATTTTTAAAAAGCCTTATAAAGGCACTTTAAAGTGCCGATCAGGCTTATTGCCTTTTTATATTAGGAGTAATAAAGGGAATCAGAAGGTAATTAAAGGCGCAGGTAAATTAAACTTTTGATTGGATAACTTTTATGTCGCCTTAATTTGAATTTTGCAATAATGTTGAATATTAAAAAGCAGAAAAAATCGAATTAAAGCTCTCGCTTTTATGGGTTTAGTAATTAAACAGTTTGGATTATAACTAATTGAGGAGTTCATAAAACCAGAAGATAAGTTTAGTATTTAACTAGGTTAGTTTTAATTTTAATAACCTGAGTCCGGCTTGCCTAGAAACTCCTTTGAAGACCACTTAAATTTCCCATTTCTCAATCTCCCACCAAATATGCCAACCTCTGCCCGGCTGACCCAGATTCTCATTGGCGTGATTCATTTGAAATGCTGCCTGCCACATGTGGCAATCCCCCAGCCATATAAACTATATATATTCTCAATTGGCGATTCAATGGACCTTTTCAAATGCCATTCATTATGCCACTAAACTTATTAGCTACAAATGTGTCTCCGCAATGTGTCAGTTGCAGTTCCCCAACGGCGGCATAAATCACTTGCCAAAACGGCAGCTCCACCAGAAAGCCAGCCAAACAGCCAGCCAGCCAACAGAAGCAGCAACAATGGAAACCACAACAAAAACACAATGCCGGGACAGCCAAAGAAATGCGTTAATCAATGCAAGACCAAAACCCCCAAAAATGGTCAAAAGACCAGCCCACAAAAGTCAGTCAGCCGCACGTGAGTCTCCCAGATGATTTCCGAGGGGAATTCGAGGGGTTTTTCACTTGCTAAAACATTTCAACTTCCTCATTTGGCGAGACCACAAAAATAAACTTAATACACATTTGCCGATCTCCTACACCCGCCGACGAATCTGAATCGCACTTCATTAAGACTCGCCGAATATTTGTAAAAATAACAAAATCCACAAAAAAGGAAACAAAACGAAATGTAAGCTTAAAATATTTGCGCTTTTGTTAACGAGTTGCAAAAAGGCACTCACAATGCGGCAGCAACGGGCATTTTGCGTTAATGATGCACATTGTTCAGTGAAAATGAGAGGGGCCGAGTCTCAAGACCCGAGGCTGACACCTGCGTAATGAAGGATTTCGCATGATGAAGGCTGATTTGGGCTTTTTGTAAACAAAAAATGTTTGGTTAACCAAAACAAAATATAAAATATATTGTAATTATACAAACTTTCCTCTCACAACTGTCTTGAATATTCAGGAAATTTGATTAAAAATTCAGCTTGTAAACAAAAAAAACCTGAAAGAGATTTTCATTCCTTATGTTACTGCCTTGGACACTTAATTCTCACTTTGATTTATGCACCTCAGCCCACTCTGACGTCAGACTTAGCCCCTCTGCTCGCTGTCTTTGCAGGTGGGCGTCAATTGGAGCAGCTGCATCCAAAAAATAAAACCCAAAAGCCGAACGACAAACAACAAAACAAGCCACAATGATTGCCTGCTTCCTGCTCAGCGAAAGAACAGAGACTTAAAACGTACTGGCAAAAGGGGGCGGGAAGCGAATTATGCACTAAGCGATTGTCATTACAATAAATTTCGCATTTTGTGCGCATAAATTTCGCAAATGCTTCAGAGGAGCCCAGGCAGCTGGGGCATCCAAAACTGGAGTTGGCATGAGTCATGGGTTCTTATTGTACCCAAAACTGGGTCAAATTGCGGCATATGCGAGTGTGCTTAGAAGACAATGAGTCAACGCGGCGTATACGCAATGTGGGCCAGGCAGTAACTTCTTCGAAGTGACATTTCCAGTTGGGTCTTTCGGCTGCTTTGGCCGCATTTCGAGTTCGAATTTTAGGCAGCTGTCAAGTTGTCAAAACGTTTGCCTTATCGACATTTCAATTAGCTTTTGCAGCAGGGAGAAGTTTGCCACATTAACGATATGAATTGATAGTTGGCCTGTCAAAATCTTTTGGCACATATCTATTTCGTCTGACTGCCGTTCAAATATCAACCGCCAATGGCAGTCGCATATGCAGATTGTGTGGCAAGTTAAAATGCCAGCAGACATCAACTGCTTAACATTTCTCGACTTCTGTTTTTTGATCGTTTGATCGTTTGATCGTTGTGGTAGCCCCCATCCAGAGATCTCGGCAATATCAGTTGCTCATTCAGCAGTCTATCTAACTGTCCAATTAAGCATTTATTAAGCGACATTTAATTAGGCTAGATAGAGCGTTTACTAGTTAACTGCGTTCGAGTGGAAATATGACAGGGTTCGAGGAGTGGGAAAATGTTTGCAAGTTGTAGAAAAACTGCAACTTCTAGACTTTGTATAAAAATGCAAGTGATATTGAAAGCCAGGCTTATATTGTAATAAAATTAAAACACTTTTTATTCAAGTTAATTAATTGCTGATTAACCTTCAATCTCGCCTTCTCATCTCCCGGAATTCACTTTCATTTTCGGCCGGGACTTATAACTTGCAATCCGCACTAACTGAGCTGAGTTTATGGCTCATTTGGCTAATTTCACTTATTACCCCTTACAGCATCAGCATCAGCATCCCGCCTTCAATTTGATTTATTTTAACGATCCACCCAAATGAGTTTAATTAAGCAACGGAGGAACATAAACAAAACAAGAAATTCGCTTCCCAATTATTTGCTTAATTCTCGGTGTTAAATGCATTTAACTTAACTGTGACATATAAATTATCGGCAACCTTGGGCGATCCGCGTTCTATGTAATTAAATAAATTGCCGGTTGGGAATTACGGGATGGGGAGGGGGAGGGAGAGGGAGAGCCTGGTGTTTTTAAAAACAAATAAAACAAAAGTAAGGAGAGCCCGCGGGGGCAGAAATATTTTGACGATCGGCTTGCTCGATTAATAAACAAAAATCGTACAGAATACAGGTGCATAAATTATAAGGCTAACATATGTCTGGCCTGGACATTTCAGCCCCTTTCCCCTGGCCAATAGCAACGGGCAACTGCCAAATGCAATCACGACTCGCAGAATCGGTTGGTAAGAAATCATAGCTCTCTCGCCTGAGACAAATGCGGCATGATGGCCCAAGGGGACGGGCCAAGCAATTACCCACAACTGGGAAATTAAAATGCATGTGCAGTGGATTTGGCAGTGAAGGGGGGTGGTCTATCGAGAAGGGGGCTACCTGGATGCGTGTGGGGCTCGCTGACCCCTTGAACCCACTGCCCCCGCCCCTGACTGAGCCGCATAAAATATGTGACAGCTTTGACACCAACAAACAAATAACCGCAGCAGCCCATGGAGAACCCCTCGTCCAGCATCCAATCTTTCGAATTCACTCCACCCGAGGGGAACATCATGTCCGACAAGATTTTCGTTTAAAACGCGAACAGGTTTCGCTTTTATTTTCCCACTGCGTGTGCCGCCTTTCAGGCAACACTGTACTACAGGAGAGATTCTCTCTGATACCTTTACTTTTCAGTGTCTCAGTTATGTTAACTAAATTGTTAAGTTAATACTTGTTATTAATACTTTTATCCGACTTTAGTAAATGTTGAAAAATAAATGTATATAAAACATAAAAAACCACATTCTTGTTGCCCAGTGTAAGCCCAGCGAGAAAGGCAGGCGCAGATTATGCTAATTTTCGGCATTTCATTGAGGAAAAAGTCTTCGTATCTATGAGTCTGTTTATCGGGCTGCGAGTGTGTTGGTGCGGAGGCATTTCATTGAGGCCAAGCGATATTTACGCAACCAGTTAACAGAAAACTCGAATCCCAAATGGACATGGCCGGCAGAAGCTTGAAGATAAAGGGGCCAGCGAGGAGGACAGGTGGGTGAGACTTGGACAAAGAGCTGAAACAAAACTCCCAAAAAAGATAAAAGTCGAAGGGGCAAAATGAAATAAATCAATGGGAAGACGACGAGGGAATAAACAATAATTTGGTTAAATTAGAAAATCGGTAACAAAAATCAATGATGCTGAAAATTTTCATAATAATAGCGTTAATAGCCATCATAACAACGGTCGGCGACCAAACAATGGACCAATATTTTCGTCTGGCAGGGAAAGGTGGGAAAAGATACTCTGTTGGGGTTGTGGATTGAAGTTTTTTCGGGTTTCTGATGTTAGGAGTTGGTAAGAGAGACTAATGGTAGACAAATTGCTGAATGAAATTGATATGGGAATGGTTATGAGGCTGAGGTTTACGAAATAGTAAGTAAGGAGGACGAGGTGCCTTGACAAACTGCATAAAGTTGTAAAGTTAAGTAATCAGAATGGCAAGTAATCCAATCATAGTAACAAACTAGATTTATTATACAGCAATAACATTAAATTAAATCTATATTCAAATAAAAAAGTAATAAAATACCTTTTAATAGAACTGAGAGCTGAAGTTTACCTAGAAGATATACGATTCTAGCATCATTTGTCTATTAATTTATTTTGCCCTTTTGCTGGCAGATACTTAACTAAATGTTAATGCTGCTATAAATCGATCTCAATAGAGTCATGTATTTTATTGATTTTTTGATTTCCTTTTAAACTATTTTCTTTCATTTTAAAAACTGCGGTTAAGCCAAAATGGCGGCCAAACGAATCGACATTTTCTGTACTCGTTCTAACGGATCCAATGCAATTGTCTTCCTATGTACAGCTCTACACAGATACACACACTCTCATATCTATTATATATTTTCCCATTATATATACTTCCCGTTGAGCGGTACATGCGCA
This sequence comes from Drosophila eugracilis, assembly GCF_018153835.1. NCBI lineage: Eukaryota > Metazoa > Arthropoda > Insecta > Diptera > Drosophilidae > Drosophila > Drosophila eugracilis. The sequence continues at coordinate 3,736,071 of NW_024572964.1, read as the reverse complement.
GTGTCACGCATTCGCTCGCTTGTTCAGCTTTTCAGTCCGCTCCGCTCGACGGCTGTTAAGCACCATTAAGCAGCAAAAGTCGACGTCGCCGTCGCCATGTTGAGACAGCCCCTGACTGCCACCCACCCCCTGCGCAAGCCCTCTTCACCCCCTCTTGAACACCCGCTGGAAGCGTCCAACCAAAAGTCGTCAGAGAAATAGCAAAAGCCTCGCAAGCGCAGCAAATCAAAACACATTTCATAGCTTGAAACAAAGCAAAAAGTCAAATGGAGAGAAAAACGGCAGCAATCGGTGGAAGAGAATAGTCAGAGGTGCTGCAAAAGGGGGGTAGAATGTAAAAAATAGTTTCCTAAGCATAAACGAACATATTTTAATATTAGATTACATTTTTAAGTAATAAGTTAATTAATAAATTTAATGAACCCCCTAGAAAATGCGGTTACTATACCCCTGCCCACTTAAACATATAAGCATACTCATATTTATGCGTGAAGAGTGTAAAATAAAAACAGCAAAGAGACATTTTTTGTTTTTTTCACAGAGGCTGAGGTAATAAGAGAAACAAAAGCCGCTAAATATTGCTGCTGAAGTCCATCGCTGGGAGCTGATTTCTGTCTCGCTCGCACTGCCTGCACCGTTTTGGCCCCATGTCCCCTCCTAAAATCCGTCCACCGCTCCACTGGCACGACGCCATTTGCCAAGCGTTTTGCCTGCTAGTTGCTGCCGAGTTGTTGGTGTTGCTGCTGCTGCTGCTGCTGCCGCTGCCGCCGTCGTTCTGCTCATGTGCGCATGACGAATGACCGCAATTTGCGACAGTTTTTTCCCCGGCTCTTAACTATTAGTTTTTTTAGTTTATTTCAGTTTACATACATATCTGCCCGGCTGACTGATGTTGTTGACTATTAGCCATCGATTGTGCTGTCCGCTGGTGTGTGTATCTATTTTCATTATTGGCTGCCTTTAAATGCGGCTCCTATTTGCCTTTGCCTATATATAAGTTTATTTATTCTAATGACAAGTCACTCGAAACCGACTGATATTGATATGGTTATTGTTGTCGCTATTTACAGTTCCCGTCTAGCGCGCCATTTTGCTATTGAGAGCGATTTGGTTTAGTGGCTTCTAGCGATCGCTAGTTGTAAGCGGATTTAATTGAGTCTATATGGGAGTTGTTTGTGGGATTTTGGATGTGAAAATACAGTCGTTAGGAAATTTAGGGCATTAAAAATATACATTTAAGTAATATAACAACGTAGCTTAACTTAGTTTTTACACAGAAGTATTCTTAGATTTTAGGTTAATTGTCGTCGTGAGATTTTCTCTTCCAAGAAGTCCCCTTAGTCCCTTTAGTTTCTTCATCCCAAAAGGTGTTTTTTCCACAAATATTATACCCATAAGCATGCTAGTTTTCCACCACATTATAGCACTTCCCTCGAGTCCTTTAATGTAGTTTCCCCTTGTAGTTTTCCACCCCCGCTCACTCATTTGCATAAAACCATTCGCACAGCTATTGCATATCACCGGGATATTGAATATCCTTTGCTATCCTTTACCAATAGCAAACATAAAATGCATAATAAAACATTAATTGATGTCGATGACGCGTCGCTTGGGAAATATTCTCACAATTTCACGCTAGGCAATCATAATATTCGGATATATAGATTGGGGTGGCCAGTGAAGCTATGAATAAAATACTACAAGTAGAGATATACACACAGGAAATGCCCTGGAACCCAGGGCCTACAAAACCAATTTCCGATCAGAGCTGGAAAAGCGGTCAGCCGTGGCGAGTAGCGAGTGGCGAGGGGCTCTTAACCCATAGAGAACTGGCATGCGCAACATGTAGATTGTTTGGAATCAATAAAAATTTGAAATGAAAACTGTTGAATAAATGCTGATCGTTGGCACACAGGATTTGCGGGCAATTAATTTGTGTGTTTTCAGGAAACTTTAAGGGGGGAGGGTCAGCTAGAAGGTTCAATGGCCAAAAGGCGTTTATTGACAGGGCCTATTAGTGGGTCAATTGCCCAGCAGAGATCTCAATGCTCAGTGCTGACTACTCGTACCTGGCGCCTCTTCTCGACTAATTCTCGATCATTTGGTGTACCTTTCTGTACTCTGGCAATTAGCGATCGATCGATCGATCTTAGACATCTCGGCCGGGTGATAAAAGTTAAGTAAGCAAATAATGTGAATTGAAGTGTTTTTGGGCGCATGTTCAGCTGCGGATATCTCCCATCGGTCCACAGATTATACCAATATATATATATATATATATAATAGTACCTTACGAAATGTACGATTTCGTTTCGATTTCAATTTAAATTTGCAATTTGGTTTCAAGTCGGGCTGGTTTGTTTGAACCTTTGTTGGCGTTTTACGACCGATCGAGCTGATCGAGCGATGGAGACCATCCGATGATGGCTTTATCACAGCGCCCCGATCAAATGTGTTTTTTTTCTCACCTTGTTGTTGAAATGACTCCGAGACTGAAATTGAAATTTACAGCGACGGCATTTGACATCGGCTTGGGTCAACTATTTGAAGATTTCACGCAGATTTTGTTTCATAATCAAATAATTGATCTTAATGCGGCAACGGAGCCTTAAATAAAATTTATTTCATTCCATTCGCTGTCATCCGCTGAGCTTTTGATCCCCTCAAACTCGAAACGAATTGCGCTTCAATGTTGCGGGGGTTTTAGCACCTCTCCGAGCATAAAAAGCCTTTTTTTATACTTTTGGGCAAACTAGTTTCCGCAATAATTCGCCGAACTCAAACATGGCCTTAGGCCTGGCAATCTATCAAAAATTTAAGGTGATACTTTTCGCCGAGTCGAAAAAATGTTGAAATTAGTCGGCCAAAAGGGTTTGCTTTTCGGACAATAAATGTTCACTCACGTGCCATAAAATTGTGATAAGAAAAGGAGAAGAGAAAGGTTCGAATTGGGTTAGATTTTTGATTTGGAGGATTCTATTGAAAGGCTTTTAAGAAATACCAAACCAGATTGATGGATAGCCTGTCTTAGGGCTTCTGACATTGTTTCGCAAAGCTTAAAGAGGATATTTCTATTTCAGAAAACAAATTTTGGGATGTTAGTCAAGAGATTTTCGCAGTTTTAGGATTTAAAGTTAAACTAAACTTCTTAAACTAGATTCTAATCCCAATCATTAACTATCTTTAAAGCCACAATAACTCCCAGCCAAGTTCTGTGTGCACTCCGTGGCTTGCGAGTGATTGATTCTCGTGGCCCGATTGACCTCCAACTTGGCCAGGCGGCGAATCAATCAAAACTGACTGCAAATAAATGATATTTTTTTCTGCAACTTCTTTGTGCCATTTTTGGCGCATTTTGTGTGCCAGTTTTCGTTTTCATTTGCATGAATTGGCAAAATTGGCAAAATCAAAATAAGGCAAAGACCAGAAACTAAATAAAAAACTTGGCATTGTGATGGAGGAAACCGAAATTACAGGCGGAATTTTCATAGGAATCGATCGATTGAACGATCTATGGGCGATGGGCGATCTCCCACTGGGCCTTAATGAGATTTTTGGCCAACTGTTTTCATGGCTTACTCCAGTTATTATTTAACTGCCATTGTCTGGGCGGTGTGTAATTGGCAATCGGTGCTCTTTTTTCGGGGGTTCGATCCAATCTTGAACTCATTTCGAAATGGAAAGTCTACTAGGGACATCATTATCTTATCGGGCCATTATTTGGCCGTTTTCTATCTAATTTGCCACGATTTTTTATGGCCCAGATGAGCAGACGGCGCAGTGAATTGTACGTGGCTGTAATTCTTGTTAAATTTCATCACCGATTCCGATTCTTTTGAAGGCGGCCGCCTTTGTCTGTTTGCGATTTGCGAATGCAAATATTTTCTATTGATTCAGAGATTGCCAATAAACTCATATACGTTTATTTTTGTGCATTAGAAAATATCTTTTATTGACAAATCACTAAAGCGACTGCAAGTTTCGTTTAATCTGCGAACATAATTTGCATAAATCCTAGACCCGTGCTGACAAAAAAGGCCCCAACATGCGAGTTATCTGATCTTTATCTATATTTAATTACTTACGATTGAAGCACAATGGTTCAGGGCCATTAATCAGAGCTATAACCGTGTGCCTACGTGCTTGATTAGTTCCATTATTCACTGAATGTATCCGATACTCAGATACTCAGATACTTAGATACTTGGATACTCATTGCCTGCGAAATTCTCTGTAAGCGATCGTAAACCAATTTCGTTCTTAGCCATAAAATACGAAAGTTTTTCGTCATAATCGCACTGAGTCGTGGGAATTACCTTACCATATCTCGCGATATCTGCTAAATCAGTGGAAAACGGAAGAAGCCCGCCCCCTCATCCAAGAAGTTCACACTATCTGGAGGAAGTAGAGAGGTTTCCTAAGGGGCGGGCCAAAAGGGGGCAACAGCGCTTTGTACTTTGGCGACTGTCTGTAAATATTTGACAACACATGCCTAATTAGTGCAGCCATTGATGGTGACAGGCGGAACAAGCAACAACACTTGTCGAACACCCAGCTCTTTTACGACCCTTTTTTCCCCGGAATCGCCAATGTCTCGGGTTTCTTCACATACTAGTATATATATGCACCTCTCTGAGGAACTCGCTTCTTATCTTTTTGGGGAAGGAAGTGTTCTCAAGAGGGCCAGCAAGAGGCACTTAGCTTTTGTTGAGTAAGGCAAGACTTGGATGGCAAACTTATCAATGGGCGTAAGACAGGTAGACTTTGGGTTGTAAAGTGATAAGTTGATAAAGCAGGGAATGGAATATAAATCAAGGAAGTGAAACTGAAGAAAAAGATATGAAAAATAGTTAATAATAGCAATTGGTTATTTACCTAACTAATTTCCACATTTGCAAGAGACAAACTTCCCCTATCAAGGTTAACTTTGCCAAGAACACTCCTTTCCCTTCGATCAGTTCCACTACACTAAAACTTGTGTTGACACTAAGCGGGTTATTAATAAACAGGATAAACACTTCCCCAGAAAATAGCATTACTCATACGCACCATGGTCGTGGGTATTTATGTTCTCATAGTAACGAATATCATCAATGCCACCAAATCGTTGATCGAGCTATAGCCATATAGGGACCATGATGAAACCCAGTCGTCAGTCAGGAGTCCGGAGAGGGGACACTTGGCACATTGGCAAAGTGTTGTGGACAAATATTTGCCCGGAGCTTCGCAAGTAAGCGCGAGTCAAACAATTGAGGCAAACAAACCGGGAAAACAGAAAAACAGGCTGCAAACATGGATATTGCTTGGATATTGAAAGGAGGAGTGAGGATCGGATCGGCTCGGTTAGGATAGCAACAGTTTCCCTTCGGACCGGAGCGCGTGAAAAGTGTGGACAAGTTCAAAAGAGTTAACCGACCGTGTGTTTGAAAACGGCTTAAAGAGCCGAGAGTTCCTGCAGGTGATAACGAGATTTACAAATCGATTGTCGCTTTTGACAAACAAGAAAGCAACGAAGGAACCCCAAGGAACACCTGAGGAAATCCAAGGTGTTAATCTCTGGGAAAACACACACTCGAAAAAACATACTCATATACTCATATATATCAACTCCTCATCTCAATCGATAATCGAGCTAATTTGTTTTTTCGGTTTTTTATTGTAATTTGTGATTGCCGCGTGCGTTTTATTTATACGCGTACTCGCAGCTCAGAAATCGACAAAAAATCTGGTCTGTTCAAGATTTGCATTTTGATAAGCGGAAGTTGTTGGGCTTAAGGTGGTTTCCATGTGATTTGTTTGGTGTGCTGGCTCATTGTCTGGCCAGGCAAATTTGGCTAAAATTAATTTGCAATTAAAGCGGCTTAATTAGCGCATTTTGTTTATAATTATTGCTCGTAATGGTTAACGATGATTTCGTTTGAATTCGGTTTGACAAGGAACAAGTGATTGCGATTTAATTGGCTGGCATTTAGGATCTTAAAAGTTTAAAGATGTTTTTATCCTTTTGTGGTAATTAATATTGTAAATTATTTTGTTAAAAAGACAAGCCAGCTGAATTAATCAATTATTTGGTTCCTTTGTTTGAAATTATTGATGGTTTTTTGGCTTAACTGAATCGACTTGAAGTCTTGATTGAAGTTTGATATGATCTACACTCATGTACTATTTTATTCCTTCAAAATATTCTAAGTTTCTAAAACTATAACTTCCGGATTAGGTCTACAGCTTATCACACTATTTTCAAGCTTCTTTTTAAACCCCATTTTTTACACTTTTCCGTAAGGAAAACTCACCTGCATCACCCAGTAGTTATTGTTGGCGGCAAATTGATCACCAATTATGATATCCGTATGCATTTAAGCGGCGTTTTTCGCATGAAGCTTCACTCGACTGCTGCTGGCCAGGGGAACGATGCCTGGCGGGGGAGAGGAGGGGGGATTCCACCGATTCTACCGATATTCTACCAATATTTAACCCGACAATTTGCAACTGGGCTCCGTACTTATATTTGCGGACAATTAAATGGCGCTGCTCTGACTCACGAGTCACGATCAGTTCAAGGCACAGTGATTAATCAATTTTAAAGATTCAGATTCAGATTCAAATTCAGATTCAGATTCAAAATCGGAATCTGGTTTTGGGTTTCGGGATTATGATTATTGAATACTTCTGCTTGACATGGCACTGCGAACAACAGACATTGCGGCACGTTTTCTTATTATTCAATTGCTTTTTGTTATTAAATTGATTTCGATTTGCAAGGATATGCAAATGAAGGCACTCGATCACTTTCTCTCACTCTTTGTTTCCCTTTGTTTTGTTTGCACTTTATCTTTATATCTTTTTTTATCCTTTGCGTTAATTGCAAAAATTATTAAAAAAAGCCGCCGGCTTTCGCTCACTTCCGCATTCGATGAGCTTCGGCTTGGTTATACAATTCGTATCTGTATCTTTTGTTCCTGTGGATGTGGTGTACTTATGGGCAGTAAATTCGTTGCTAAATACTCTATAGATTAAGGCACTTGTGTGATTTCAGATTGATTTTAATTTGTTTTTAATCAAAAAGGAGAATTCAAGTATTTCACGCGCTCGTCGGCGAAGTTGTTACTGCGCTGGCGGGAACCGAGTTAGTACTGATTGGACGAGCGCGGGTTTTGCGCAGACGAGCCTCGAAAGTCAGAAAGCCAGTCAGCTAGCTGCCGCTTAACACCCGCCGCTTAACCCTCCACTGCCCGCTCTTCGCACTGCTCTCACTCACCTTTCGTATCGTGTCTGCTCACCAGGTGTTCCGCTCTCCTGGATCGCTCTCTCCCTCTATCTCTCTCTCTCTGTGTTTAAGTCTCTAACTGCCCAGGTGATCGAACTCTCTTATACGCCACTCTCAGGTGTGCCTGCCAGCTGATCTTATTGGAGGTATAAGAGCTGCGATCGATTTTAATTGAATGAGCCGTCTGGGATTCGCCATTTTAGATTTGAACTGCAGTAGAGGTGGTTATGGGTGAAAAATAAAAGGAAAACTTAGCTAGGAAAGGGCTGGAAAGACATTAAGTTATTGGATTATTAAGATGAGTCTTTATTTTTAGGTTACCAATTTATGATAACAAATCATTAAGTATTAGGTATTTGGTAATAAAATAAATGGTTAAGTTGTTAGTAAAATCTAAAGAGATTATCCTGCTGAGGTAATAAAACCAAAAAGTTTGTTATTAAAGAACTCTGCACCTTAATTGCTCATTAAATACAGCTCAAGGATCTCATTCTTATTTAGAAGTTAACTTAAACTTAATAGTTAAGACCTTTAGAGGACTCTTTAAGCTGTTAGAGAGCTGTTAGAGACTCTTAAAGCCGTAATAGCCCAAAGCATAAAACTGGTAGCTCTTAAAAGAGTAATAAATCAGAGGACATACCAAGCATAATCCCCAAAAAGAAATCCTCCCCGTATTAAAAACACTTTACTACACCGTTCATTAGGTTTGACACATTTTAGATAGTTTTCTGGCCGAAAAATAAAAACTGGCCAAATAGCACGCGAATCCTTCATAGACCCCATGCAGTTTTTGATGGTGGAAAAGCATAATTAAATAGAATTAAAGCATAAATTAAGTCAGCTTATGTGCTTTCTTTGAGGGAAATCAATAAAGCGACAATTAAAAGGTATCTGTATCTACATATTCCACGAGGAGAGCTGGAAAGGAGGACTGTCATTTCCCCGTGTAATTCCCTGAATCATAAAATTACCCCAACGCACGCCACACATAAAAGCCATTTTCATTTTGACTCAACCCCCTGGCATTTTTTATTCCTTCTTCTTCTTTTTTTTTGGGCCATTAGGGAGCCACAAGTTTATGTTTTCCACGGGAGGGGGGAAAATGGGGGTCCAAAAGTATCTGGGATAACACGCAAACGTGGTTTTCAAAGGGGGGTTTTCAGAGGTGTGGCCTCTCCGGAAAGCGGCGCAGACTCAAAAGCCAGCCAATCGGCGTTCGACGAAAAGAGCGAGAGATACAAGATACAAGATTCAACGAGCGAGCGGGACGGGGCATTCGGTTGGAAAGGGAGAGCGCGATACTTTTGCGTACACGGTGGCAGTAAGTAGAAAAATAACAACAACAACAACAACATCAACAACGGCACTACACGCAGGTGGAAAAACAAAAAGAAACATCAACAGACCAGGCGAGATACAAAAGTATCTACACTCGCACATACGCGACTCGCAGATACATTCGTCCATATTCGAAGCTATTGATAATTGACTACGGTTTTCTCGCTATTGACTTCGTGCAAATTTGCCATTAATGCCGCCGCAGACGTCTCGAGATACAAGATACAAGCTCAGATACACTGCCAGATACATTCGAGTCTGTTTGTCTTCGAGCTTTTGTTTGCTCCCGAGCTGCTTGTCTTACGTTTGGCATCCGTGAGATATGCCAAAGACACATTTCCAAGTCCGTACTTGACTCCGTTCGCCGGTTGACAAATGTCAGCCAATTTATAATGCTTTTGGCCTAGAACGAACTGTCTGCGAGTGGCTGAGAAGATATGCACGCTCTGCGGGGATATAAATATCGTTATTATGGTTAAGGGGCTTTGAAATATTTACGGGTGTTGCGTTTATTTATTGGAAAACTATGGAAATGCGGTAAGAATAGCTTTTTCTACTGCAAACGTCTAACTATTCACTAAGCAAACTAATAAAATGATTAGGATTAGTCATAACATATATGCTAATATTAACTGATTAACAAAAATAAGTATCTTACTTCCTTTTTAGTGTCCCTACACCATGTTTCCTCATCTTATCCTCGCAATCAACTTAATCATTTAAACTTCCCTGAATGATATTCATCATTCACCCCTAATTTTAACCCCTCTTACTCACTTTTCACCCTGAAAGTCCCCTCGAAAACCTGTAATGTATCAATTTTGGCGCTTTTATGTCGATCTCAGAAGACTTCACCATAAATATTCAAATTGGAAGCGCACATCCTTGCAGGGTTATTGATTTTCCCGGCAGCGTTATCTCCTGGATTTATTGATGCCACTGGTCACCATCTCTTACCTCACACAACGATCGAAGAGGAAGGCTAACCCTCAGTGAAGTACCTGTTATGAGACAGGAGATCGGAGGACACTCCTCCCCCGAAATTCACTGCACTCGACCGAGCAGAACTTATCGGCCAGAACGACATGATTAATTACCCAGCCAAGACCCTCGAGATCAGTTCGTTTGAATTGTGGCCAAAATATTGTCACGCTTCGGAATCGGAATAAAATGAGAAGAAACACGACCGAGAGTCTCCAAGGAAATGGCTCTGCGCTTGATTGATTCCACTTGGCGGCACTTGCCGATAAAGAAGGACAAGTTCCCAAATGATTCCGATTTATTTGGGCCTTGCATTGTCAACCCGGAGTTGTGTTTTGGGGGAAAGAGGGAAAACGAGACCCAGAGATTACGCGGCAATTTGTTTTGTCTGCGCATTTTCTGGGAAATATTTTCATAATTTCTTCGGCTTAACCTTATCTCTCGAATTTATTTGTTTGCATAATGCGAGGGTAATTGAAATCTCAGTCGGGGGAATTTGGTTTTCGAATTTCGGATTTGGGGCAGGGCCACCTCGAATTCCATCTAACCCGATGGCCAGAGATCGGAGATATGTTAGTTAGGCCGAATAATCGGTGCCCCGAAATGTGCATTCTATGCAAATGTCGAGTCGCGTTGCAAGATGCAACTGCGAAATTTATGCGAATGCTAATCAAGTTAACACCATAGTCGTTGTCGTCTGACAATTTTTAAGTGCGTATCTGTGTCGCTGCTGCGGCGGCAACAATTATTAATGATTTCGCTAAATGTTACAGAAAATAATGACAGCCCAGTGCTGTGCAGCTCCACAAATTACAAATGCACACAAAATGCCTTTTGGATTTCGGATTCGGATTTTGTATTTCGGTTTTTGGTTTTCGCTCCTCGCCTCTCGCCTTTCAACACCTCGCAGCCCACATTTTGTGGCGTTGAATGAATGATTCGACATGTTCCAAGTGGGCGGCCCGCCTGAGGGCGTGTCTCTTTCAGTTGGGGGCGGGGGGGCGTGGCATAGAGGGGAGGCGCAGAGATATGGCTTTGGTACCGTAAACAGCAGGCGGCTGATTCTTCCACAGCTTCATGGGCACTTTTTTGACATTTAGCGCGTGCGCAAACGCAGAAGAAAGAAAGAAAGAGTCATGATCTAAGCATCTAACGATCTTCGACACAGAGAGAAATAAATACTACCAAAGTCCAATCATTAGATTATTACATTTTGCAAGTCACTTGATCAATACAAAATGTTTTGCCATCATATTTATTATTTCCTTTTATGGCTTTATTAGCCGTAATATTTTCTCAAGACTTCATCCTCTTCCTGCTGATAATAATGGCTTTGGAGCTCTGAAAGCGTGTTTATTATTATTGATAGTAATTACCTATAGTTTTATTTTAAGTCCAACAATCTGCCATAATCGACAATCTATTATTTACCATTTATATTATCACTTTCGATTGTTCTCCCGCTTTATATGGCTGTCAACAAACAGGAAAATTCTTACTAGATCTATGGCCATTTTAGTTCCCATTTTCTCCCAGTGAAAGGCCTCCATAATGTTCCCGTTCCCTGTCCCACTTCAGGTGTTGGAAAGATGAGCCCCCAGTGCGGTACTCCTCCGACATCATTTCTATGATCGCGTTAATCACCTTTCGAGCCCACTCAAAGCGAAGTAAAAACGATATGGCACTTGAGAGTGGATGGGATCGGGGATCTTCAATCTCTATGGGATGGGGGCAACTTACAAACGATATCATTGCTTACTCAGCAGGTTTCGGGACGCAACTATCTTTGGAGAGGGGGGAGGCAAGCTGCTAATGATGCGACTGCACAATTGAAATGAAATTAATTTTACGCGGCAATTAATTAAGTCTTGGCTGTGGGCAGACGCAGAGAAAGCCAAGGCCTCCCACACCAAAATCATCATCTCCCCTCTAACCACGGCTACGGCCAATAATAGTTATTATTAATTGGGCTAACAAGTCTCTCTCGGCTTTTCCGTTTTTGGGGTTGTGAAATCTCTTTCAGAGCTACGAAGCCTTGGCGAGAAGCCATAAACCACTGATACACCATAAATGCGACGACGCACAAAACAATTGCACCGAAATAATATAAATTCGTGTGAAATTAAATCATAAAAGTAACAACAATCTGTGGCCAAACCCAGAAACCCACCAGTACACGTCAGACGGCACAGACATCGGCCAGACTTCAGACATTATTCGATTCGATATTCGACACTGACACAGAAAGCAAACACAAAACCCAAAACGGCGAGCAGCCGAAAATTTCCATAAGATTTTCTATCGATTTTTATGGCGAATTGGAAAAGTTTATCAATGCCGAGAACTTTTCTTCGAATGCGACATGCAAATTATGAAATTTTCTGTGGTGAACCCAAATTCTCACTAAATTTCCATATAAGGCTGCCCTTTTCTATTTGTTTATCATTTTCTGTTGTGAAGTGGCCATAAAATGCCCTCCTTATCTATTTGTTTTCGTTTATAAGGCTCTCTATGAAGCGATTTTCTGTTGATTTTTATGGCCAATTGGAAAAGTTTACCAGCGCTGGAACAAAGCCGAAAGGCTTTGATTTGGTTAGCGCCAATTCGCCCTAAACTTGCTTTATGGCCTAATGGGGGCTATGATAAGACCTGAATTCTGGGGAAAATAAGACGAAATCTTGGGTTCAGCTTGATATCTAGTAGTTCTTGATTTTAGTTTTCCCAGATTTCCATCTTCTCCATAACATAATTTTCTCTTTCGGCAAGTAACTCTAGCAAATTTCCAAAATGAGTCCAAATTCCCGACGCTGCCTCATACTGCTTTTCATAGCTGTATCTTTTTTGGCCATCCGGCTATTGGACAGTTATATACATCATAAAGAGCGTAAGTTTAGCTTAGCCAGGAAAATATATGTACTATATAAGGTTTCCATTACCAACAGCCTTTCTAACTTCTCATCGTGACGAAATCCTGGAGATCCAAGACGATTTGGTGCATCAGGCAGATAATGTAAGATAGTCTCAAAAAAGTTCTACTGTATATACTAATCCCCTCTTATAGTGCACCTTGAAAAAACTGATGGCGGATGACTCTGTGGAGTATCTGCAGATCAGTTGCCATGTGGATAATCTGCCAGAGGGCTATGTGCGGAGGCTGAATCCCGTCGATTACGGACGCAGTTTCTTCCTGAACCAACGCATTCCGAAGCCCTCGAAGCGCCAGTGGAATTTCCGAGTGCCCACAGATGCCGTGAATGGCCTGAGCCTGCTGACTTGATTGATTCGACTCCACTAGACTGATAAAGAAAATGTCAAAAACGAGCTTATCACTTGGGTTTTTGTGGGGGAACACATTTGACCACCGGGGGATTTCAATTAATCCAGAGGTCAGCATAGAAGGAGCCGCTACCGAATGATCGGTAATGATCCCCGGGCCTTTGTCTTTAATGAGCTTATCCATCATCGCGGTCACAGCTCCCAGCGACTTTAACTCATCTGTCACAGGGCTAATAGGTTTCATTAGTCATCTCCAATCGTCCGGTTTATCAGCTGCTTTTTTCTCTCGTTTTCTGGTCATTTCTCAGAGTCGCAGAGTCGCAGAGCCCAAAAAACAAAAATGAAATATTTTCAGTATTTGGTTTTTGCCTCAGTTTGGCTTTTTACCTTTGCCACCTTTTCGTTGGGGGCTTGCGTGTCGACAGCAATTTTCACCTTAATTATTTTTGGTGGCAGGAGTCGGGTGGTTGGACGACGAGGATGTGTCCAGCACGCGCTAATGTTTAATATCCGCCAGGATAATGGAAAGGGTGGCTAACGGATGGGCAAGGGAGGTATAGGACACCGAAGAGGACACCCAGACCCAAAACCAGACCAGACAGTTATGCAAATTTCCAACTTTATTTGTATATTAAAAGAAGAACAAAACCTCCACGCCATAATGATGAACCAAGGGAATACCTTGTGACGTCCGGGCAGTTTGTGGAAAATTTTAATAAATTTCACTTACGCAAATGTAATAAGTTAATGATACGGCAAGGTGTCAAGACAATAAATATTTACCATAAATATCTAAAAAATATTATAATTTATATGACAGTTCAATAAATTGGCGCCTTTAGGGCAAATCGATTATATGGCGAAAAAAATAACAATAAATCGGTATTTGAATATTCATAAAGGCAAATGCGTAAATTATTTAAATGAGAAAAATAAAAAATGTACTCTTAGAACCTTGAAAAGTAGTTTTTATGGGAAAATGTACGAAAATAATCTATACTTTGTAGGCAGAACTGAAACTACACCTAAAAATTTGTTATATTTTCAATGTTTTTTGATCCAGTAAGATTCTTAATACGAACTTAGACATACCCTATAGATTAACGAAGCTAACAACCATCCAAATACTCCCCGAAAGCCAAAGAGCATCTGCAAAACGGAAGCGAAGCGTGTGCTCGTAAATTATTGTGGCCAAACACAGATACAAGGCACACACATACTGGCACAGCGACACCCACAGGATATCAGCTAGCTATATGAGTGTGCCTGTGTTTGTTTGCCCATTTGGGCCATCGTCCTTTCGTGTCCTGGCTGTCTAACATTGTCCGTTCATTGTCTTGCCATGGCCTGTTTTTTTGAGAGGTGAAAAAGCGGAAAGTGGGAACCCGGGGGCTGGGGTTTTCCTTTCTGTTTGCCATTCAATATTGGCGCCATTGTGACTCTCTCCCCGCAACTGCTTGCAGGTCCTTGCCACCCGCTTCCTTTCCCCCCGTCTGCCATAAAATGTTCAATTAGTTAATGAAAAATTTTCCAATTGGAAAACAACATTCGAGTTCAACTAACGACGTTGAGGGGCCAGTAGGGGGTTAAGGACTTGGGGTGGGGGACTCTTGCCTTTGTAGAATATGCCTTCAGGTCGGAAATTTATGCATGTGATTTATGCACAACAACGATTGCCAATTACAATATCATTTCTCTTCTTGTCTCCTCGGCTTTGTGTTTGCATTTGTTCATTTTGTCTGCCTTTGGGCTCCTTTTTTACCTTTTTTACCTGTGTCTTTGCATGAGTGTGCGTGTGTTGGGTGCCATTAAGAAATGTGTCAAAACATGTGAGGAATTATATAAGTTAAAAGACGACAGCAGGGGCTAACCAGTGAGACAGGCAGGGTAAAAGGACAAGAAACTGGCAGAGGGAATAATTCATTTTTATGAATTCTTATAATATATAATTGTTTTTTTATAACAAAGCTTGCAAAGTATGTAACACACAATATAGAACCTATCCAAATAGCAAAAATTCGTAATTCCCGATCTTCCTCCCAAAACAAAGCATTTCCTTCATGAAATGGCCGAAAATGATGACAGTATTCCGTCCAATAATGGCCCGAATATAGAATGCCATACCTCATTGAGTTTGTTTTCAAATTCCTGATCGAACTGCAATCACAGTTTAAAATGTCAAATTTTAGCCATTTTTTCAAAAAAAGACGAAAATGTGAAAATTAGTCACCTCAGATTTTCTCCTCAACATGCCAGCAGTATGCCCATAATTTAGCCAATAATGGTCGGAATATGGAATGGGATACCTCGCTAAGCTCGTGATTAAAAATCCAACAAAACTGCATTCATAGTTTAAAATGTGAAAATTAAGCCGATTTTGCAATATTTTGATGACAAAAAATTGACAAAAATTAAAAATCCAAAAATCAACAAACGAATGATAAGGAAAGTTTGTTTCGGTCGTTAGATTGACAAAACAGTCCTCCTTTTAGCTGTGCGTCTTGTTTTAACCAAGTTATAGGAATAAAACCGATAAAAAAAAGACCATTTTCTGACAGAGCTCAGAAGTCTGATTGTCTCCCCAAAATATCACAATTCTTCCCACCACAAAGTCAAAAACGGACGGAGTATGGAATGTCATATATCGCTGGATTCGAAATAAAAATTCCAACATAACTGTATTTACAGTTTAAAAAGCACATTTTTAGCCATTTTTCGCAAATTTTGATGATGTTACCCCTTATCGAAAATGCGAATATTCGTTATCTCAGATTTTCTCCTCAGCATGCCAGGGTTATGCCCATAACTTGGCCAATAATGGTCCAAATATGGAACGTGATACCTCGCTAAGCTCGTAATTAAAAATCCAACAAAACTGTATTCACAGTTTAAAACGTAAGAATTTGGCAAATTTTTGCATATTTTGATAATGTTACCCCTTACAGAAAATTCAAAAAATTGCCAAAAATTAAAAATCCAAAAATCAACAAACGAATGATGAGCAAAGCTTGTTTCGGTCGTTAGATTCACAAAACAGTCTTCCTTTTAGCTGTGCGTCTTCTTTTGACTAAGTTATAGGTATAACTCCGATAAAAAAAATAGAATTTTCTGTCAGAACTACCCAAAATATCGCAATTCTTCCCACCTCAAAGCCAAAAAACGGACGCAGTATGGAATGTCATATATCGATGGACTCGAAATTAAAATTCCAAAAAAACTGCATTCACAGTTTAAAATGTGAAATTTTGGCCGTTTTTCGAAAAAAAAGATGATGTTACCCCTTATCGAAAATACGAAAATTGGTTTTCTCAGATTTTCCCCTCAAAGTCTCAATATTATTCCCATAACTCCGCCAATAATGGTCTGAATATGAAATGTGATACCTCGCTAAGCTCGTAATTAAAATTCCAACAAAACTGTGTTCACAGTTTAAAATGTAAAAATGTTGCGAATTTTTGCATATTTTGATGATGTTACCCCTTACAAAAAATTCAAAAAATGGACAAAAATAAAAAATCCAAAAATTACCAAACGAATGATAAGGAAAGTTTGTTTCGGTCGTTAGATTCACAAAACAGTCCTCCTTTTAGCTGTGCGTCTTGTTTTAACTAAGTTATAGGTATAACACCGATAAAAAAGGGGCATTTGCTGTCAGAACTCAGAAGTCTGATTGTCTCCCCAAAATATCACAATTCTTCCCACCACAAAGTAAAAAACGTACGGAGTATGGAATGTAATATATCGCTAGACTCGTAATTAAAATTCCAACAAAACTGCATTCACAGTTTAAAATGTCAAATTTTGACAATTTTTCCCAAAAAAAGATGATCCCTTGATCTCATATTTTCCCCTCAAAATGACAGTATTATCCAGTCCATAACTTAGCCTCATTTTTCAAATGTAATCTTTGCTGATTTAAGTTCATTAATAGAACGAAACATTATCTTTTAAATATCCCCCAGAAAACGAAAACACAGCTCGCGTGAAATTTGAATTAGAGCAGAACATTGGTCATTGGCACGTACCCTCTTAAGAGGCCTCTTAGCCCCCTTTAACCCCCCTGAACACCAGGGTCACCCCCATTCCACAAACCACCCAACCATTCAGCCATCGCCAGAATCAAAAGTCAACAACTCTCGCTTTGTTTTACTTTCCCAGCAAACAGAAATTAAAGCCAGAGGAAGAGGCAAAACGAGTGGCGGACAGGAAAAGCCAACGCATGACACAAATTTCAGGGAAGGAAGGTGGTGGCAGAACAAAAAGCGGACTGCCGTGGAAATGGGGAAAACGCGTCAAGGGAAATGATGGAAATATTGAGAACGCATATGAGAAGAGCAAAAAACCCAAAAAAAAATAGTCGAGACTTTGGCGCGCGGCATTCGGTAAACAAAGGGAAAACGTTCAGCAAACAGAAACGGAAAACAGAAACTCGCTGGTTGACCGAGCATCAATAGAGCGGCTAACTTGCTGGATTGCTATGGAAAAACAAAGGAAAAGCTTCGGACAAAATGCGGGAGTTTCCTGTGCAGGGCGGCCGGCTAATGAAGCCTGAAATCGATTTGTGGACTCAAACAATGCTCTCCGATCGATTTAGATGAAGGGTGATCGCCATCGAACCACTTGATCCACCTCTGAACCACCTGCAACACCTGAGCCACCCACCTTTTGCTTGGATATCCGATCGACAGGCAGCTGTTGCCATCTCGAAATCCCCAAATTTACAGCATTCCTCTTCCTTTTAGTGGCATTTGCCTTCTCACCGGGAATTTACGATCGCTGCCTTTGTTTACTTCTCCTCATTGGTGCTCTTTTTATTGGCCTCTCCTTCTATATACTTACCTCACGCATTGTGTGCACTGAAAGAAACTTCTGAAGGTTAAAATACTTAAATGTTTTCATTTTTTAATTTATTACCTAAGCAACCCACTCTATCAGTTATAATATAATAATTTTGAAAATGTAAGTGCAAAGCAATTTTACTAACCTCGTCTTATAAGTTTTTCCTCAGTGGATTTGCCCGATGGCGACTCAAAGGAAACAAAAGCGGGGCAGAAGCACCACCGCACCACCTCACCACCGCACTGCCGAGGCTGAGGTGTCAAGTGTTTTGCGTTATCTTCTGCGGTTGCTGCCTCTTGTTTGTAGGCCAACTCGGGCTGGCAGGTTAGGATCCAAGAGGCCAAGACCGCCGAGGTGTCTGCTTCTCGAATTGCGTCAAAAATTATCGCCATTAAATGTAGATGAGCGTTTAGTTGTAAAGTTATTGGCCCATAAATAACCCCAGAGTCTGTAGCTAGCCCCCACCAGGCATCCAGGCTGCATCTCGTGGTGGGGCGATGCCTGTTCTCTTCATTCATAAAATGAATGTGATTTATGAACCGTTGGGCTTGCGGAACTTTTGATTGCAGGTTCTAATAAGGACGATGGTCGTTGCAAATTGAAATTCATTTGCTGATTGAGCAGGAATTTAGTGAAATAAAAACTGGGTGGATTGCGGCAGGGGGAGAGAAATTTTACTAGATGGAATTTATATGACGATGATGATTAGGGTAATTTTCTAATGATTCGTGCTAATGTCTTCTCTTAATAAAGAAGGAATGCATTAGAGATTTCAGTATATTTTATCCGAAAAGAGGAAGTTTCACAAATTTGTTTAAATTTGCTTGTCAGCTTTTTAATTCACTTCAATTAACCAAGAATTCTTTCAAGCAAATAGTTTTCAGTTTTTGGAAAAATATTGCCAGATTTTGTAGGAAACAACCATCACTTGACGCCTAGATGGCTAGCTAGCGCCATCTATGACTCCAGTTCAAAAGACAAGCTAAAACCGCGAGTTCCTGCCTTGGCCGTAGGGAGGCGCTGCATTAGTTTCCAAATAGAAATACGAGGTGGCGCTGGATAAGCAAGCATCAATTTTAGAATCTGAAATTTTAATAATAATTTTTACTAACCTTCGACTGACATGTTCGCCCATGAAAACTGTTTGCTCTTCTTCAGATTTTTCAGCATTCTTCGATTCTGATTTTTCCCTTAAACAGTCCTCAGCATGCCGACTCTTAATGGCTACCAAACTGCAGGAAATCGCAGGGAAATTCTTTGGCATTCCAATGGATTCAGCATAGAACATGACTGCCCTATTGTGACTGCAACTATCTAAAAATTATGAACAAAAAAAGTATAAAATAGTAACTAGTTAATAAGAAGAGCTTACAAGCCTCATGAAGTAGCTTACTGGCAGCAACGACATCCACATTTTCGCATCCCGGCTGAGGAGCCAGACCAAAATTGGGATAAAAATCCACAGTTCCTCGAGGTCTTATATCCCCGAACAAGGGATAGTCCGTGTGGATTACATCCACAAATTGAGCGGCATTCGAGTGCAAACTGTCATCCGATCGACTTGAGAAGAGGGGAAGAGCTGGGTCCAGTCCTGTAACTCTGCCTAAAGTTCCATTGAAATACCTTCCGATTAGTCCAGCAATATGAGCTCCCAGGCTGTGACCTATGACATGAACTCCATCCAGAGATACTCCATGTCGCTGAAGAAAATCCTCTAATAATTTCGACAGAACTCGAGCCACTTTCTTCACAGCCAAACGGGAGGTTGGGTAATCCAAATTGGCCACAGGACCCCAGTCAGCCACCAAGACATTGTCATAGCCTTGGGCAGTATAGGCTTCGGGATTAATGGGTTAATGCAATATTCAGATACGATTCCCATTTGAATTCTTACCATTTCTCAGAGGCATAATTGAGCCATGAGTGCGAGATCCCAGATAGCCATGCACAATCAACTTGACAGATTCCACCGAGGCCAACTGATCGACATTCCCCAAAAGAACATCCGCCGATGGCTTTAGAAAGTAAATATTGCTTTCATTCAGCAAGGTGTCCAGCAGAGCTGCCTGCAATCCCAGAAACTGGCACAGAATCGGCACCAGACAAAAGCCGGTCTTTACCATGTTCGAAGTTGGCTAGTTAACCCTATCGAGTAACTAAAGTTCCCACCCAAAACCCCCACTATTTATACCTTGAAACAGGTATGCGTTCCGCTAATCGACCGATTAGGGGAAATCTCCCAGATATGACGTACGTTCAGGTGGGTACTCGTAACATTACTGTATTATCTAGGTATTAAGTAATTTTCCATAAATATTACACACACACGCACAGAGAGATTCAAAGCTAAAGCTAGGGTTAAAATGCAAGCAATCGATTGTGGGTTATCCCTGATTTAGGAGATGGCAGTTGGGCATGGACATGGACTGATCCTATCGCCTGGCGTCATCTAATGATTCGGCAACGGGGCGTATCATCCATCGGACCTTCTTCAGAGAATTCTGACCAGCGAAGGTGTCCCACCACATTCCAGTTTCTCCAGTCTGGGCATTGGGCAAATACTGACCAAAAACGTTGCTCTTCGCGCAGTTGCTATACCATCCAGCTCCCTTATGTTTCAAGGCGCAGTTGCAGTCCAGGCAGTTGTCGTTATCGTGGTCAACAGTACTGAACCTGGCTCCGGCATGATAGGACAGGGAATCTCCCGCTGGAATGAGCGGGTTGTCCTGGAATTTGCCCAACAGAATGAGGGGGAATGACTCCCTTTCGCTGCCAATGGCAAATAGCGAATAGCTCGCATATGCCACGTTGCCCGAAAAGTCCTCCAGCGCAATCCTAAGTTCATACAAGCCGGATGAGGTCAGGGCATGCAGTTTGTTTAGGCCAATAAAGAAATCCCCAGCCAGGTTGCCAAAGCCATCGCGATAGTCCAGCCAGCCGCGTTCGAAGTTCACATCATCGGAAGTGCGGCTCAGGATAACCGTCCAGTCCCCATCACAGGAAACGTAGAAGGACTCCGATTCGGGCGTGAGCTGGATTTTCAGGATTCCATCAACAGCCAGAATGTGAAAGGCGCAGCTGTTGGGCACTGACTGGCCGGCTGGTCCGTAGAAGATGGGCGACTGGGAAACGCTCGCCTTTTGACCTTTTCCATGGATCACGCGGGTCTGGCGCCTGCATGATAATCATAATGATTACTTTGATCGTTAAAAGAGTAATAACTCTTACCTAATAACCTTTGCCAGATTGCCAACTTCAACCTGCACGGATCTGACATTGATAGCTGTTGAGGCCAAAAGAGTGGCCAAAGCATCCAGTCGCTCGGATAAGTTCAAATTGGTTTCGTTAAGTACCTGACCTCCGGATAGGGCATACTGACTCTGCGGAATATCACGAGCAGTTCGGGAGAGAACTGTTCAAAAAGAATATTTATTAAATAGGTTTACCAAAAGGGTTTTAATTGAGTAACCAGAGGGTTAAACACAACATCAACACAACGTAAACTTGCTACTGGGTTACCCTTCATCTTGTTGCGGTTGTTGAGCTTGTGTTTTAGCTCTCTTACACGCCGTGGACCAAAAACCTGATCGGTTTCACCTTTAAGCTCATCCAGAGTGTTCCTCGACAGTCGCTGGATGTGCTCGAAGCTGTCCAGTCGCTGCAGGAAGTCCATTTGCTGGGCCTTCATAGATTCCATTTTGGCTGAACTGCTTTCAACTAGCTGATCCAATCTGGAATATATATAATAAACAATGCCCTGCTTAGAAGCTGATAAAGTTTCTTTGTGTTTCTCATTCCGCTTGTTAATCAATTTCAGCTTGCCATTTGCAGATTTTAATTCTCAAATGATCAAGAAAAGGAAAATAATTACCGATCGAAGGCAATAAAAAGAGAAAATATATTAACTAAACAATCAGAACGCTGAGTGCCAGTTTATAAACACTCTGCGGATGCGTGCGAAAAACAGCAGCTAATTTCTGCGAATCTATAACAATAAATTTGACCCACAAAGCGTCAGCAGATGTTTCTCAACGATTACTTCATTCATGGATTTATAATCGAAAGATGGACTTATTGAGCATTACTAAAGACTACATTCATCTGCCAAATAAATCGCAGTGTCACCGAAAAGATTCCGAAAGCATATTGTTTGACCGGTTTTTTACAAAAAGATATTTCATATGATCTGTCTATGTCAAACCAGTTCTCACTTCTTATCGATGACTTCCAGGCGGTGGCGCTGGTCCTCGTCCAAGGTCACCAAGACCCCAACGCGATCGTGCAGATTGGTCATCAGTTCCCTGTAGTCGCATCTCGGAGGACTCGTGGGGGCTGCCAGACCCTGGCAAAGTAAAGGGAAAAAACCAGGGAGATGGTACATTAGCAAACACGAGGCCAGCGCATTGAACTTGTTCTGGCCAAAACGAAACCTGCTGGCCAAAAGTCAGCAGCGAGTCACCAAGCCTGAAATTAGCCTCACATTACAGTAGACGATCGAAAGAGCAAACAACACACGAATTATGCTAAATCGGTTTTTGCATGCCGAACAAAGGGTTAATTTATGGCTTTTATTTTCTTGGTCTTTTGCCAATGTTTAATGTTTGGAATGCCACTTGAAAGCACTTCAGGGAAAGCTCTTGGCTTGTATTCTTTATGCGTTTATATGCGTTCTATTTTTCTGCTATTTTGTCGTTATCAACTTTTGCTTATTTATAGCTTTTGTTTCTTTTATTAGGCCTTCAGTTCTTAGACTTTAGATCTGCATTAATCACTTAAGTATTTTTAAGTTAGACTAGAAACTTGTTTGCTATTCAGATAATAATCATTTTAAAAGCACTTTTCATTTTAATTTCAGTTATCAATAGGAATCTGTATCCACTTAGAAGCCGCTTGTTAATTTTCTGTATTAATCACTCTTTCGATCATCTGCCGTGTTCTCACTGTAACGCACTCGGAAGTTATTGGGCATGCGCGACCGCGTCTGGTTGTTTCGGGGGTTACGTGGTGGGAGTGGCGGTGCCTGGGTTACTTCGGGAACTTCCACCAGAGAGCCAGTGCCAGAACCACAGATCACGGCCAGCAGCATGACGATGGCCATCGCCACTAATTGGGGCCTCATCATGTCACTCTGTTTACGCGTCGCTCAAAACAAACAAAACACTCGCAATCTTATGAGAATTTGACACCTATCCGAAGTCTCACGCCAGACCCCGAGATCAATACGTCCGTTCAGTTTGAAATTCGCGAAGAAACTCATCGGATTTTCAGTCTCAATCGACAGTCGCAGCACTGGGAGAGGAGCTTTTCTCGTTGAAGAGCTTTCGTGAGATGCTTGAAGAGTAGGTTTTTTGTCGAGGGATCGTCTTTGTTTATATACATCTGTCTAGAAGACTGGGAAAAATCCCCCCGGTTATTTGGCCTTTTTGGGCTGTCAATCATTCGGGCGTCTACTTTGTACACCGATCATGACCAAAACAATTTGCAACGGCTTGTAGAGAACCATGAACACCAGCTGAGAATTATTAATTGACTGTGCAAAAAAGGGGGATGGAATCACCACCAAGAACTACTAGTCTTGAGCTTAGCTTTGGTCTTTAGTTCTGGTATCATTTTAATGCTAATTAGGCGGGGAATGGTGCTAGCCAAGATTAACTCATGCATCTGTTAAGTTAAAGCTTAGTTCTGGTAATATATAAGTCTAGGTAAGACCCCGATAACTATTTGTAATTATTTAATAATATTACCTATCACAATGGGTTTTAGTCAGGTTTTATGCGTTTTATATGTAAATTTAATGGGAAAAAGGTATGTTCTTTAAGGTTAAAATGTGTAATAACTTTTTATAGGTTCTTAGTTTCGATTAACAGAAAATAATAAAGCTTACAATAGCTTCAACTTGATGTAATTAAGTAGATATCTTATTATAGAAGAAGGTTGCTAGTTTGTATCTAATAGCTGGCCAAAATGCGTAAAGTTGCTAACCGGCAATAAACCTAGATTTGAGAAGCTTCTCGTCTTAAGTCATCAATGCTAATTGCTAGATAATTTCATGCAACTGAAGCTGAGGATGCTCTTACCTCACCTTACTGCCCATTTGGCTGGCTAATAATATGCAAAAGCAGTTTGTGTAAGCTGGCCTTAACTTGGCTACATTACCATATTATTAAACCACATATCTCGCTCGATAAGAAAGGGCTTACCTTAGTATGCGATGAGTAATCGCCGTTGCGGAATGCATAGTAAATGCCCATGTGATTTTCCCCTTTACGTTGACATTTTATTTATAGATTTATACGCGTTTTTCATTTATATGGATTTTGGCCTTAGCCGTCATCGAATGGAAATAATGAAAGACTCACGAGCAGAATAAATATGGATGCAATTGCATTTTTCAGTTTTTCAGCTTTTCAGCTTTCAAGTTACAAGTTGTTCACGAGCTTACCTTTGATTTTCCTGCTGTTCCGCTTATGTCACTTGTAATTGTTTAGCTCAATTACAATGGAGATGGGTTTTATGGATTTTATGGATTTCTGAAGGTTTACAGCTGCATCCGAGTTGGTCATTGGTCGTAGGAAACCTTTTCAGATAGACAGCTGCATGTAATTCGTGCCCAGATGCCTGCCTTTAGATACCAAAAGTCAGGCCCAAACCTCTTCCGAGAGTCGCTAGTTTGTGGCCAAGATGAATTGCCGGGATGGTGACGCAATCGCAATCCATGGGATGGCAAAAAAAAAGGTTTCTTAACATTCAACATCATGTATATTGTTTGCGATTTGGTCGAAAAAAAAGAGTTGTGTCATTTACATAATTAAGGCTCTCGGGTCCCATGGCTGCCACCCATTTTCCGCCACCATCATTTCGCCCGACTTGTCATCTTCTTGAATAATTTCAATTGCCCGAACTGGGGCTGAGTTAATTTCATAGCACGCCAACATTTGAAAGCAATCAAGAATTATTAGCCACATATTGTTATTTATAGCAGTGCCCATGGAGATTAATCAAAGATTGAGTGGAAAACATAGAGACTGTACTTTACTTTTGATTGGCCTTGGCCAGTTTTTATTTAATATTAAATTATTGTACAGGTTGAACTTATTCAAATTGTATTTAGTTGCCATCCATTTGTTAAATTATAAACATTCAATATTTTTCCATTTCGCAATAATATATCTCGCCTTTGTTGTTATTCTCGCCGAATATTCTGATCTGTTCGTCTTTCGCTACTTAGAAATCAACTACAAATATTTACAAAATTCTCATTCTTATTTGATTTTGTTTTAGTTTCCGTTTAACTATACAAAAATGCTTACGAGGTAAACATAAAAATTGCATGCTCCGTCTAAACTATCGCCTAACTGCATCGAGAGTTCGTAATTTGTGTTAATAGATTTATTTTGTTTTTAACAAAGGTACATTAAATATTTACGACAAATTCAATGCATTAAAAATATTTAAGTTTCTCATTCTTGTTTTTACCTCTTTCGTTCCCCAGGGTTCCGAGGGCGGTTTTAACCCTGCCGCGCTTAGCTACTATATACTATATAGAATACGATCCGCTAAAAACATTCTTAGTTTATTTACTCGTTTCGATTACGTTTAGGGATTAGCTTAGTTTTTTTCTCTTCTCCATTAGCTTTTGTTTGCTTTGCTCTTTGCTCGAATGTAGTGCAAAATAATCAATTAGAGTTGCGTTTTTCTTTTTCTGGTTGGAAAATGCCTCGAAAAATCATTCATTTGTGTTTCGTGTGATAAAATTGCATTCAACTGAAAACGAAAACCAGTTCAATCTTGGCTAATTTCGTTCGATTCGATTCGATTTGTTCCATTGGCTCATTGGCTTATAAACTATGGACGTAACCTTCGGGATGGGAAAAGTGCAAAAGTGCGTTGCCATGCTTCGTTACCTTTTGATCGCGTTCCTATAATTAATTCATTTAATTGGGTAAAATTCTGTCTGCAGAGAACCGAAAATCAAGGAATGTGTATACATCCTCTTTGCTAAATTTCGTGTGCGTGCAAAATTTTGTTTCGATTTTAATGGACTTCGCCTCTCTCAGCAAATAATTCTAAACAATCTTGCTGGCCCAGCTACGTTTTGCTTCTCTAAAGTGCCTAATTTTTAATCTTTTATTAAGTTTTTTGTTTACCTTTGTTTTGAGTGTGTGTGTGTGTTTTTGTTTACCTTGCTGTAGTGTTTTTTTCTTTTTGCATACTTTTTTCATAAATCACAGAAAAAGTTTATTCATTTGAAATATTTTTGGTTTGTTTAAATTTGACCTTTAGTTTTTGCTACAAAATATAATCTGGTTGTATGGAACGCTATTAAAACGTGGCCCTAATCGAGTTTATTTTAAGTATCAGCTAACTTTACGGGCTTGATATCTCCTTGGAAACGCGTCTTGATCAGAGATTCTTAGCAATTTGATTGCCTACAACTCAAATTGGCTCCTCCTCATCGTTATCATCGTTTTCCTTCTCGAATAGATTTATATCGATATTCATATTATATTTTGTTCTACTTTTTAGTTTTTATTTTTCTTGTTCTACTCAAATCGTTTTTGATTTTAGATTCATTTACGTGTTTCAAAACCATGTGAAGTGTCTTTGATTTCAATTTGCACATTTGTTAGCTCTCATTTGAACTTCTTGTGTTTAAATGTAGAACCCGAAGTGGTCGGGCGTCCTCTCGTTTTTGGCCAAAATACTGGTCGTACGTTACGTTTCTTAGATTATGGAAATGGATTTGGGCTTGGTTTTTCGATTCTTCTCGCTACGAACTCTAATTAAAATACTTGGTTAGGCTACTTTAGTGTTTAGTTGATGGCTATTTTATCTCGAATTTAGTTTTGGTTGATTGCTAAAAATTTGATTCTACTATTTGCTTTCTTTGCTAGTTAATTGTTTATCTATTCGCTTAAGTTTGCCTCGAAAATGTTATGACTTATGATCCGCCAGCCGACCTCCCTCCCGACCTCTGATCTTTGTTTTTTTTACTAAATATTTCTAGGTATTCATTCAATCATCATCCACGCAGCAGCTAATCTTTCTGAAAATAACTTAAAATTGAAATAAAAACAAAATCAAGAAACATAAATGGTATAAATGGTTTAAATTTATTTGTTTTACATATCTTTTAAGATTGATTTACTTGCTTTTTACATAAATTCATTTAATAGTTATAAAATTATCACTTAAACAGCGCGGCGAATTTGTATAATTGATGGGGACAAAGGACGAGCTACAAAATCATACAATCGAAGGGTTTAAAAGAGCTGTGACTGTGAGTCACATTTGTATAATTGTTGAATTTTTGCGAAATAATCGTTAATTTACCGAGCACATTTCCGTTGATTAATTGATTTATTTTTAGGCTCATTACCGCCAATCCATTAACTTTTATTAATTGCACTCTATTAAAGCAGTAACCAATTTAATATTTTTTATTGGCAATTCAACACTTGTCAGCCGAAAATGTTTACTAAGAACTAAGGACAAAGAATGGAAACGAAATACAGACACGATGACGATGACGATGACGATGATGATTATTATCTCTCACTCATTGCAAACGAACGTATTGCGTAAGCCACGGAGGCAACGCACTCACTAGAAGCTAACTTTAAAAGTAAGTTTTTGTTTTAGCTTACAAAAGAATACAGAAAAAACCATGCGCCTTGACTAAACTGAGTATCCTTTTCGACGCGGCTGCAGCGATGGCCAGGAGAAATCTAAACTAACTTTTTGACTGAAATTAAAAAATGCCTTTGTCTGCCGTGTCTTCTGCTAAACTCCCTCAGCTAAACTCACTGCGAAATCGAACTAATAACTAAAAAGTATCATAGAATTATAGTACAAAACTTCGGCCCGCTCGCTCGAAGTTCCTTCTTGCATTATATATATGGCTGTCGATTGCTGGATGATGCGATAGGTTGATTGACAGATTGATAGTCCAGGAGGTTGGTGATTGGGTGATGGGTGTTAGGGACTGGGATCCTAACAGTAGAAACGTACGCCATCCACAGAGAGGACTTGCTTTAATTTTCATTTATTCTGTCGATTTGGCTCCGTATAAAGCTGCACGCCTTCCACGGTGAAAATTGAGGTTTCTGTTTGTGGGGGGCGAGACAAAAAGGACATTTGTAATTATTAAAAAACATATATATATATTTAATAATATTATTTGCAATTAAAAAGTTTGAATTATGACAGCAGCCTGGACTCTGACCATGACATAATTTAATTTACGGCCATCGACGAGCGACCGACAATTAAAATTGCCATTGGCGGAATTACATTTTGCAGCCACACATGATGTACTCCCGCAGTTGCCAGGCGCCCTGACCACGCACAAAACTCAGTTGAATGTGTACAGTAAATACTCTAAACAGTAAACATTCTGTGAAGTGAAGTTATCTGAGAGATAAATCCTATTTTCCTGTAAGAATCTCTTCTCTGTCATAGCTTTCCCCAAGAATCTCATTACAAATCTAGTTTAAGCTTTAGTTCAGTTCACTAAACCAATATTTACTGTGCCAGTAGCTTGGTTTATCTGCACAGTAGTACTCGGTGAGTATGCCAAGCTAAACCACAAAACCGCACACGGGGTGTGATGACCTTTTCCTGGCCATGATAAATGAAGCGCATTAGTTGCGTTTTAATTGATTCTATCTGTCCACGCTGCGTACGGAAAATTCCCGGGAAAACCAACCCAGCACCCTTCTCGTAATGAGCTAGGGGGTATACGACTGTGATTTAGCCAGAAATTAGCATAGCTCCCTATCAGGATTTGTGTGCATAGAAAAAATAGAACCAGTTCTGTGTAAACAAATCACGCGTTAATCGCATTTTAAGCACACTTTAAGCTGCCCTCGATTAAGTGCAAGTCCTGCGAGGGGCATTTGCACTTCATTCATTTATTTTCGGTTTTCCCAATGCATTTTCTCTCTCTCTCCCTCTCCCTCTCTCTGGCTATATATACTTTAAAGCCCTTTCTATTGCAGTTGATTTTGTGTTCCCCATTTTTCCGCAAAACTCCCTGCATTGCATTTGCCAAATTGCATAGCCCGCAACTTGCTGCTGGTTTTGGGGGGGCTGACCCTTGGATTTCCTTTTCTCTCATTTTTGGGAAATGTTTCCATTTACCGAGTGGCATCCGATAGAAGGTCTGCTAATGAATGCAGGCCCTCAGGAAAAACGGAAGTTACTGTGCATTTTATTTACTCGAAAATGTTAGGCAACTTGCAGTTGTATTGGCAAAGATAATTGCTTATATATATCGTACTATATAGAAGTAGAATCAAGTATTGGGAAGTTAATTTGTATGGGAAAGGTTTTGGTTAACATTCAGATGTTCACTTATCGCAATCTAATTAGCAGACCAACTTGATTTTCTGTCTGTAGACGAAATATTTGTCCAACAAAGTTGTCCTTTGCATTCGGTATTTATTTTGGCCAACTTGTTGCAAACTTTTGCCACCACTTGAAATACAAATTAAAACTGGCAAATGCAATTACTGTTAACTACACCACGGAAACACTCGCTAAGCAGGCCCCTCAGCCCAAGGAAAACTGAACTGCTGCTCCTCGAAAGGCAAACAAATTGTCGCGAAACTTAAATGAGTTGTCCTGATAAAGAATGGTCTACCTTCACGGCACTTTTTCCCCTGACTTTCTCCCAACTTTGGCCAAACATTTCTCATCCTTTCTTTTTGCCCCTTTTTCTCTTTGTTAATTGGTTTTCTTTTCGGCCACAGACGATGGCCGAGGAAGTTTTATTCGGGCCTGTAAATGTTTAATGCATTAATTCAATTTTCAGCACTCACCGTCTGGCAATTCGTAGAGTTTCTTTGGCAACTGCGCAAAGTACGGATGCTGCAGTGCATCATCGGCGCCCAAACGCTGCTCCGGATTCAGTTGCAGGAAGCCGTTCGCTATCGTCTCGCCCTCGATGATGTCGTACAGTCGTGGGAAGTTGTGACCCAGTTTCCGCGGTCGATAGAAACCTGCAACAGTACGTAAAAGCACCGAAGTTAAATTAGCTCTGGAGTTCAACGTAGCAGCATTTAGCCTTCTGGCCAATTACTAACCCAGCTTGTGCGGCTTATAGCCGGGAAAGTGGGTGACCCCCGCCCACGTGTCCTCAGTGGGTGTGCCCAGCAATTTGAATATCTTGTCCAGCTGATCATAGGTATCACGTATGCCCGGAAACGTCGGCATCCCGGTCACCATCTCCACAAAGATACAGCCAACGCCCCACATGTCCAGCGAGGTCGAGTACTCGGTGCTGCCCAGCAGGACATCTGAAATGGTCACGAACTCTCTCTGGTAAGTAAATGCACTTCTGTGTTACCTTACATTTGTTGCAAAATAAATTGCCATTTTAAATAAATAAAAGCAGGAGAGGGTGAGAGGGAGAGAGTGGAGTTCCAGGAAGAGATAGCTCTGCACTTCCTGTGCACCTTTGTGTTTATCTTGGCTGCCGCTTTTTGGCCAGCAGCTAACAAAGTTTAGTCCTCCCAGGGGCACATACTAAATTTCTGGTAAGGGCACTGTGTGTTTTCGTTTAAGTAAGAGGAACTACTTCTCTGGAAAACTAACTTTAACTTCTGCTGAAGGTTTACAAACAAATTGGGTAAATAGGACAAGTTTTAGGGATCGGAAAAATTAAAAAAATATAAACTAAAATGCTTTATAATTCTAATTTAAATTCCAAAAATATTCAACAACCCTTAAAAACTCAGAAAACCTTTTAAGAAGAGTACCTTCACCTATGCACCTGTTCACCTCCCACAAAGAGATTTCCCTCACATAGGTGGCGACAGGTGCCCATAGCAACCACATCCGCATCTGCACATCCGCTCTCCCTACCCTCCCTACCTTTGTTTTTTGCATGCTTCCGCTTTTTGCCTGCCGGCGTTGTCTGCCAAGAAGTGCAGATTAAATTTGTTTAACATGCTTCCGAACTATTCCCCCAACTAAGGTTGATGGCGCCCACGGGTCAAGGGGTCAGGGGTCAGAGGATAGCAGCTCTCAGGTATGCCATCCGACACAAAGTGTTTATGCCCAGGGAATTGCATATTAGAAAAAATTAACTTTATTCCTTTCTGTCTCTCCCACACGCTCTATACTCGTTCGTTTTAGTTTTCCATTTAGCTGGCCAGCAAATTGATGGAAAATCTTTGCCATGCAAAGTGATTTGTTTACCCATTGTCCGGGGAAGAAGGATCTTAGGGCAGGGCTTTCATTTAATCTCTCCGACTAAGCTAACAATTTTCAGCCTCTATGAACGCCAATTAATTGGCTTTGAGTGCAGAAAACAAACGAAATAATTTAATGCGCTTTTCAAATTGGTTCGACTTTGCGCCTGGGCTAAGCTTCGAGCTGCAAATTGTTTGCTTTTCCGAAAAGTGATTACTAGTTTGGTTTTCCTTCTTTTTTGGCTGTGAGAAGCTTACATGAAAAGGCTTTCAAATGTTTAACTTCAAAGGGATTAAAGGGAGAAGGGAAATACAAATTGTATATGAAAAAATTCAAGCTTTTTGCAGCCTTTTTCAAGAATTTTAGCAATGGAAAGTGTGAAAATTCCAAACTGTTACATTTTCCCAGTCAATCCAATTAATATTAATTGAAATTCCTGAAACACCAAAACTACAGAAATTCTGTCAAACATTTAAATGAAAATTTGTGAAATTACTAACTGGCCAAGGTTCCACCTCTCTCCCTCCATTCCCTCCCTACTTCACATAGCAAAAACCCTTTCGGGAAAAGACGCACCTGGCGGGCGGTACCATAACGTGACCACCTCATGGGAGTAGGTGTGACTGGGCACGCTCTTGGCCCTGGCCAATCCAAAGTCGGCCAACTTCAGTTCGCCGCAGTCGCTGATGAGCAGGTTCTGCGGCTTGACATCCCGATGGAGGACGCGCCGCTTGTGGCAGTAGGAGAGTCCACGGAGCAGCTGGAAGAGGAACAGACGCACGTTGCGATGGTCCAGGCCGCCCGGATGCTTCTCCATGTATTGCGACAGATCCGTATTCTGGAAAAGGAAAGGTAGTACCAGGTATGAGCAAAAAAGAAGTATTAATGATGGAATCTTCGCTCCTTTCAACATTTTGTGGCTTCTTCCAAGTACTTACCACATATTCAAAGACAAAGGTCAGCGTCTCGCGCGTGTGGACGATGTCGTGCAGCGTGACGATGTTGCTGTGTTTCAGTTCTTTCAGCAGCGAGGCCTCGCGAATCGCGGTGAACGGAGCTCCTTCCTCCTCCTGCAGCCGAATCTCCTTCAGCGCCACCCGCTGGTAGGTTAATCTGTGGGCCAAACAAAATGGGGGACGGGGAATTAATAAAATAAATACTCAAGCTGGAATGTCCGACAAGAACAACAATTGCACAGCTGCCGGCGAGGCAACAAAGAATTAGGCTCACAATTTGTGGTAGGAACCCAACCCAAAATGTCGCCCTGTCCTGGCCAAAAGTCAGGATATGTGTTGGGTGGGTCTGTGTGGGGGAGGCAGGGTAGGGAGCCTTTGTATATTAAACAGACATAACGACCCAACACGCAGGGAAATGTACGGCAAACACTTAAATTAGGATAAGGGACAGGCCACAGGACATGGAAAAGCAGCCAGGATACACCATGGCGGCAGTGATGGCAGCTCAGCTTCTTTCTTTTCGTGATAAATAGCTGAGATTGTAGGAGGAAAAAAGGTTTCAGGGATCTAAAAAAAATAACTTAAGACTTCTTAAAAATGAAAGGAATTACTCTTTAAGTCTGAAGAGCTTTTCCACAAACTCATTAACTCAATTAGAAATCTTTAAATGGGTAAATCCCTTCCAGCTAAAACATATATCCTTCTTCGAAAAAACGACAACACTTTGCAGAGGCTGTCGAGAGCGGCAAGGAAAGGACACAGCGGAGGACATTTGAAGTGTCAAATTAGGTTAAATTATTTGACACTGCCGCACAGACGTTGGCAATTTATGCGGCTTTCTCGCACTGCCGAGTCAACATTCTAATTGGCAAGGCAAAAGGCGGCCCAAAAAGAAGGCACATCTTACCATAAAGTAGTTGACTTTAAGAGCAGAAGCTAGAGTGAATCTACGAAAGTTTTTATTACGACTCAAGCAGGGCATGGATGAAGATGTCACTCAAATATGTCAAAGTGCAAGTTTTTAGGGGCTAGAATTTATCACGCCACCAGCTAATTGGGCAAGCGAGGGTTAATGATGATGATGAGGTCTCCTGATGGCTGAACTCAAGCGTATCAATTTGTCGAGCAGCCTCGTAAATTCTAGCTCCCAAGTAAGTATTCGCCTAAACTTTTTATCGCATACATAAAAATTGCTCAAAATTTTCCATTTTACCGAAGAATATCTTCGAGTGGCGGCGAATTAAACCTTTTATGTTGCATCAAAATGTATTCTAAAACACACTCGGTTAATAAACCCTCCTCTAGGAGCCTGAGAAAAATGCTATAAAAAGCTTATGTCCTTGCCGCATCCCGAGCAGTTTCCATGTAAGCGAAAACAGCTGCCAGGCAAAGGGAAATTTCCCAGGAAACGTTTACACAGAACAGAAAGGGGGTTAGCACGCAGAAGCAGTGATTTTTTATACTAAAATTATAGTTTATTCTTAGTCTAACTTTATAGTAAATTTGTACTCCTTAAAACAAATTCTTTTTAAGACATTTTTTACATTAACATTTTATATACTAATTTTTATCTGTGCACTAGAAAAGCCCTTAAATTTTTATACAATTTTATATAAACCGCCGAATGGTGGGGAACTGTGAAGAGGATTTGCTGGCTGGAGAGCAAAGTTTGTCTTGTTAATGTTAAAATAATACGATTTAGCTAAGCATAAACCGAAAATTGCGTGTCCCATCAAAGTTGCGGGAAAACTTTTCGCAATCGAAGTTTCCCCCCGCCAGATGGCGAAAGCTGACCTACTAAATGCTAATCAGCAACTTGACTTTCTGCTCGACGGCTCTTGGCTTGATTTCTTGCCCTTTTCAGTGTTTGCATAGGTAGGAAATAGTACGAAAAATCCCAAAAAAAAAAAACACAAAGAAAACCAGGACAAGGCAAGGGAAAACGAAAGTCAAATAGAAGTGAAATCATTCATGAAATCTTTTACAATTGACAAACAGAAAAGGATCTAGAGCTGGGAGATTTCCACAGCAGGAGAAGATGAAAAAAGCAGTCCGAGAGGAAGCATAAATCTTGGAGAAGGAAAGTGACCTAAATTTCCATTTGAAAAGACTGAAAAAAAAAACAAACTGAGCGCAAGGAGTCGCAGGCTAACAGCGAAAGGACTCTAAACAAAAAGCCAGGCCAGGCAGGCCTAAGAGAGAAGAAAAGTAAAAGCCAAAAACTGGGGGGTCACATTTCCATTTGGCAGATAAATTAGAGCGAATTAATTGCATTTCGTATAAACAAAGGCTAATTGGAACTCATTTCGCATGTAAGTGCCGTCGTGCATAGCAAATGAGAAAAGGAAAGCCGGGAAAACTAGGAGCTGTAGGTTAACAATAGGGATGGAAAGCGCCAGAACTCAGCCAAAGAGGCTGTCAAACAACTTGCTGTTCGCTTTTCACGTAATTTCCATTGTTAAAGGAAGAAGTTCGAGGCAACACCAAAGCAAATGATTGTCAAATAAATCAAAAACAAAGGGGAGACACAAGATGAAGTGTGTGTGAGAGAAAATGGGGTGGGAAAACCAGGGGGCAAGTGGCTGTGACAGGCGAAAAAAAAAGGGGATTGGGTGGCATCTATCATCGGAGAAGCAGGACAGGGGACTCCTGTCAAAAAGGTGACGAATCCGGTTCCCTCTCTCCCCGCTTTCCCAGGCCCATTTGTCAAATTATGAAGGAACGACCCCAAAACTCCAACTTCAGCTTCTTAAACAACTGAAATCAGTGCCAGGCGAGGCGCAAATGAGCCAGCATTTTGTCCTGCCATGTTTTCCAGGGTGGGGTTTGGGGGTAAAGGGAAATAGGCTATGGAAAACCCAAGGAAGCCAACTCAATTGTGGGGCAAGTTTTCAGAAAAGTGCGTGCTGTGCACTGAGATAAACATCAGTGTAATATTTTAAACTTAATGTAAGGATTTGCTTGACTAAGAGAACTTCCTTAGGATTTTCCTCAGTGCGGAGTTAGGCCAAGTTAACAATTGGGGACAAAAGGAAGAAACGGAAGCGGGAAAAAGGACATTCCTGCTGCTACTGCTGCTGCCAGTGCAATCTCCTTATCCCGTCGGGTGACCCACATTGCCCCCTGACCAACCCCTGCCATCCTTTCCTTTGGCCGTGATTGATAGCCACATTTGCATGGCTCTGGCTGTAATGAGTCTGCCAACGGGGACAAAGGAATCGGAGGTTTGGGTTTGAGTTTCAGAGAGGAAGCCAGAAAGGAGAGCTCCGAAAATAGCTGGGCAAAACGACGGATGCATGAGGGAAACTAGCGAATAAATCAAGGCAAAATGACGACACACATTTTTTGCCAGCTTAAAAAAAAGAAGAGGGAAATCCATTTTGATCGGGGTGGTCCATCACAGAATTCAAGCTGAGATATGTTGGCAATAATTTTTTATTTAACCCACTGACACGGCAACCCAATTTTGGAGACCCTTTATATCTAGGAGTGGTACTCACTTGCTAAATCCTTTGTAGACCGTCGCATAGGACCCTTCGCCCAGCGGTTCGAGTTTGACATAGGCCTCCTGCTTGCCAAATGGGGAGTCGCCCTGTGGGAAAGCAGAAAAAAAGAAAGCAAATGGAGTTGAGTGAAAAATGTATCATGTTTGTTAATTAATTAAGCAAAGTTAGTTCGGTGTGCGGTTCAGTTCGCATTACATTAGCGCGTGATGTAATCAGCGGGAATGAATACCCACTTCGGAAAGCCACATGTTTGTTTTCAGTTTGTTTTTCAATTACGCAAAAGCTTATGTTGGTTTTCCGTAGGCATACAAGGGAATATTTCAGCCTGTTTAATTAATTACTTAATATGAAGTTGACTCGCAGGGTAAACAAGTTTTTTTTTTTAAACTTTCTATTGTTTTTATGCGCTCAAATTAAGTTTTCCATATATATTTACAATGGTAATTTTTCAGAAGGGAATTATTTTTGGCTTTTTAATTAATTGCTTTATGTAAAGTTGGCTTTTGACCTATCAAAGCAGAAACATTTGTTTGTATCCTTAATGGCTTTTGTTTTATAAGGTTGAAGTGATAGATTTTTTGGCAGTGCCTAAAAGTATGCTATGGAATGTTTAACTCTGAAGTGTATGCAGTTCCTTAAATTGCCGTAGAATTTGCTGACGGCGCTACAACCATTTTGACAACTAGATTTTCATATTTAAGACAAAAAAATCTCAAAATCCAATACAAAATCTCAAAACAGAATATTTTTTTGATTTACTTATTCTAACCATTAATACTGCTCAATTTTCACCACAAAACTTGCGTACTGTTCTAGTTAAGGTAAGACAACTTCTAATAATAATAAGCTTGCTTAATCATATCAATTAAGCCTAATTTAAGTTTAAATCCTTATATTATAATTAGTAGTTGACATTTATTTATGAACGGGAACTCTCAATGCCTAGACAAAGGGTCCCAACAAGACAAATTTCAAAGAGAATAAAAATTTTCAATACTAAACTGCGCTCAGCATGGCCAACTCCATGCCAAAGCAGCTAGAAACAGTTGGGAATTATAGGGTCAGCCGAAGCGAAAAACCAGCGCACAGTTAAGTATGCTATAGAAAAATACCAAGTAATACTTACACCAAATGCACTGAATCGTTTGCGTCGCGGATGCGTTTCCTGCTTGTTCAGAAAGACCTCGGACTTGGGTCTGGGCGGCTTCTTGGGACGCATGACCACGTGCGAATGGTACTTCATCTCCTCGCGGATGTCCTCGTCCAGCAATTTGCTGTCAGAGGACACGGAAAGCTGTCTCTGGACGCGATCATGATGGTCGGTGCTGTCCGTGCTGCGCCAGTCTGTAAATACAGGAGAAAACAAAGCGGAAACGGAATACTTGAGTACGAGGCCAAAACAAAGTGAAGCAGGTAAAGACCTAAAGTAAAGGCCAAAATGCAAAGGAAGAGCCGCTTAATGAGCAGTCGTCGTAGTAGCAGCAGCAGACCCACTTAAAAACCAAATTAGTGGCCCCGCCAACAACCTACAAGTGAGTTGGAAGTGGATGGCAGGCTGCTCAAAGGACTATTTATGTACACCCGGACTATTTATGTACAAAAAGGCTATCTAAGATGGCATTAACAGAACTCTTTCCCAAGGAGTTGGGAGTCTTGAGAGAAGATTTTAATGGGCAAACGCTATTTGGGGTTACCATAACCTATTACTAACTAAATCTGATATTAAAAATCATTCTTGGCAGAATGAAAAACCTTTTCAATGCCTTTTTGTCAGCGTAGGAAAATAATTGCTAGATGGTCTTGGCATTTCTCATTTCCTTAATGAGCACAAAAGGTGCAGGAATGGAAAAGGAAAAGAAATTCTGTTGGCCAACTCATTATGCACATCATCAATATAGGATGAAGGACGAGGGAACCCAGGATCTCTGGCCGAAATAAATCGAGTCTGGCCAACCTTGAAATGGCCAGATTGAATGAATGGGAAATCGGGCTGTGGAAATTGTGCCATGTTTACCTCAGACTCGTTATAATAAAATGTTTCAAAAGCAACCACAGCAGCAGCAGCAGCAGCAGCTGGTGAAAGTTGGTCTAGGACAAAGTTTCGCACTGGCGGAGGTGGAACGCAGGTGGGCTATGCCTCTGCTCCAGGTGCGAAATCTGGGACTGGGTCACCTAGTAACCTGCTGATGATATTTCTTCATTCATTGACTTTGCGGGAGCCCTGGGTTTTGGGTTTACCTACGAGTTCACGCCCCGCCCAGCTGCGTTGGCTGTTTGTTTGGTTTTCTATTTGAGCACTAATTACATTTTAAATTATGTTTGCTTTTCCCCCCAGTTGCAGTTCGCTACGTAACCGTGACTGACTTTTCCTAGTGGACCAGCGGGGGGCGGTGGTATATGGGTGTGGCGAATGTTTTCCAACTCAGGTGCAGCAGCAGCGCAGCATCATCTGCTTTCGCTTGGATTATTTATATAACAAAGTTGCAGCAGCGCTGTAAATTGCTTTGCTTAAAGAGATTGCTCTTAAAGATTGAAGCTTCGTTTTCCATTCGAAAAAAAAAGGAAACCCAAAGACACACATCGCACTGAAACTAAATTGTAAATTCGCAACATGTTTCCCATTCGACTTTACTTCTTTTCACTTATTTCCTTTTTTCCGCCTCTTTCGCGCCTCCCGCCGAATCATAAAAAATTTAATATTCGCTCGCAAGATGTTCTTCCGGCAAGAGTTTTCCTTATTCCAGCAGAATGCTTGAAAAATTACTAACATAAAAATTAAAAATTCAACAGCAGCTGATTGTAGAAAAGAAAACTTTGAGCGGCCCACAGAGAGCCATAGAGTGAATGGGGCGGAGGAGGAGGAAAAGAAAAGCTGACGAGCTGCCGTTGAAAGATGAGCCAAAGTCCCAGCACGGCAAGAAAAAAACACTTCTCTATCATTTAGTTAAAAGAAAATTGCTACTATTTGGAGAGATTATTATGAAATGGTAGTAAGAAAATGCTCAAATGTTATTTGAAGTTCATTTTTGAAACATTAGATTTTCTTTTCAGTGCCTCATAGAGGGATTCACATCCTAAGCTCGGCATCTCTGTATGCTGACAGCGATTAAATGCGCAATATGCGCCATAAATGAGCCAAATAAAAGAAAAACTTCAATAAAACAGAATATATATTTCAAAATGTTCTCCTTTTAGTCTTCCTAGAGCTGTGCTTATACTTCCTATCCAGTCTAGTCGCTCAAGTGGAATGGCATTTGGCGTCGTCTTCTCCTATTTATATATAGATATATATATATATATATTGTCCTGGCAAATCAGCGAAGGAAGAACAACAAACGATGGCAAGCATTTGATTTGCAAAATTGACTGAGCATTGGAAAAGTGCCTGTAAAATTGGAAAATGAGAGCAAACTCAAAGGGGAAAGGGCTGGATATTCGCTGCTGGCTGCCTTAGAAAGCCCTTATATTGAATTGCTAGTTTATGTGTGTGTGTGTGTGAGTGCCCAGAGCAGCCAGCAAATGTCAGGCAGGAAATATGGCTTTTTGGCAACGATAATTGGATACGAGAGTGGCAATGCGAAAGTTGCCATTTTTTGGCAAGGATATTTTCGGGTCATCAAAACGATTATTATTATTTCCATTATTATGCTTGGCTATGGATATCGATTGGGCTTGTAGAAGGGAATTAGGGCGGAATGAGATCTAAAATGACTTTAAGGGCTTGGTTATTCTTGGGAAAATGTAACATTTAAGATATTTCCTTAAGACTTTTTTGGGTAACTTAAATTTCCTGCCGAAAACCTTCTCCCTTCTTATCTACACCTGACCCACTTCAGTTTTATCTACCTGCTGCTCCCTTGGTTACCTTTCGCCACACCCCATAAACTTATTTAGTATTCCATTCTCTCCACTCAACTCTTTTTATCACCCTCGCCGGTGGCTGCTCCTCCCCTTTACCATATATTATGTTTCCTCCTTCAACGCCTTCGTATAAAGTTTTATTGCATTTCCCCCCTTCCACACACATATCTTGCCACAAAAAAGAGAAGCTCTTGTATGAAATGTGAAAAATCTGTGACGCGAAAATCTTGAAATGCAAACAAAAATCAGTACAGGAAGCTGTCGCCGAATAAAAAGTGCTGGAACTAAAATAAGAGAAGATAAGTTGAGGGAAATTTGCTTGTAAAATGAAAACAATGAAAATTATGCAAGCGCATCAAGGAGAGGCACTTGCAAAAAAATGATAAAAATAGCACTGTGGGAAGGGGATCCTGGAGGGGGATAGATATGGCGGAGGCAGATGTCCGCGGAGGCTGTCGCTGATGTCTGGTATTCCCCTGCCCTCCCTCCACCACCTTCCAACTCGTCCTTCGACCAGGGTCTCTTGTTGATATAGTTATGCAAATGCTATGCAAGGATGTCACGTCCTCCCGCTGACTTAAAGCCACGCACACATGGGACAAATACAAAGTGAGTGTGCCAGGGGAGTGTGCAGAGCCTTTCCCATTCCACACTATTTTGAGTGCACTGAAGGAAAATGTATGTTCTTTAAGGATTTCAGAGCTTAAACTTAATCTTAAGTAGAATAAGTTGGTTTTGAGGAAGTTTCCTTAACCAAAGTAGGTTTCTTTTCTACCTACTCTCTGTTTTCTTTAACTTTTACTTAAAAGAAGTCCCAAAATTGTTTCCAGTGCCCCTTATTTGTTCAAAATGTGTGTGTGTGTGCCCTCCGTCTGCGGCCCCGTCCGCTGTTGTCCTTTTGCATTATTGCATATTATTGTAATTTCTGTTTACTATTTGTTTTTGGCTTTGCAACAATATTTATGTCTCTCGGGCCTGTCTGGAGGCTGCATAAATGTCATAAAAAGAGCGAAATCACAGCGGCTTGTTGCATAATGCTGAGTGGGTCAGCCGGCAGCCAGCCACTACTGCTGGGGGGTCCATAAAAAACCATAAAAAATGTGCACATAAAAGTTTTTACTTTTCATTTGCATAAGAATGAAGGTGGGGAGGGGGAAATCAGCAAGGG
The DNA here is from genome assembly GCF_018153835.1 of Drosophila eugracilis. Lineage (NCBI taxonomy): Eukaryota > Metazoa > Arthropoda > Insecta > Diptera > Drosophilidae > Drosophila > Drosophila eugracilis. Next base: position 3,695,682 of record NW_024572964.1, on the reverse strand, counting down.
AGATATATCCCCCAACCGCCAAATATTATTCTTCCTTTCTTTTTTATATCCATGTGCGACTGTATAGGAATATATATGTATATATATATATTGTTATTCATATAAGCGTGTCGAGCATTTGCGTAAAAATTTAATAAAGCGACACTCGAAACTCGACACTTCCGCTCCGCTTTTCGCCCACTTCCGTTCCCCTTTCGCTGTTCGCCCTGAGAGTTGCCTTGGCCAGGAAATGGCATTTTGATAAGAGCGATGGCAACTCTGGCTGGCCATCGACAACGAATTTCAAATTGCCCAAAAAATAAAGCAGTCGAAAATCGTTTCTCCCTCGAAAAAGGATGTATCCATGAGGTTTTTTATCTGGCGACATCTCAGCTCCCTTCTCCCCCTTTCCTACTCCCCCCTCACATTCGCTGTTTATGTTTGTGATTTATTATTCAAGCAAGAAATTAAATTTTCTCTTTTTACTGCAGTCCAGCATCGAACTCTTCCCCTTCCCCCCAACTGTCTGCACGTTTTGGCATCGCTCTGGCCCCCCCATGTTAACCCTCTAGTTGCCATCGCCTTTTCCGTTTAGTGCCTAAAATTTATTGTGTTGTTGTAGAATTCAATTACAATACAGACAACGAAGACCAAAAGGCGGCAGAGGGACAACACAAAAATCGACTTGAAATTGGGGAAGCTTTTTGGGCATCTTCCTCTGGGGTGGCAGGCAGGCAGGCAGGATATGCAGTGTTGCATCCGCAAAATGTTTGCTTTCCATTTCCGAAGACTCTCCTTCCACCCAATCATAAACTCAGTTAGAAATGCCTGATTAAAGTGAAATTCAATTTTAGCTGAGCTGGGAAACTGACAATGTTTTTTGGATAAGAGAAAGTCTAGGAAAATTTAGGAAAATTCTTTGAGAAATATTTTGTTTTATGAAGTTTATGAAGGGAGTTAAAAGATATGCCAAGCTTTGTAGTTTAAATATTGGCTTTCCTTTTTCAAAAGTAATAACAGTGAACGTTCCTAGAAATTATAGACTAAGAACTTAGAAAATCAAATGAAAAATGTCTCTTTTATCTGCCCTCTTAAGGAATACACAAAAAGTTAAAGCAAGTCTTCAATATTCTTAGAAATATTTAATCTTTCTTTTTATACAAAACCTAACTAAAACTGAATTCAGAAAACATACCTAAATAACCCAAAACTTGTCAATAAAATTGCCTTACTATTTCTCAAAACCCAACTGCTAACCAAAAATCCTTTTAATCTTGGGAAAACTTCATATTTTAATGACCACCCCCCCTTGTTTGGTATGCAAGATTTATAGTCGGCCAGAATTCAATTACGGCGATGACAACCTTTTTTGGACCCAAGAGCCAGAAGCCAGAACCCACAGCCAGACTGCATCCTTGAGTCCTTCGCTAAGCCAATGGGCTTGTGCAAATGTCTCAATATGACAATGGTGGCCCGCTGCGTTTTGTCATTACTTTTGGCTGTCGCCTGCATTCGTCCTCTGTCCCTCCCCCTACTACAACCACCCCCCTTAACTTTTATTGACAAAAGGATACGGATGCTGCGAGCACAACAAGCTGACTGCTTGACATCTATTTTAATGACATTCTGAAAGCTTTGGCGCATAAAATATGGCAATTTAAATTGGCTGTCCGAAGAAAACTATTAAAAGTCTGGGCTACTTCCGGTACGCAAAGAGAGAGAGAGAGAGAGAGAGGGTTAAGACTAGTCAAGACATGCTGTGAGCAAAAAAGAATATTCAAAGTAACAGATTTTGCAGGGAAAGGGAAAAGGGGAAAGGGAATAATAATAAAAAGCATTTTACCTTGTGGTTTGTTATTATCATTTTTCGCAGACTCTTGTGCTAAAAATAAACAAAATAGAAAGAAATGGGAGGAAAATAGAAAATTAAAAAGTGTTTCATACAAGCAGGTAGCAAAAAAGTTGAAAACTATAACTAGGTAAGCAAGTCTCAAGGCCAAAAAGCGGTTAAAAGTGCATTTAAAATAATTTACGGCTTAACCCGGTTAAGCTCTGCCTTAGCCCAAAGACCAAAAAGCCACTTGGTCACGGAGTTTATCAAAATATAAGTTCAGATTTTATGATTTACAATCAATTAAGTGTGTGTGTGTGTGAGGGTGTGCTGGGGTTACGTTGATGGTCCTTTGCCCTCTGAACTTTGTTGACAAATAAAAGCATAAATCGCGCGTAATAATTGGCCGAAAACAGGAAAAGCCAAGCCAGCGAAGGGTAAGCACATTTAATGGCTTACACACAAGCGCATTGGACATGGTCAGGAAAGGGGACAATAAAAGCCAACAAAACAAGGAAAGTAAGCGAAGGAGCACATAAAAGTCGTTAAAAGATTTACTCTATTTCGGGTTTATGCACTGGGAAAAGTTTATTCAAAGGGAAGTTTTAGGTTTTAATAGGATTAAGAACATGACTTGTGCAGATCTTTACTTAACAATATCCTTAAAAACCATAAAATATATCATTAAGTAAGTCTATATCCCTTAAATCTTGATTTCAAAACACTTTCTCTCAGTGCACTCTACGTATTGTTTCCACTTTTCTCACTTCTCTTCCACTAGAGAACTTTTCTCGTATGTTTTCGATTTTTATTGAATAAGGAATTGACATTTGATTAGAGATTTGGGTTTTCTGCTGGGACTTGTTCTAGTTTTCGGGGCGTGAGCGCGTGTCTGGGATCTAAGCTCCTGTCCCTGGCGTTCATCACTTCCAATTACACTCTTATTTACGGCCAAAGAAAAGTGCAGAAAAACGGCAACGGAAAACAGCCAAGCTTCGGCAAATTGATTTGTGCGTGTGGATTAGCAAGGGTATTCTCTGGCTGCTTGTTCAAGGATTTTCCTCTAGAGGAGCTAGATACTCGTAAGGACTTGTCACTGGATGGTGTGTTTAATTACTCCAACCCTATATCAGAGGAAAATAACAATCGATTTCGGTTTGCAAAAGCATTTTCCAATTAGTCAAAGGAAAGGAAGGAAAACCCAAGAATGGCCAACGAACACGTACAAACAATTTTGAAAACGTGGCAAATTATTAATTGCTGACACTGACTACGAAGGTTCTTTATTTTTTTTGCTATTCCTGAATTAATTACCCACTCCCGAAGATTGCTAGTAACTCTATTAGTGGCCCGGAATGTGCCAGATTCAACACTTGAAACCCATTTTTCGATTTCGAGGCAGATTGCCACATCAATGGGTAAATCCCTCACAAAAGGCTCAAGACTTCCACAACAGACATCGACCACTTTGATGTTTTGTAATTAAGGCGTACAAATCCTTCCTCGTTCGAACTTTTCCTCTTTTTCTCCGCACTTTTCCGCACGCCACACATCCTGGCGAGACAGCCAGACAAACACACTCTCCCACACACCCACACACTCATATAGAACTCTGTGTATTACTTAACAAATTACATACAAATTACTTTACTACGTTTCCCTCTTTTGGGGATGAGTGTAAATTTTCCGCTCCACAAACAAAGAAAGTGGAAATCGCTAAGCTTTTATAGGGAATAATAATGAGTAGTGGTGGGTTTCTTTTACACTTTTCTTTACTATTTTCACATATAAATTCCTCTTTTGGGGTGCTTTTACACTGAAAGTGTTGGAATTTTACATTTCTAGAGATGAACTCCAGACTTTCCTTTCATATATCTCAGTTTTAGTACCGATTTCTTTCACGACACCATCCCTATTACTTCCCATATCACTTGATATGCCGCCTGTCATGTCAAAATGTTTGCTTTTCCTTCTCTGGCAGGAGTCTTCAACTTCTTCCTTCACTTCTTAGACATTTGTTTGTAATTCGCAAACAAAAACAAAAAACAATTGGCGGCGGCCCATCATTCATCATGTCATGAGCTTGAGCTTTTCGGGAAAGAGTTAAAAGATGGCGAAACATATGACAGCATATTTGTCTAAGAAGAATAGGCAACCCTTTCTTCTCCTACGCCGGCATTTAAATTGGCTAGGGAAAAGCGCTCGGGAAAAATCTGATGGCACCCAAAATGCCAGGCGGAGTGAACGTTGACGTTGATGGTAATTAAAAGCGAGTGGTTTTTCCTTCTAAAAGGGTTGAGTGGCGTTGGCAGTGTCGGCATGAAATGAAATTACTAACGGAAAATTAGCGGCATGGCACACATGGCGTATGCTTAATTTCCTGCCTTTTCCTTTGTCCCCTGCCACCGTTTTTGTGCCCGGCGAAAAGCGTGCTGGAAATTATGCTCATCATTGTGACACAATTAGCGGGGCAGCAGAAGCTGTAAAGGCTGGCTGGCTGGCTGGCTGCAGCGACTGCAACTTAACCCTAACGGATGTCGACGCGTCGTCCTGCGGTTTGGTGGCAACTCTGGACAGAGGCAGTGGGAGAAAAACTTAGGCTAGAAGTTGCTTAAATTAAGAATATATTTTGTGATTAAATATTAAGTATTTCTGTGCAAAAATCGTGCTATGTGCTATCTTTATCGTATAAAGATTTCTCTCAGTGCATTAACAGGAGACAGGAGAGGAGGCCAGGATATGCCGGCTGGCTAGGCCACTGCACAAACACTGTGAAATTTTGCCATTTTTCTATGAAAGTCATTTCATGCATGCGGAATTAGTTTATGTGCGCAATTTCAAAAGAAGTGCCACAACGAGGAAAACGGGAAGTGCAAGTGGGAAAATTTCACACTAAACGCTGGATATTATGCAACATTGTTGCCGGGTGTGAGATGGCCCCAAAAAAAAGCTGGTGAAACAGGAACAGGAAGTGAAAATGCCTTAAAAATATTTTGAGGTTTTGTGTCAGACAACCCAAAGGAGCAGAAAAGAAGACCACCTAACAATTTTAAAATTAAACAAGCCAAGCCAATCTATGGCCCTACGTTATCCAGATTAATTCTAGCCAACTTGGTCTTGACCAAAAAACCTCTATCAAATTGATTTGTCACAAATGCTCCATCAGAGAAGATTTACAACTTCAATTTGTCGTCTATTTACCAGCCATTCCCACCGCCAGACTCCTAAGACGTATCGGAAATTGCACAATAGAAGTGAAATGAATTGATTTCTAATGCGATTCTCTTGCCACACTCCCAGCACTTGGCCAGGTTAAGGCAAAGACGAAGAAAAAAAAAGGTGAAAAGTTTCGAAGTAGCAACAGGAATCCAATTTATTTGCAGTTGCAACTTCCTTCCTGCTTTCTCCATTCGCTGGGGCAAATATTAATAAGCAATAAAATGGATTTCGCTCTTCACTCCACCGTAAAATCCGGATAAAGATTTATCAATAATATTTTTACAACTGGTAATAAAAAATTAAGGACCATATAGAGAGAGAGCGAGCGAGCGAGCTGCTTGAGTAATTGAAAACGCTGGCTGGCTTTCGTTTTAATTAACTTCAAAAGGTTTGCTCGATAAACAAGCCCCCGAGGCATAGTAGAATTCCTTTGCCATCATCCGATTTCATCCCAGTTATTGGCCACTGATTTGCGGCAACTGCAAACAAAAGGCGCTGGGCGTGGCCAACTGCAATATATCATCATCCGTTGTTTGTCATTCCGGGCAGACGAAAAAACGAGAGAGAGAAAAAACAGCGCCACGCAAGTGCACAATGCCCCCGATGAAGTCTCGTCATATATGAAAACGCCGCATTGTTTGCCCCGCTGCGAATCGCTCAGGAAAATGGCAAAAATAGAGCAGAATCGCCGGGCAATAACACACCGGGCTATTGAGCGGGATTGGGATTGCGATTGGGATTGGGATTGAGCCTTCCACAAAGGACACACGTAGACAGTTTTAGCCCACAAAGCGGGCAAATTCAAAAGAGATGTTTGGTCAGTAAATAGGCCTCGCATTTGGCCCAGGGAGGTACTCTATGGATTGAAGTGGTACTGATTGATCTGCAGGATTTGACTAGATGGAGAGCTAGAAAGTACCCTGTAATGTAGGAGAGGCAGGATTGATGCATCCCCTATGGTACATTATATAGTTTTCTGTTCAGTTTCCCTACTCTAATAGATAATTGCTGGTTATAGATGGAAATAGAAGTAGATAGATTCAATGAATGAATCTCCACAAGCATCCATCAAAGCAATCTCCTTTCAATAAAATATGCAAATGAAACCACACATTTAATGATCAACTAATCGCAGGTTGATGGATACATTAGTGCAGAAATCTAGGCACTCTCAGCTTGATTACCCCCTTGCAAAATGACCAAAATGCTATGCCTATTCCGAAAACTCAATCATCCGGCGAATGCCTATATACCCTCAGTCTTTGCTCTGCGAAATGTAAACGACAATCAACTTGAAATGCAGCCCTCCAAAAACGTAATGGGAATAATTTGCAGCAATTTCATTCGAAAGGCCTCTCACACAGATACAAACGCACAGCACACACACACGCACATACACATGGACATGCTCCCAGTCACGTAAATGACAATCAAAATTTGAAGTAGTCTGTGTGGCAGGCAGGCAGGAAGGAAACGGAAACGCTGGCTGACCAAATGAAATGCGTAGGCCATAGGTAAGCCAGTGGGGATAAAGCCCGACGATGGCTATAGCCATGACTATATGACTATATGGGCATGGCGATGCCCCAAGGCTGTCACATTCAACACACATAACGGACGTTATCTGTTCCGAAGGCCAGGACAGGCATATGATGAGGAGGGAGTAGGAGAAGGGGGAATGGGTACAAGGACCAAGAGAATGTACTGGGAAAATGAGGAATTAAAAGGAGAAATTTTGGATAATTATTCAGAATTCTTTAAGTTTTTATAAGCAAATTTATAAGAAAGATCTACTAAGTTGTAGAACTTCATTTTTACACTTTAAAATGTGAAATTTCTCATTTAAAATATTAATTAAAACCCCACTTCTTGCTGTTAAACTTTTCTCTCACTGCAAGGATATAGAAATGGAGTGTCGGGGCCGGCTTTTCCCTGTGGACCAATACCCAAATGTATGGCAATGTGTTGGTGGGGGTATCTGTGTGGACAACCACATTTGCAAGTTGCTTATAATTTACGCACACCTAGGCGATAACTCTGAGTGTGTTTGTGTGTGTTTCAAGGATATCAGTTGGCTCACACACACAAACAGAGACAGGATAACCTTTAGTTACAATTTGGCCACCGCCCAAGAGCAGTATCCCAACCCCGAAAAGCATGCAGACCTCCCACCACCCTCAACCACTTTGTCATATTATGAATCCTAATTCTGTTTTTGGGCTTTGGGCTTCTAGGGCTGGGGGCTTATGACCCCCGAGGTCCTTCGATGACGTTATGGATACTTCAGCTGTCAGTCAAAATGCGCGCTGATTGCAACAGAAATGCCCTCAAGTTATCCTAATCCCCATTATCCTATTCAAAGGATACACAAAGAACAAAAACCTGATACATTTCAAGCTGGTTTTAGTCTTTAAGAGAGGGGATGGCCAGCCTTAAAGCTTTTTATTACCTCTTATTATCATTTTAATCCATAAAAAGGAACCAATAATATGTTTTACTATGAAATATCATAACTAATATCATTTTACTGCCTCTTTTCTCCCTGTGCACCTTCATCCTATTAACAACTTTAAGAAGGAAAACCTTCTAAGGCTCCCCCTTGTCCATTTTTTCGTCGTTGTTGTTCCTTTGGCCATTATTATTTTTATTATATCTGGCGATGTTGGCCAAGGAATTTATAATGACAAGCGAGAATTTTAATATTGTGCCACTTTCTTGGACCTGGGGGCGTGGCACTGCCCATGGGGCATTGTTAGCCCCAGCAAGATGCAATAAAAAATAGAAATGCTCATCAAACCAAAGGGGGGGGGCTGCTGATGTCTGGGCACTATTAAAAACTTTTTCAACACATTTCCAGGACCCGCCCTTCGGTTAAGGAATAATAACGGCGAAAAGGACGAATAAAAAAGGATGTTCTCTGTGCTTCAAGTTGGCCATAATGAGCTTAGTATGCATAAAGCGGTGAATTGTCAAAAGATATTTTCAGGACAATTTTCTTTCCCTTTTTTTTTTTTTTGTCATACAAACGGCAAGCGGGCTGGGTATAGGGAGTAGGACAATGGCGAAAATTGCCAGTGGTAAGCCAAAAGTTGGCGGGGCGTGGCTCGCCTTTGGATTATTATTAAGCTTTCACTTTGCTTAGTTGGGCAGGCGAAGTTTCCAAAAGAAAAATTGATTGCATTTGGTTAGGGAAGGGGGGGTGTGTGTGTGTGTGGGGAAGAAAATTGGGTGAAAATTTATAGACATGACATTTGAGCTTCTGGTGTCTATTTTTAAGGGTTTTAAATTTATTAACTTAAAAAGTTTTTGGAAGTTTTTATCCTTTCTTTTCAGGAATTAGCAATGCAAACTTAAAAAAAAACAAGTTGGCAGCACTTTCCATATGCAAATTTGCCTCAGTTGTGAAAACTAAGTTGGCAGCTCTTAAATAGAGCTAAACAAAGCTGTCCAAAGGAATAGCAACTTCATTTTAGATATTACGCTACTCTTACTAAGTTTTCACTTCATAATAAGCTGTAAACTTTATTTTCCATCTAAAATTCCAGCATAAACCAAGTTGGCACCCCTATCCCCGGCTAATGAATTGAGTTTGCGACTCAAAGAGTTGCTATACTTCTGCATTTGCCACAGTTATCCACAGTGGCAGCTCTTTTAAACAAGCCAATTAGCAAACTTTTCATTTATCAAAGCTGAAAAAAAGCCTTTGGCCTTTTGATAAGCTCACACTCTTTTCTCTTTGCCCCATTTCAGGCACTCTCTTACAGCAGCCGTCATGCAAATGCTGTGTACTGGCCGGAAAAACACTCGAAAAAAAAGGGAATGGGGAAAATCAAACGGAGAGAAAAATGCGGACCGCAAATTTTCCATGTCATTGCTTAAGTCGCTTCATTAGCCCAACCAAAAAAAAACCGAAAACCGCCAAAAAATTGTCTCACGCAGAATGACATCAAACAAAAAAGTGGAGAAAGGAAAACCAAGAGAATTTCCCAACCAAAGAAGAAAGGGAAGTAAACTAAATCATTAAAACTGAGAGAAAGGCTTTCAAATGCGGCGGAAAAAACAAGTCAGCGAAGGCGACATGTTTTTGCTTCGTTAATAAACTGCAACGATTCTGACAGAGGGTTGGGGGTTATGACCTCAAAAGGGGTGAGTGGGTGGTGGGTGTTTTGGGTGGAAGCCACAAGAAAGACGCTGCCTGAAACCGCAAGGCGTTGGGTAAATTCTGTGCAGGGATTCCGGTTGCGGCTGCCAGTTAGAATTTTAAAATAAACCGCAAGAAAGGCCCCTTAATAGGCGTGGAAGGTATAAAAAAGCAAACCGAAAATTGTCAAAGGGTTGCTAAAAAACAACACCCTTTCACGTACACCAAAGTGAAACAAAAAGATTTACTTTAAGTATTTTGCCAATAAATTTAAATCACAGACAGTTTGCCGGCGGAGCGAGAAGAAAGGGTGGCTAAAAAATAAGACAGGGCGGCGGCATTAAAAACAAACAACAAGACGCAGGATCCTGCGAGTCAGAGTACAAAATAAAAACAAACAAAGGCTCAAAGGACGAAGGATGGCAAAAGGAAAGCGCGTCAGAAGCCAAATAAAGCGTTAAAAGGATTTATGCCCAAGTTGAGTAGAGTTTATACAAGGACCTTCTTCTTCTCCTTAGCGCACCCTATAAAAGTAGCTTACAGGTGGAATTACCCGCCTTTAAAAAATCTAAAAGAAAATCCAAGAAAAAATGCCTCTCACACTTTATCACTTTTCCGGGAAAAATTAAATTTATTCCCTCGGAATTTATGCTTCACGCATAATTGTAAAACATGATTTAAGATCATTTCCAGGGTGGTTTCAAAACAGTTTTTTATGCCAATTCGTTTTGGCCAATATGTTTTTGGCAATTTTACACAGCCATGTTCGCATAATTTGCGCATATAAACAATAATCTTTTGGAAAAGCGTTGAACATAAATCCCCCCTCAGCACCCACCTCTAATGGCAAACAGCGTTGTTGTTTCATTGCTGAAGATAACTTATAAATCATGTAATCAGAACAGCAACAAGAACAGCAACAAAATGGGAACAGCATGAAAAACTGAAATTGCTTTTTGCTGATAGGAGGAAGGGTGGGAAGAGACAAGAGGGAGAAGGACTGTGCTAACTGTGTGGAATTTTCACTGCTGGCTTTCACAACTCTGTAATTTATTGTGCGTTATATAACTTTATGATTGCGTGGGCCGAGGGTGGCTTAAAAAAACTTTTACAGAATTGATTCTGATAGATAAGGGAATTAAAAAGTTTCCATCGATAGTTGTGTGAATTATGTAAGCTAGTTGTTTTTTAGTTTTTTATACAAATTTAAACAACTTTCTTGATTTTATATTAATTTTCCAACCTTCTAGTTCTAAATTGCTCACTTTAAGAGCTGATAAAATCGTTTAAAATTGTTTACCAACTCAGGGAAAAGCTGAAAACTATCAACATTCGTGTCGTGTCAACCCGTAAACACTTTCTTCCCCCTGGCATTTCCCTTTCGCAGGAATAGTTTAACGACTTTGTTCTAGAATAAGCCACCTAGCGATGGAATTCAATGTCAGAAGGCATAACTCGAAGGAAGAACAGCAAGTGGGAGTAGGGGGAGGAAAAGCACTTCATGGCAGGGCAACAATAATGGCATTGAGTTTAAAGCCCGGGAAAGATATATGGAGCATGCACCATTTCCATTTGGTTATGAATAATTCCCTTGTTGCTGTGCACTTGCTTGTTAATATTTCCATTTCCGTTGTTTTATGGCCCGATTCCGAAAGGCCTAGACATCGGCAAGACAAAGGAGATATATATATATATATAAAAGGATATATACACGCCAGGAGGAGTACATTCGAGTTGAGTGCCCCGTTTTACAAGGACAATAACAAGGAGCAACAGCTTCAAGTGCAGGAGCAACAAATGAAGTCATTACATTCACAGCCAGCTTATCGGCAATGTCAACGAGGCTACCTCACTTTTTGTTACTCCCTCTTACCTCCCCTAACCACCGCCCATTGTTTGCATAAAATTGCAATTTACAATTATGAGGAGAAAACAGTAGCAAGTAGCGGGGGAGAATGATGACAGAGGGCCAGGGGCTTATCGGGGGAAATTTTCGCTTAGATAAGCTCAAACGGCGAAATGGAACAGAAAAAACTTGTTTGCATTAGCTAAATGAGACAAAAATTTGATAAATTACAAAAGAGAGGGAGTACACTGTAAGAAATTGGGAAATATGCTTAACAAAATGCTGATATATATACTAGATAATGTAAGTACTTGATATTTTATAGGATTTACTTTGGTTAGCAATCTTAAAGTTCATTTTTAACCCAATTTCCTGAGTTTTTCTCTTTATGTAGAAAATGATGTTAAATCGAAGTGAGGGAATTCCCTAGCTGCAGCCAGGGAAAGGCGGAAAAGCTGGGAAACTGTAAGTTGCTTCCATAATTAGACACGCTGCTCACACAAGATGGAGGCATAAATTATTGCCAGTCAGTCCGCAGGAGAATCGGAGAGTGAGACGAGGGACTTGGCATCTTATCATTAAATTAGTTTCGGTGGAGGAGGGCAGCTTAAATGAGAGATTATTGCACAAGCGGGCGATAAATTACGCAAAGCCTTATGAATGGGCCTAGTCGAGGCTTAAATTTGCTAAGTTTTCCCTTACATATATATAAAGTCGAACTAAAACTATGTAATAAATGTAAAAAGTAAACATTTTATGAGAAAAAAAAAGATAACCGCTTATTTTTATAACTTAAAGGAGTTTTTAATCATAAAATTTAGTTCCCAAAATCAATCTGAACTCACCTCCATATCTGCAGTTTGTCTTGTCAGCGGGTATATTGCCATTCGGTTCGAGTCGGTCCAAGTATTCCTCCGAATTGTAGCCGTTGTATGGAACTTTGTTACCGTGGTTGTGGTGCCCGCCATGTCCACCGCGATGATGATGGTGGTGGTGATGGTGGTGCGTCGACTCCTCGCCATCTTCGCGGGAAATTGCTGCAAGTAGAGGTAGAAAGAGAGAACAAAGGAAAAGCCACAGTTTAGTTTCGAGTTCTCTTCAGGTTCAGGTTCGGCTTCCCTTGGGAAACTCTGTGCCCTAATTAAATTACAGGGACCCCGGCCATTGAGATGTCAATATCCATAAACGCTCGAGTGGCAGGAAAGCCACTTCAGTTTTTCGGGAGGCCCCGCCCAACTTCACTTTACAGTTTTCCCCCATCCAGCAGCCCTTCGAGCCATTAGCTTTGACAGCTAACTATAGGTGAAACAGGAGGAGAGCATTTCGGGTATTTCGGAATGCCAATCAACGCCCACTGGACAGCCGTTCAGCCTCCCATTTTTCGGGTCAATATGCCAAGCTCTTTGTGGTCTGTGGCTGTGAAAGCCACAGGATTGCGGTCCTCTTGCCCTGAATCTGACATTTGCTGGTCGATGTTTACATTTTCTTCCAATCAACTTGAGGCCCGAATAACAAATTTATAAAATTAATCTACAGCCCAGGAAGCTCCACTTTTGTTTAGTAATTTCTGTTCGAAACCCTTTAAACGTGGCTTAAACCCCCCCAAAAAAAAAAAAAACATTTATAGTCACAGCTCATAAAAAGGGGGAATGAGGATAAATGGTCAGGGGTTTTTTAGAGGGTGTTCTGGGCAAACATCGAGGGTATTTTGAATGTGCCGAATATGCAAATGAGTCGACGACGACGGCGGTGGAGCTTCTGGCAAACAAAAGGCGAAAAAATTGCCTAAGCTTTTGTACAAATTTATATGGCAGCAGCGGGAAAAAAGGACACGAAACGGGTGCGGTGCTTTTTGCCTTCCAATTTCTAAAACGGAAACACAAAAGGCAGTACCAGCAGGGCCATGTTGGCCAAGTTTACCTGCTCTGAATACTGGCGGAAAAAAAAGGGGGAAGAAAACGCGAAGCGAGTCAAACGGAAATTGGTTGGATATTAGCTTACCGCCAGCTTACACACACACACACTCTCTCTTACACACATGCAAATCCTTTTTTCGGGTGTCCTGGTGAGCCTGCAATTTGCTAACGATATGCATACAAGTGGGCGGGGCAAAGTCCCCCCAAAAGAAAAGGGAGTTGGGGAAAAAATCCAAAAGGATTTCCCTGGCAAAAGTCAATAAATTGTAATCAAGGAGAGTAAGGTGGCCAAAAGAAAAAAAGAGCTTGGTTTTCTCATCAAATTCTCTCTGATTTCGGCCATTTCTTGTACTCTCTCCCACTAATGGTCATCATCTGCAGACAGCAGACAAAGTAAATTATGGCCAGCCATAAGCTGCCAGTCAGCGAGAGAGCAGCAGCAAATATGTTTAATTAATAGCCTGGGCAAATATGCAGCCCAAGGGGGGAAACTGAAACTGAAACACAAGTTCCACCCTTGGCCATAAGAATGATGATGTCACCCACCACAAATCACAAGTTACCGCAAATCGTCGCTACAAATAAGCAATTTATTTGCCAACTCAACGGGGGAATGGCTCTGATGGTCCAGAATGCAATGCGAAATGCCCCAAAAATCATCTTTTCCAGTGGTTTGGGTGGGTTTGGGGGGTGGCGGTAAAAGAAATCTCATAAAGTTGTGCCAAAACACGCCGGAAAAGTGGCCGGAGTTGGAAATGTTGGAGCTGGGAATGTAATCAATAAAATATGTTCAGCATAAAGTACAAGCCAAAAGGGAGTTGGCTTGCGGATTTCTTTTTTTTTGGCAAAGCGGGGGAAGTGACAGTGGTGGACAGATGAATAGGGTGTGGGTATTCCTTAAAAATATGAAACTTTAAAAGAGATTTAGACTGATTGTAACCAAATAAAGTTCAACATGTTCTTTTATGTTAACCCATTTAAATTCCAGTTAGTTCTGACATAAATCTTCTACTATTATTTCAACCTCCATTGTATGCGTATTATGCAATGGCACCGCAAAAGCCCCAGCATCAACTCTGACTATGTTCTTCTTCCAATTTCAGTTCAGATCTTCCAGCCAAAAGTATGAAATGAGCATTATGTGTGGCAGGCAAGTTGGCCACATTGCCAAAGGAAAACCCTCTACCGACTTTAAAAAGTTTTCCAGGGTTTCGAAGACAGACCCCTGGTGATTTAAACGCCGGCACCCAAACAAATACCGCTGACGCATGAGTGACAGGACAAGGCGAGAACACAGGACTCGGACATTGGCAGGACACCAGAAAAGCCAATTGGACAAAGCTCGCAAATTGCAGGCAGTCCAGCACAAAAGAAAGAGATAGGGCGAACTAACAGGATAGAGATAGAGACAACAGAAGCGGCCAAATTAAATCAAAGCAAAACCGAAAAAAAAGACAGCCAGCTGAAACGAAGAAAAAGTGCGGAAAACTTCATCGAGTAAATGCAATAAATTTGCAAGGATCTGCAGAAAGAGAGAGAGGGGAGGGAGAAAGAGGTATATGTCAGGAAGAAGAGAAAGATATATGGTTAGAAAGAGAAAGCGAGACAAAACCTATTATGCCTGGGGCACACGGAATTCTTTGCCACTTTTATCCCAAAGGACTTAACGGGTACTAAAAACCGAAATGCCCCCGAAAACTTCCAAAACTGGGAAAGTGTTGAGCTGGCAAAGGATTGCCAGCGTAGGAAAACCATAAAAACGGATCGAAGTGAAACGTCCCATGATTATGACGAGCCAATGGGTAATCAAATGGTTAAGGCTGCACCATTTCCTTTCCATTTTATGAGATAAGTTTTCCCCTATAAGATAGATGGGTAACTTTACGCTTGGAAAAGTGTGAGAAGAATAGGTGAAGTTTAAGGAGGATAGTCTCTAGCTTAGATTCCATTCTTAAATACCTTTCTTTTAAAGTAATTTCAAATCAGATTCCTTTAAATTTTCGTTCTGTGTAAGTCTAGAATCTCTTCCCCTAGTTTAGACCCCACTCAACCTTCCCTTGACCAGTAGTAACTAACCCTGGCAAGGCAGACAATAGACGAAATCAGTAATTTATCCTTCAAATTGGCCACCGCAGGAGCCAAAGGAGCAGACAAAGCCAAATCCAATTGATTCCCGGCAATCCGGAGCTGATGTGACACTTCAAATGCTGACAAAATACATCGCATTAACGAGGCTGCCTTGAAACTCAGGACAATGGCAATGCAATTTTCTCCCAAGTCAAATTAAATGTTAAATTTCGAGACTGCACTCTCTCTCTCTCTCGCTCTGTGACTGATGTGGTTGTGCAATTAAGGCTTTTTGCAATTTAATCAATTTATCAATTAAGAAATAAAAAGAGGGGCAAAAAGAAGGACATTTTCAGCTGCTGATTCTGTTCTTTGCTTTCCGCTTGCAGCTTCTGCTTTAAAAGGCAATTTCATTAGCATTTCAAAGTGCCGCTTGTGGGTCCTCGTCTCGTTCTCTGCCCATTTGCCCAATGTGCCAGCGAACAGAGTCAATAATGTTGTTAATTGCCCTCCTCCAAGTGGGCGTGGCCCATGTTGAACAATGCTGTTGCGCGTCGGCAATTAACTTTTGTAAATAATGCATAATTGTCGGGCGGAATGTGCAGAAAATAAAAGTAAAAATATATAAAAACAGGGAAACAACGGGTGGTAAAAAATAAAATACAAAAAAAAAAATGTATACAAGCGCGTCCAATGAACTGTTTAAACTTTAAACTACTGGCTTCAGGGGGTTAAGAGGGTTCTCGGTTGATCAGTCTGTCGAGTTCAATTGAATCAGTTGGCTGGCCAGACGGGTTGGTTAATTGTTTAAATGATTTGCATTTTCGAGAACAAAAGAAAGCCTTTTAACTGGCCATGGAATGTGGAAATAAAAATCTTTAAAAACTATGTTAAAAGTAGCTTTAATATTGAGTAACATAATGTAGCAACTAAAGCAATTCATTCATTAACTAATTTGTTTAGAAAACTATCATAAAGCTGCTTTGTAACTTCTCATTGCAATGCTTTCTAAACAGTTGCCAGGACAAAGTTTCCGGGACTCTAAAACTGCGCAACCGCTCTCAAACTTGATCGCCCTGCCATTTCAATTAAGCCCCCATGTTCTCAATTTTATTATTATTTTTTTGCTGTTTTGCATAGTTTGCATGCTGATGAGCTGATGAGAAGTGTGACTGGAGTGGGGGCAGGAGGGGGAAGATTCCACGACAACGATGGCTGTGAACTTTTTAATTTAATTAATAGACGCTGCTGCGGCACCAACAAAAACGACAAAGAACGAAAATGAGACAGACGCCCTGCTCTGGAAAAACAACAATATTAACGAGTGGAAAGCAAAGGCAAAGGCATTGAGTTACACAAAGTTCAGGGGGGGTATAGGCAAATAAAGAGGGGCGGGAGCTATCAACTAAGGTGGGCGCCATGGTTGCCAGGCCAACGCACTTAAAACTTATTATTAATTAAAAATAATTTTTGCAGCCGAGGCGTGTGGTAATTTATGGATTCGAAGGATTTAAGGAGCTCAGTTTTCGGCGGCGCACCGCAGAAATGTCAACCACTCAACCATTGCAGGTGTGCTTACACTGAAAGGAAAGTTGAGTGTTGAAAAAGTGAGACCAAAAATCCTTTTAACTCTAAAACTTCTTTTAACCATAATTTCCTTCCTGTGCCCTCATAGTTGTTACTCTTATTTTTCCTTTCTTTCCACACAATTTTCTTCACTACACAATTAACTTTAATGACTGCAAAAAGAGCCATGTACCAAGGCACTTAAGTGGAACATTTTCGGGTGAGGGACCACAGACGACGGCACAGACAGTTGAAATTGTAAAATTGTTTGTGGCATTAAGTGCGGTTAAGTGGTTTTCCCAAGGTGTGTCCTGTCGCCTGCGTTCAAACTTGATTCTTTTTGACAGAAATTGAAAATTACAACAAGCTTCTGTACATCGTCGTAGCCGTCGTCGTTGTCGTCGTCTTCTATTCGCACATCAAAGTGAGTGCTGAGCTTAAGTCAGTTGCCAGAAAACCGATTTATGCTTTTGTCAGCTGAATTTGAATTGGAGTTCAGTTTGGCAGGCCCTGCGGCGGCTACCCCAAAAAGGTGGGCAAAAGAAATCAACGACGACTTGTAAATCTTGGCCAAACAAGTTAACACTTCTGCTGAACTTTTTGTGGAGGAAGTCGGGGTACATAATATGGAGTTAGACAGCCAGACAATCAGACAGGCCTCTAGGCTATGTAAGGAGGATTTACCAGGCGGGGGATTTGGCTACACAACAACTGGCAGAAGGCTCCTCAACTGCACGACATCAAAAAGGCGCAAAGTATAGATTTCTAAGGTTGCTGATAGACTTTTTCAAATACTCTACCAAATTGTGAGGATAACTAGGAATAGTCAATAAGGGATTCCAATATGTATTTTAGTTAACCCTTAACTTAACCTCCTCAACATGCCAGTAGTATGCCCACAACTTGGCCAATAATTGTCCTAATATAGAATGCCATATCTCGATGAGCTTGTTTTCCTATTCCTCGTGGAACTGCATTCACAGTTTAATATGTCAAATTTTAGCGATTTTTTCAAAAAAATACAATGTTACCCCTTATCGAAAATATGAAAATTGGACACCTCAGATTTTCTCCTCAACATGCTAATAGTATACCCACAACTTGGCCAATAATGGTCCAAATATGGAACGTGATACTTCGATAAGCTCGTAATTAAAAATCCAACAAAACTGTATTCACAGTTTAAAACGTAAAAATTTGGCCAATTTTCGCATATTTTGATGATGTTACCCCTTACAAAAAATTCAAAAAATTGCCAAAAATTAAAAATCCAAAATTCACCAAACGAATGATGAGGAAAGTTTGTTTCGGTCGTTAGATTCACAAAACAGTCTTCCTTTTAGCTGTGCGTCTTGTTTTGACCAAGTTATAGGAATAACACCGCTAAAAAAGGGGCATTTTCTGTCAGAACTCAAAAGTCTGATTGTCTCAAAAATATCGCAATTCTTCCCACCACAAAGTCAAAAACGGACGGAGTATGGTATGGCATACATCGTTCAATTCGAAATTAAAATTCTAACAAAACTGGATTCACAGTTTAAAATGTCAAAATTTGGTAATTTTTTGCAAATTTTGATGATGTTACCCCTTATCGAATATCCAAAATTTGGTTATCCTTGATTTTCCTCCCCAAGTCACAGTATTAAGTTCATAACTTAACCAATAATAGTCCTAATATGGAATGTAATACCTCGTTGAGCTTGTTTTCTAATTCCTAGTCTAACTGCTTTCGCAGTTTTTGCAAATTTTGCTGATGGTACTTAACCCTAAACCTCCTTTGAAGAGCATTCAATATTCGCCTTTCCCCAAACTAGTTTCCCCCAAAGAACTTCATCCAATTCCTGTCAATTGAACACGCAACATTTGGGGTCTGAAAAGGATATCCATTGGCAAATAAAATATTTAAGCCAAACATTGCGCCAGGACATGGCCAAATTGAAGGCTCAATAAGGCCAACTTTTCTACACTTGCCAAGCTGCTCGTTTATTCTGAAATTTCCCCCATCCTCTCGCACCACTAAACCGTTTTGCAAAAATTGTCAGAGGCCTGTGGCAAACTTATCCTTTGCCATAACAAAAAGAAGGACGTATCCTTTTTGACAAAAATCAATAAATATTTGAGGAGCCGCCAGGCAGGGAACAACCCTCGAGATTGCATTTAATTTAAAACTCATAAATACGAAATGCGCTCGCTGCTGCTGCTGTTGCTGCTGCTGCTGCTTCTGCCTTGATAATCATAATAATAAAACTGTGAATAAATTGCTAAAGAGATTGCTTTGTGGTAAAAAACAATTTGTCTGGGCTGGTTCTCATCCTGCCCAAAAAAATCAAAGATGAAATGTTATGGAAAATTATTGAAAAATTCCCAAGTGTAATTGAGTGTTAAACGCGACTCATCGTTCGTGTTCAAGTCATCAAAATGTCAGCAGGAAATAATTAAGAAAATATTTAGCCATTTTCATTCGAAGAGCCAAATTGAAATTGTTCACAAAACTTGAATTGAGCAGCAGCTGGCAGGGGTGGGGTGGAGTTGGGTCGGAAAAGTCTGAAGACACAATTGCCGCTCTACTTGAGACACTATGCCCCAATGCTGGATGGGTATTATAATGGCTCCCCGACTGTCTGTTAACTTGGCAGATGAGCATGCTCTAGGATTTCATTTGTTGAAGCCTTCAACTTGTACTTCAACTTCAGCTTCTTGACTTGAACTTCCCTCTACTCACGCACATTTTAAATGCACAAAATATGCTCGAAAGGATTGAAAATGGTGGAAAGCCGGAAAGGGGTTTCCCGTTTCCCCTTTGGCAAACATTTTTGCAGCAATTTAATTTGCTCCTTTGCATAACAATCAGCGGGGAGCATTTCTACTAGGGATAATCAACGTTTTCACTCATTATCATTATCAAGTCGCTGACTTCTCTGCTTCTCCCTGAGAATTGTGTTTCCCAACTCCTTCTCTCTCTCTTTGTATTTAAGTATATATAGGATCTCTCATCTGTATCTCCGCGCCTGGAAGTGGCCTCTAGGGTCTTCAGCTAATGGCCCGCGGCGCCGGAAGTTTTTTTGTGTAGACTCCGAACTTCGTTGGGCAAATCCCAAACTCCACTACTTCCGAGTCCATAGTGCACTTGACTCTACTAAATATAAGGCAACTCCTTCAGGGCACAAGGAAAAACATTGTTTATCATCAGTTTAAACTGAAAATTATGGGCACATTTTGTAGTTTTCATAAACCAACTGAAGTAAAGCCTTGAAAAGTTTAAAATTTCATAAAATTTTTACCAAAAATCTGTTTTAAAGGTAAATAATAATCATATCTTCTTAATCAGAAATGTTAATCACATTTCTCCCTGTGCACTTTTCCGCCTTTTCCCGCTCTTTATCATTTCGTTGGGAGTTTGTAAATATGAAGTTTGATAAGTGGGCGGCTCAGGAGGGGTGTGTCTAAGTGTTTGGCCTGGTTTAGGGGTAAACTTGGCAGTCAGAAAAACGGAAAAAAGAGAGGCAAACAGGGAAAGGGTGCAGACGGCAAACGTCGCCGAAAAAGTTGCTCTAGGTGCAGATTCTTTATGAGATTACTTGCCTCTCCAAAGATATGGGAATCTCCATTCTTGCCCCGTAAAAAAGTGCATTTATGGGGGAGAGGCAGGCACAAAGTTCAACTCCAAGTAATAATTTCAATGAATGAAAATGGCTGAGCATTCCACGAAATCCATGAATCATTAAAAGGAATTTATCTAATTAAGTTTTGGGCTTCTCATTTTGTCCTTGAAAAGCGCTTCGCCTCTTTTTTGCTGACTTTAGTCCACTGTTGCTCAGAGAGTTGCCTTGCCACCCAGTCACGCACTCACCCACTCCTTTCGTCTTCTTCTTTTTTTTTTGCCAAACAACTTTAGCAGAATGCTTTTGTTTATGTTCTCTTAAAATGGCAATCGCTGACTCCTCTGGCTTTTCTTTGTGTCTTTTTTAGGTTGCCACAAATGTCGTTACGTGCACAAGTTGCGCTTTTAAAATAATTACAAAGGGAGACAAGCCGAGAGTGCAGTCTGTTCTCCCTCAGCAAGTAAGGAAAAAAAAAGTATATAAAAATATGGTCAAAGTTTCCAAACAGCAAAAATGATGGGAAAAAAGTGTAGCAAGCTTTTGTGCGATTTTCGTTTGAGAGAGGGGAAGGGTAGAAGTTTGAGAGCCACTGAACGAGCAGCTGTTACACAAGAAAACGTCTGAAAAGACTGCAGTATGGCATATATCTATATAGATTGCATAACGACATCAGTTACCGGTTGACTCAAAATAGAAAAAAAGCCAAGCTTAGCCAAGTGTGGCTAATGCGAAAAGGGCGGAGATAGTAGAGGCTTTCGGATTCAGCGTCTTGGAAAATATACTGCCAGCACTTCCTACCGCATGTCAATAACTTTATAACCAAAAAAATATATATCTTTAGTATTGCATAAGAAAAACCAAAAAATAATGTTGAATACGCAGCAACAGCTACGAACGAAATAAGCACAACCAGGGGGCTTAGACAAAATGTATTATGCACAGACGATAAAATGCTTTGTGCGGGGCTAGAAAATAGGACAACAAAAAATGCAGGAAACAGTAGACAATGCAGAGCCCGAAGCGACGGGGCACTGAGGTGTTAATACTTGGGGTGGCTATCCTTAAAAAAAAAACTGGGGAAAATGGGGATAGGGGATAGGGGTACGCCTGCATTAAAATGCCGCCAACGCAAGTTGACACTATTTCTTCAGGAAAGAACACCAAATACAGGGAGTTCGGGATTACAGACAGGTGTACGTGCAGGGGGAGAAAAAGGGGGTATAGTTTGAAAAAGCCAAGATAATTAGTTACCTAGAAAGTAATCATTATCCTAAAATATATACCAAAATTTCAGATCTAAAGAAAAAGTCTAAGAAATAATAAGAAAACTATTGTTAAAAATGAAAAATTTACAACATTACTGAGTATATTTCCATCTTTGAGTCCTTTGTTTATCTTAACCTTTTGAATGACAATCTCTACTAAAAGATCTGTTACATATTTCCTCTCAGTGTATCTAAGTTTGGACAACTTTCAGCCACGTCATCAGGCAAACATTAAACCAGCAGCAGCAGCGGCATCGGCAGCCTGAAACTGAACTGAGACTGGCTTTTGTGGGGGCGTTAATGGGTTAAAAGTGCGCTTAGAGCGTGTATAGATTTTATAATGTGTTTGCTCTGAGTCTCACCCCCATTTCTCCCCCACCTTTGCATCTTGCATGAGTTGCAGTTTTTCCTCATTTTTTTTTCTTACCCAGCCACCAAGAGAAAGGCAAAAGAGGACGACACCTGCAAGCGGCACTTTTCTCACTCGTCCTTTGCCGTTTTCACTTCCGCTTCTGCTTAGCCGGCAAACTTTTCCACAAGTGTAGGTATCTAAGTGTGTGTGTGCGTAAGTGTGGTATGCGTGTGTCTGCCTTGGTGTGTGTGGGTTGATTACAAAATACAGTTTAATGTTGATTACACATGCAAGGAGCACAGCCTGCAGGCCAAGGAAAAGCAATTGGATTACACTTGGAAAAACAAAAGGATTTTCAAAGCCAAAAAATCTTTAAAAAATCATGTTTTTAAATCGGTAAAGTACTTTTTAAATGCATTTTCATTATGATACATTTTCGTTACATTTTTCTGTATTTATTTATAGTTTTCCCATTTTTTCTCTCTGTAACTACAGGCTGTTCCCGATGGTGACTTGGCTTGTGCCGTAACAAAAGGCTTCTTCTGCCAGTGACTATCCATCTCAATATCCCCATCTCTTTCCGGCTGAGTGTTGCCTTCTCTGTCGCAGCAGCTCAGTTGCTCTTAAGCCTCATTACTCATACAATGTTGACACTAAACTAGTTGTCTGGCATGCATGCATTAATATAAAAGTGTGAAAAATGTGCGTTCTTTGTGGAAATTGCTTGGGAAACGACACCGAGCAGCTTGAACTTGCTTTAAGAAACTCTAAGAAATGTTAAAGGTGCTAAAGAAAGTTGAAAAGTTAAGTTAAAAGTTCAGAAAATAGCAGGTAAAATTCAGCAAAGTTTGTTAATAGCCAGCCACTTGCTAAACAGAGTTTGACAGCCACTGACCAATCAAGCAAGTCTCCCTAAAACTGTACAAAAAACAATCACGCAATCAACTTAAGTATGCAAATTATAATAAATTTGTTTTGTTTATGAACTGCTAATGATTTGGTTACGATTTTTATGTGTGTTTCTGTGTTTTTGCTGCCGCTTTCCTCTACTCTCGTTTATTGTTGTTGTTGTTGTTGTTGTCTTTGCGTGTGCAGGAAATGAGGAAAACTGTCGCAAATTTGATTTACAACACCGCGTCGAAAGAGGGAAACAAAAAGCAAAAACAAAAATTGTTGCAACGAAATTTCCATGTCACCCACAGAGAGTCTGGAAAGACTTGACAATTGTCATGACGGATTATTCATTATTCAACAATGCGCGGCGAACGTGATGTAGCATTCGAAAGCAAATGATGGCGATAATGATAATGATGATGATGATAATGATGCCGCTGAATGGGCGAGAGTTGCAAATTTGATAATCACTAAATTGTATTAAATTTAATGCGATTTGGCTAAGTTTTAGCACATTTTCCGAAGGGCACGTAAAAGTGAGTGCTAGCCATGAGTTCGAGTTTTAACACCTAAGGCCCCCTCTCAGCGGGTAAGTTTATCTCGTTAGCTCACGAAGGTGTTAAATGGAAATCGTACACCATTTTCTTTGTCATGCAATGTGAATGGCGCAGGGATATTGGTTTACTCAAGCTATATCAAGTTTGCTAAATGAAAAGTGTTAGCTTAAAAAGTTGGTAAGGAATATCAGAAGGTTTTTAACATATTTTATACCTTTTTTTTATTGGTTTAAAGTCGAAGCTTTCACCCTCCCTTAATGTTATATAATAATACTTTCATACTTTAAATATTTTAAAAACTTTTTCTACAACTTTTTTAGGGGAGGTTTTGTACTTTTCTTCCTCCCCCCATTAATGTCAAAATTTCCCTTATTCATTAGCTCACAAAAGCCTGTAAAAAAGAGGCAAGAATCTGGTGGGATCTGCTCCTGAAACTTTCCCCCATTACCTGAACATGTCAATCTAAAAGGACCGCCCAGGAAGCGAGCGAAAAGAAGAAATTCAATTTCCAATCTTTTCACCTACAAACCAAGAAGAAAAGCAAATTTCCAGATAAATGAATTTAAAACTTTCGACAGCTTTAATGAAAATAAATATTAATTTGTTTCTCTCGTAAACTCGCGAAGCCTTTTAGTCCAAGGATTAGTTTGTCGCCTCCCAGGAAGCTGCAACTTTGTGTAACTTTAATTGGTTTAAAATTAGAAAAAGCTCGAAAAAGTGGATAAGGAAAATGCAAATAGAAACGAGAAACAAGAAACGAGAAGCGGGAAAAGTGTGTAACAAAATACGTTGGGCAAATATTTTGTGACAATTTCAGGAAGTGGATTGTTGTGAAAACACACCCCGGAATCCGCTTCAATAGCTGTCATTGGCAACCCGGCAATTTTCTATATAAATCATAAGCGAAAAAAACGAGGGAAAATAAAAGGAAAACAAGGCTTGCTTATCGAGTATTTAACTTTGGTTCGTTGGGGGTTTGGCTGTTTTCAGGAGGCTTAGAGTGGGCTTTTTGGGTGGAAGTCCACCGTTGGAGGTGGTCAAACAATCGTGTGCCTACCGCAAACTGCAGAGAGGGTTCCCTCATATCGATTGCAGGTCCCAAAGCTCCCACCCCACCCACTCTCTTATTATGCAAAACCACCCCCAGCAACTGTGCCGCCTGGCTGATAAGCAACATGGCAACAAAATGTTGAATGTTGCAAATGCCAACGTGTGGCAGCTTGTGATAGCAGAGCAGAAAACTCCCGAAAAGGGGGTTGCTATTTCGTACACTGGGAGAAACTAAAGACATACCATAGAAAATATATGAGAAAAAGTTAAAAACTTTTCTCTCTGTGCACTTTGTTATGCCCATTTTGAGTGATGTATGAGCGGGCTGGGGTGGGCCTGGGGTGGTGAGTGGTTGAGGTGGTGGTTTCAGGTTTTGGTGGCCATGCAAATCCGTCACGGTGCGTCTGCCACTGGTCGTCCGATGAACCACCGAAAATGCTACGACTATGACCATCCGAGGCAGGCATCCGAGGCGACGACAACTGTTGTGGTGTGGGCATTATTTTCGCAGCGACTGTGTGTGCGAATGTTAACCCATGAACCGTGGACTGGGATAAAAAGCCCAGCATGGCACGTGTCTGCACTTTGAGCTCAAACGAAGCAGCAGCCAACTCCATTAGCGGGCAGCAGAGGGGCATCGTGGGTTAAGGGGCGGTTGGTGAAATGCCGTCACCTGAGGCCACCGAAAAGCGAGGTCTGGGAGTCCTTGTTGCACGATTGCCACTGCCTTTTCTTCTTTATTTTCCTCAATTTTTTCCCCAGTTTGTTTGTTACCTACTGCACTTCAAATGCAGTCAGCCATAAACAGGATTTGGAAGGATGTTTTTGGGGTAGGGATATCTTAGGGCTCTGCCTTGAAGGTGGGGTGAACTTTAAAGGGTTTGGAATTTAAAAATATTCAGGAAAAACCTAGAGTTTTCCTTTATTTTCTACTCTTAAAGCCTGCCCTTTAAATCCTGAGAGAGACTTAACGAACTTGAACTATTTTGGCTTTCCTTTTCCGGTTGTTTTAGCAGCTTAAATGCCTTTCCATCGATTCTCAATTTAGAAGATATTTCCATTGGCATTTTCTCATTTTCAGCTTTGGTGTCCTGATTTCCTGACTTTCCTTTCCCCTTCCCAGTCCTCCCCTAAGAACCAACCCCCAACTTGTGCTCACGTCTTGCTTCATTATTTTTTATAGCCCTGCCATTATCTATTTACATATGTCTAGGCTATCCCCCAGCCTGTCTCTTTCGCAGCTTTTCTTTTATTAGATTTCGCATTTCCATTTTATTGGCAATTCTCGTACGATGGCTGCCAAACTGTAAATTCGCATTTAACGCTAGAAATTCGCACTTTTGAAGTTCGAGTATTATAAACATCCTTCAGTGGCATCCTCCTCCCCTCTCCTGACAAACAATTTAGCTTGCATTTCCCCCTTCTACCAGCAAACTGTGGCTTTCAAACAGATTTACATGCGATTTGCATAAATTGAGAGCTTCCTTTGAGGCCGCTGATGATGACGATGCGGATGTTGTCCTCCTCCTCCCGGCTCTTTGCAGTTGCTCATGTCCTGGTCCCCGAGGCCACTTCCTCAGAACTCCCCTGAAGAACACCTCCGCCTGAGCTCCCTCCCTTTCTTTCCTTTCAAATGAATTTAAATCTCCGACAAAGAAATGGGCTGCCATTTGGCTAAAGTTAATGTCTCAATTATTCTATAAATTCAAAAGGGAAGGCAGGGCACTGAGGGAAATAGTTGCTGTTTTAAGTAACTTACAAATAATAATAAAATATTATTAAATTCTTGATTTTTTAACATTATGAGAAGTGAAAATGTAACCCTGTTGTACCTTCTTCTCTGCCTGCAATTAGTCTCGAGCTCTTGACCCTTTTTTACCCCTATTGATTTCACTCCCTTAGGAATTATTTTGATTGAAATTGTTCTTGATGTTCGGTCACATTTTGTGGGGTCGTTGAAGGGTTAAGCTTTCATTTTTTGCACTGAATTTTCCGGTGGCCTGAGAGTGAACAATTTGATTTGACATAATTGGGGTAAAGTCAAGCGGAAACGATTATTTTGTGCATGTGAGTTTGAATGGGGGGAGAGCAGGGAAAAATAGTGGGAGGTGTGGAAAGTGGGCGTGTGCACAAGCAAAGTAATTCAATTTCCCAACTCTCTACCGGTCAACGAGAAAGAGAAGGGTTTGCTTTGGCCGGGCATGTGTAACCCATTTTTTTGTGAATTTTTCCTGCTGTCGCACTGCGTCAGCGAATATGAAGCCACCCCCAACTCACCCACTTTTCACCCACTCACCTGCTAGCCCACTGCCACCACCACTTAACCCCACCCAGGCAGTTAGTTTAAACTTGTTTGCCTCAACTTTTTTGTTCGTTTCTAGCTGGCCTTTACATTAAAAATGCATGCGAAAGTCGTTTGACAAAGTTTTCCTCCACGAGAGACAAGCAAAGAAGGTTGGAAAACTCAGGGGTAAGGTGAAGAGAGACGACACCTTGAAGGCCAAAGGCAAAGTTGGCCCCCCCGGCAAAGTTGACAGTTACATGCGGGTTAGACAAGATTCTCCCAGAGATTTGCTTTAAAATGCAAAGAGTAAAGAGGAAGGCGGACAGAGGGCAGAGGTAAGGGTTAGACGGCTTTACAGGCGGCACAATCGATAATTTCCAGCAATTCAATTACAGGGTTTCCAGGACACACACACACTCATGCCACATGCCACATGCCACAACAAATCGAAATTCCCACGCTCATGGAAATAACTTCAAGGCGAGGAAAATATTATCAAATGACAGCAGAAACATCCGAGTTATGTCATACAAATGAACAAAATGATAAAGAAAATTCATGGGGAAAATACTAAGGAAAATTCGTTGGCAAAATGTCATGGAAAAATGTTGACATTGTTTGGCTTAAGATACAAAACACACTGTCTGGAAAAAAGAAACGAAAGAAAATGAAAGAAAAGAAAAGCGCAGGCATTGTTGGCCGAAGAAGTTGACAAATCAAGTTTTCCTCCTTCGTATTTTTCTTGTGCATAACGAGCTCAGCAATGTGTGTGCTTGCATTGCAGCGCACGAAATGAAAAGATGAAAAGCAAACGAAAAGAAAATTATGAAAATGTAGAAGATGCAAGGCTTAAAGGCAAGCCAACTTGTCAAGTGGAAAGGCAGAGGGGGAAACTCTATTTGGTTTGTGAAATATATGATACGATTTGGCCATCTAAGGTCAAGTTCTAAGTCTCTTCAAAGGCTTTCCTTAAGGAATTCCGATTATTTAGTAAAAGTTTTCAAAATGCAATCACAAAAATCTGCTCTTTACCCAGCCCATCCTCTTACTAAAGCTAATCCTGTTAAATAAACTTAATCGCCAGACTTAAGAAGTTAAAGTCTCATCCGCAATCCATTAGAGCCAGTCAAAGTGCCATAAATAATGCCCTGACAATGCATCCGAGGCACAGGCAGACACGAATACAAATCGCCAAAGGGGAAAGGGACCAGGGAAGAGCTTCGAGTTGGTGGCAAAGAGCACATGCTCACTGCATCCAGGCTTTTATTCAAATTGTCAACTCGAAAACGGGAAAATAGAAAAACCTGAAAATCACAACCCGGGAACGTCAGAAAAGAACACAAGCTGAACAGATCCAAACTGCGGAGTTCAACTGGGCGTATGTGCAATGTTTGCGAATGACAATTTACGAGTGGCCAGGCCGGGCTGGGCTAGGACGAATGCCAGGACTCACTTGCTGCGGCACTTCTCCGCTAATTGCCAGCAAAACAAGCTCTCAAATCAACTTTAGACACAGAGAGAAAAGTGTGTTGAATGTTTAAAAGGAGTTAGAGGAATAATTTTATCATTTTTCCAAGTGCATTTTCATTTCCCTCTCCTTTTTTCTATAATTTTTAAGTGATATTTGCTAGAGCGCCCAACTGTTTTTTACTTTTCGTTATTAATGGCTTGGCAAACGAAGCCAGCCAGCTCGGCAGCCATCCATCCAGCCAGACCATGACTCATATGCTAATTTCAGCCACAACAAATGTTTGTGCCCCAACTTAGCACACCTCCAATTTAACCCACCGACAACACCTGTCCTGTCCCGATGACATTGAACGATATGCCGCCTCCTTGCCCAGGTGAAGGAAACAAGATGTTTGGAGACCTCTCGACTCCCTCTTTTTGACCAACTTTGATTGATGGCCATAACAACTTTTCTGTTTGGTTTTTCTGGTTCTTTTGTTTTAACGCTTCTCGTTTTTTCCTGGGTGGGCAGACTCAAGGACATTCGAGAATGAACGGCAAAACACTGAAAAGCTTTCAGTCAAATGAGTTACGACACACGTGGAAAATAGCTTAAAAACAACAGGAAAATGTAAAAGTAATCTGTTTGAGGTGAGAAAGTTAGGCAATCTGTGCTCTGAAGAAGCCAATGGAATATCTGATATGTGATCTCTTTACCAAGAATTTCTATTACCAACTTTAGAAGACGAGATGGGAAGTTGAACTTCTGGAATTATTTATCATTTGGCCAGCAACTATTTCCGCAGCAAACTTCACTTTTTAATAAGCCCGAAAGTTTACGAAACTTTTCTTTAAAGTAATTTCCAAATTTACGACTTCATTGCGGGGCTTCTAAAACAAAAACCTTAAAAAATATGCCCAAAAAAAATGGAGCACACAAGTAAAATAAAAAGGAAAAACTTGTTTATGACTTGCAAATTTCCTGTAAAAGCCAAAACAAGTGCAGAGCACCAAAAAAAAGAAGAAAAAGAATAGGAAAAAATGGTACTAGAAATGAGGAAAACTTGTCCAAGAAGCAAATCAACTTTTGTGAACTGCGATGGATGCGGAAAAGGAGAAGCCGGAGGAGTGGGAATGACAAACGAACTAGAAATCCCCGCACTTGGGTAAATAACTAAGACGGAAGTGTAGCCATTCGACCGGAGGCGAAAAGGCAGGACGAGATGAGGTGGGTAAATGAACTTTAAAATGGATATCCCCGAGGTGGAAAGCAGAGCCGGGGACTCTGGCAACTAATGTAATCAAATCAAAATGAAACGCCAGCCAAGCAACTAACCAAAGGCAAATTGCCAGCCAGAGATGAGCGGAGTTAGGAAAGAGTTGGCAAAAGGTTTGAATATCATTTGAAATATAGTTTTGAAGTCACTTTTAAGGTTTGAAAGGAACTAAACTCCATTAAAAACTCATTTAAAATCAAAGATAAAAGAGTAAGTAACCATAAACCGATAACAAATTAAATTGAAATTGCAATTCCCATATCTCTGGCCATCTCTGGCAAGCGGAGAGCATTGGACTCGAGGCAATCGGAAGATGGCGAAAGGAAATATTGTCATTGAAATGCAAGTCCTGTGCCACCGCTCCTTCACCTGGGCAAATGCAAATTGAGCGAGTCCGCCAGTCCCAGAGACAACAATAATAATAATAAAAATAAAAATAAAAATAATTTGCAACAAAAGTCAGTCAAGTGCTTGGCGGTCGAGTTGGTTAACCGCAGAAGATATTTTTCATGCCCCTTGTTGTCGCATTGTCAATATTTGCCACCGCCGTCTGGTTTGTCATCATCATCGTCGTCGTCATGATGATGACTTCTCCGTCTTCCTTCGCCTTCATCGATATGCAGACGACACAGAAATCTCAGGGCGAAGACAGCATTTTCTTCGCGATTTCTGAGGGGATTTCACTGCAAGGCCTCAATCTTTTGATCACCAAGGCAAGGCACTTCATTTGCATTCTATCATTTGTTTATTTACTTGCAAGCCCTGAGAGTTCCTGCTAATGGAAACGATAACTATTTCCCAGAACTCTCTGGCAAGTTGCTAATTGAAGTAGTTGCCTTTAAGGGAAAATTGAGTCATGGTGGAGTCAGGCTTCTCGACTTCTTTTAACAGAAAAGTATCTGAAAGATGACCCCTTACTATAAATTACCTTGACTTATTCTTGCCCTATTATAAAAATGCGTTGTAAATTTAAATCAACATTACTTCTAACTTCCCTGAAACACTTTCTGGTTAGAAAAACCACTGACCCTTGGTCAAAGTAAAAATGTAAAAAACAAGGAAAGGAAAAATAATTTTCAATTTGCCTGGGCTGCCCTTCTGCTTTTCAACAATTTATTGGAATATGTTTCTCGGGCTTTTCCTGTTCTGTTTCTCTTTTCCCACCCCACTCAAGATTTATATGTACAACGGTAATTGTAGACGCTTGGTATGCGCCGCTCGTGGTTTATTATTACCTCCCACTCTCCCCACTCGACATTCTGAGCTGCTTTTCCCCTCTCCTCAACCCAAGTGTATGTTTTGCTCTTCTTGAGCCAGGCAGGCAGGCAGCCAGCCAAGCAAACATTTCCACCAGAGGAAACACACAATAATATGTGAAAAAGGAACAAATATATATATGAAAATAAAAGAAAAATGCTGGCCAGACCCTAACAAGCGAGACAATAGCCAAAAGCTGTAAATTGTGGGCGGGGCTAAGCGGCAGACCAAACAACAAACTAGAACAATGAACAGCATAAGGCTGCTGTCTAGAGGAATGTCTACCATCTACTGGATCAGTTCTAACCAAACTGTAATTAAAACTGTGCTTGCCAAACTGTGCAGCAGAGTCAAGAGTGTCAAGTGCAAAGATATGGAAAAGAATTTCCAAGGCGTAAGCCGAGGGAGAACTCAGGCCAAGAAGGAAATCATTTTACGGCCGCATGACAGACAATAAACGAAAACAGGAAAACCAGGTGGGCGCTGAAGGGCTGAAGGTTGATGGAAGGAAGAGCAACAAGGAAGCCATTACCTCGATGCAGGTGCCACATTTGTTGTAAGCACCACAGCGCACAGAGCCAACACCTTGAACCAGTTTAAGTGAAAAGAAAGGAGAAATTATGGCAGAGTGAGAGCACTGGAAAACTCAAAATAATGAAGTGCGAGGGCGCCGACACTGACATTTTCCTGAAGACCGGGAAAGCCCCTTGATGACGAGGCGACAGGAGGCGACCTGCCCGGTAAGCAAAAGTCATTAGCGAAGCACATGACACGGCCAGAAGAGCACAGTGCTTAGAAGGATGTGGAAAAGGGAAAACTAATCTGCATTTAAATTTAAATTTAAAACAGAAAAATAGATAAGGAATAAATTATTATAATTTAGACAGTTTGAAGAGCATTTCGAATCTACAACTTAATTTTCATTAGCTAACCCCTATCAGAAACCCAGAGTTAGGCATTAATTTACTTATTTTCCTATTCCCAGACCAATGTAAAGCTGGGTGGGCTTTTTTGCCAGATTTGTGGGGTAAATGCCGACAGTCGGAGCTGTCAGGAAATGCAGCAAAGTTGCCAGCCTTAGGCTGAAGAAGAAATTCTAGACGTGAGTGGCGGCCACTCCTCTGCAATCTCGCCTCCTGTTGTCATGTGCCCCATGTCAAATATTTAACACTTGGTTTATTTTGCATTTGTTTCGCTCCCCGTGGCACATGGAAATTAAATGTTTACGCTTTTTGTGGCAGCAAGTGGGCGTCGACGTCCCCAACTCAAGAAGGCAAGAAGGCAGCGCGCTCAAGTGGATTTCATGGGGCAACAACCAAATGGCAACCAATTTAGAGAGCTGCTTTCATGCCACTCCGCCCCGCCTTTGGATTCCCAAAAACTTCGCATTTCCATATCCAGCTTTAGTCGCCCACGCAATCAATGCGGCAGAAATATTTCACAATTGCAGAAATGCAATCAGAAATCAGGAATCGAGAATCGGCAGTCGAGAGTGGAGAGTCGGGGATCGGGAATCGGGAATCTAGCCAAATGCCGACCAAATCACGTAGCATAATATTTTGTTATTTTTCTGGTCTGCACTGTGTCTGCATTGCATTGACAGGCATAAGTCTGTGAGATATGCCACGGAATGGAAATCTATATGTGAGAGCAGATTTTCAAAGTCACGCGCCACCAAACAGCGGCAAGCATGGGTCTTAACCCACGCCACCGCAACTGGCTAAAAGTCAGACAACAATCGATGACGAGCACATAAAGGGGTTAGCAGGGGGGCGGTGTGGCATAACATTGAAATTTTGCAGAATGCTTTTGGCCAAACGAGCTTTGAATTCAACAGTTTTTTTGATTAAAATGGGAATAATTTTGTGAAGAAGTTTATTTATTGATGCTGAAAAGGTTAGGTAAATATTAGGAGAAGAGCGGAAAGAGGCTGTTCTTGGTGTTAGTTAGAGTTAGGTTGAGTTTATGAGAAGAACGGAACTCCTCTCTGATACATTCTACATACCCATAACCCCTATAGAGTACCTATATAAGCCCCTATGCCCATCCTCTAAAAGGAATATCAGTTGAGCTTCACTCTTTGTCGCCGCTCAAGACGCCAGAACATTTCTATTAAAATGCGAAAAGCCTTTTGTGGCCGCCCCCTCGCAATTTCTTTGTATTTTCCTTGTTTATGCGGTGTCTAGTCTGGCTGTGTGTTTATCGCTGAAGCTTCTGCTTTCCCTGCTACTGCTGCTGCTGCTGTTGGCATTGCACTTTGCATGCAAAAACATAATAATCGGAAAGGGAAATATATAGTGAAAGAGCAGAAGAGCAGAAGAGCGGACGTGTTAGAGTCTTCCGATCACAAATGTCGTGAACGTTGTGTTTGACGTCAGCGTAAGCCACCGAAAATAAACAATACAACAGGGAGAGGAAAAAATGCAGCGCGGCATAGATAAACAATAAACAAAGACGCGAACGGCATCAGCAGAAATGGCAAATTGAAAACTGCATTAAGAAATGGCAAAAGAAAGGGGGAGGCCAAGGGAGGATCCCTTGACATTCACTGCAGAATTAGAGTCATTGAACGAGCAGAAGACGGCGGCCGAAAAAGCAAAAAAAAAAAACTTAAAGAAGAAACTAAAGATGCCAAAAATAAAGTTGTATAGGAAGAAATGGGAACCAGACAAGCTGGCGGCAAGCCTTTTGCTTCTACACTTGAAAAGATTTCGGATAACAAGAATTTTACTAAAAATAAACTAAAATTAAAAACTAATATTTTATTATAAAAATATGTCTTAGATGTAAGTAAAATCTTATACCCAAGACCTATCTATAATAAACCATTTAACATAATATAAAACAGCCAAAAATTCTTCTTTCCCTTCACCTAATTGCCAAATGACTCTCAAACTATGCCCAGCCTAATTGAATTCTAACCGCGTTGCCAACAAACAGACAAGAAGAGGCAGCAGAAAAAAACAACAACCTTTCGAGGAAAACAAACAACGAAACTAGTAAAAGCCGCATTGAAAACACAATTTTTACGATTTACGTCGGAAGGTTGTGAATTTCACTTAAAATACTTTTATTATGGGCGGTGAGCCTCCAAAGCAGAAATAAAGTGAAAAACGGCAGAGGGCCCCTGCTCGCATTCGAGGCACGTTTTCCGAGGCAACGTTGACGCTTGGCCTGGCATAAAAAAAGCTTTGGTTTTTTCTTCTTCAGCTCCAGACAACACACATGTACCTGTAATGGTCCCATTCGACAAGAGTCGGAACATGAAGCACCACCACCAGCAACAGCAACAGCAGCAACAATGAGCCGTTTAAAAACAAATTATCGAACATGTACGAAACGCCTGTCACCGGCAGAGAGTAAAATAATAAAATGGAATAAGAGGAAAATGTTTATGGACAGTCAATGATAGTCGAGCGAAAATGCAAAGTAATCCCTTTGGCCCCCAAGGGGTTAAGCTGTCTGACAATCGACGGGGAAATGTGTTTGGGGATCGCTGGAAAAAAAGATAAACACACATAATTGACAGAAGTAGAACAAAGGCCCATGTGATGTAATGCAACTCAGGGACTGCTTCCAGTCAGTTGCCTTGTAATCAGCAAACAGCATCTGTGTTTATTTGTAAACATATCAAACTATTAGCCAGTCTAGTGGCCAGCTGACGTTTTGTCATAAAATTAGTTACCGAGAAGCTGGCCTGAATAAGTTTTCAGTTTTTTAAAGGCCTTTAAATCGGTTTTAATAGCTTTGGCCTTGCCTTAAATCCTAAAACTGGCAAACTAGGATCTTGTTTGGCCCTCAATAAATCCACAAAAATCTAAATCAAAAACTTAAATATGAAATTCACATAATTCCCAACGAAAACAACCCTTTTTATTTGCCCTAACCCTGCTGTACCATTAACCCCGCGTACAGTTCAGTGCCCAGTGCCACTCATCAATGTCACAAGCATAAGCACGGAAAAATCGAGGAAAACCCTTCACGTGAGAGGCCTCACTAAATTGCTCAGAAACTCAGAAATTCAGAAATTCGTGTAATAAAACCCAGAAAATACCAGCATAAATTTCTTTTCAACGCGCTGAGGGCGTAAAAAAATCTTCCGGTTTATGGATTTTGCGCTGGCAACATATATGGATATTTTTCGCCATATATAAACATATTTAATAGTGCAACATTTAGTGGGGGGAAAAAACTGCATTAAATGTGCTTAAGCGAGCGAGAGGTCATGTGCGTGATTACTCATACGCCGTGTGGCCGTCGCGGAGATCATCTTGCCTGACTGCCTGCCGGAAAATAAAACTAAAACCCACTGAAAGAGCCTTTCATATCAATGACATGACATATTAAACGGGCCACCAAAGCGGATTTGTCCACATATTCGTATACGTACTTCAAGTCTTTAGATACGTTTTGGGGGCGGAAGGTTCTTGCGGGTGGGCGGGGCCAACGTTTCTCTGCTTCTTCACAAATCAGAGAGCAAATACAATGCTGAAAGGCGATGAGAAAGCGAGACGAGAAGCGAGAAACGATGCGTGTTCTGATAGCGGAATCTGCTCAGTGGCACTTGAATGGACTGTGATGGTACAGTGATAACTCGATAACTAAGATCGATACCTTATTGGACAGTGAATCAGTTTTAAATTGATTTTTAATCACTTCTTATCAGGTTAAAGCCGCATTTGACCCGCATTTCCTTAGCTCTAAAACATCACTCAACCCATGTATCTTTCTCAAAGAGGAGTACAGATCCACTCAAAGTAGTTATCACTGTAACAGCAGCACATATGCGGGCAGAGTCCAGTTTAGCCCATCGGAGGGCATTGAAAAGACCCGGAAAGTGAGCAGGGGAGATGCCATATCGAGGGTGGGTGAGCGGAATGGAGTTCTGGGGGAGATAAAAGCGAGACGTTGGAGGCAGCATCAACAGTCGGCGGCCATTAGCTGCTTATCGCGCTTCGTCTCCGGCTGCTGATTCTTTTATATACATTTTCTTCTTTTTTTTTCCACCCATCCCAGGCCATACAGATTTTCCTGTTTTATTTTCACCATTGAGTTGTAGGTCTGAAAATAGCAGCGACAGTGAGCTCAAGTGTAAAGTTATCAAGTGGCAAATGGGACTGGCAGCCAGATGGACGGACACCAGTCAAGGGTTAAAGCCATAGACAACGTCGAGTGTGTTTGGCCATGGCTTGTGACATAAAATGTTATCAGAAAGGATTATGACAAGCCTGCAAAAACGAGAAAAACATGAAAAACCTAGTAATGGCAAAGAGCGAGGTGAAACACTACAGAGAGAGAACTGTATCAGTGGCACAAAGAAATAGAGACGACAAGGATGTTGACTAGGATGCTCCTCCATGATGATGATGATGACGAGGATGATGCGATGGCCACGATATAGCCGACAAGCAAGTGTCAAAGTCGGACATTCGACGCCATAAAATATTTACACCAAAAAGGAGTCAAGGAGCCTCGAGTTATCTCAAGAATCTCACTTCACTCGTCTAAAGTTATCCTCTATTTCTTAGGGAAAAAAGCTGGGAAGGAGCCGGGAAGGAGCCGGGATAAGTGTCACAATTGTTGGTTAACTAAGTTGAGGATTTCTCACTTGAGTTTGGAGGAGTTCAAAGCTTGTCTAAGTCCAGTTTGCCAGATTCGAGTGGTTTTGCTGGGGTTTGAAAAGCTAGATTAGTATCTGTTTTCTTAGCAAAATAGTTTACAGGGTATATTTCTTTTGGTCTTAATGAAATTTGATATGAATTCATTTATCTTTCAGGTCTGCAAACAAGAAAATACAACTGCCAGCTTGTTTTCTTATCGTAAAACCACTTTATAGTAATCATGAAAGAAAAGGAATACCAGAACCCTGACTCTCATGAATCATTCTTAGTTAACTGCAGCTCAACGAGGAAAAAGGGAAGATGACAAAGAAATCTCGATCTGAGCAGGAAGCTTATATATAGATATATATATGTTCTGTACTTTTCTGATCTATGGACTGCTCTCATCAAAGTCTGAAGAGGAAATGCTGTAAATTCCCCGGTTAACTACCAGCTACACAGGGCAAAAAGTCTTTCAGTCCCTCTCTCAATGATTCTCAAACTGTTAAGCTAGTGCTAAGCTAAAGAGAGAAATCTTATCTTTTAGGGTAAATTCAAATTGTTTTTAAGGAAAGTGAAGTTAAATTACCTTAGTTAGTTTTTTTCCAAGTGCATGTAGTTAATTTCTTGTGCAACGTCTTATAACTTCATAACTTTTATGGCCGGCGAATGAAGCAGTTTAGGAGCCACACTGAGTTACAGACACAGAGAGTTAGCTTGTTGTAATTAAAAACGAGGGAAGACAAGCACTGGCAGCGGCGGCAGCTCGTGCGGCAATTAACGATGGTTAAGCTGCAAGTATCAGTTCGCTGACAAACAGCCAAGACAAGTCCAACGACTGGCAACTACAGTTAGTGGGCTGCTGTAATGGCCTTGGCAGCCAACTACCAGCAACTTGCAACTTGCAACTAGAGTGACATTCTTTGGTTTTATTTTCCTGCTCCCCCTCTTATCCAGATGCAACAGCAGCTGCTGCACAAAGCTCCTCAATAATGCAATGAAAACATTTAAACTTCCTCCGAAATAAAGTCAACTTTAGTAGTTCTTTTTTATTTTTTCCGGTGGTAGGAGGGGAGGTAATGCAACATTTATGAGCCCAGGCGGGGCGAGGCAGAAGCTCCCAAATGGCAAAATCGTGAGAAATTGTTTCAATGCAAGATCAAGTTGCATTTGAAATTGTTTCCGCTTGAAGGATTGCCCAATTGCTGATGGGTGGAAGGGAGGGGTCTGGAAAACAGGAAACTGCAAAGAGAGTGTGTGGTGCGATGAAAATTCGCTGAAAATTTCATCTTTCATCGAAATGAAATAGTAAAATTGCTCACTGAACATCCGTTGAAAGCTTGGAAAATGCGAAAAGAGAATTTTTAGTTTGATTGATGAAAGGAAATCAGTTGGTGAAATATTTGCCAGCAAACATATTCACAGATTTGATCAATCTTTAACTTCCTTTACAAGGTAGTTTTCTTGGAAGCCCTTAACGACTTTTTTACCACC
Source organism: Drosophila eugracilis (assembly GCF_018153835.1). Lineage (NCBI taxonomy): Eukaryota > Metazoa > Arthropoda > Insecta > Diptera > Drosophilidae > Drosophila > Drosophila eugracilis. The sequence goes on along the minus strand of NW_024572964.1, from coordinate 3,658,036 downwards.
ATATCAGACCATATAAGTCCCATATTTTTGGTGTTTCAAAACAAAAGCCGCCACTCGCAATGTCAATTAAATGCTCAACCCAAATATGGTTAGATTTCCAGGCAATCAAGACCATTAGTCAGCTATTCAGGGGCTTAACTATGGCACTCAAACTATATTTCCCGCCACTGCCATATCTTTGACTACGCCCCTGACTAGCGAGCGAAAAAAAAACAGCAAACAAAATCGCTCCGATTATGGGAAGAAAAACAGCTGTTCGACGAACTAGTTTCTGGAACAAGAAATAAAGCCAAAGCTAAATGAAAACCGAAAAAGAAACAAAAACCGTCGGCGTGGGCGTTGAAAGACAATTAGCCGCATGCCGCAAAATCAAGCAACCGAAACGGGTTTTTCAGTGAGTCAACATAGACGATTGCAAACTATACGGGTTTCCATGTCAGGCCTAAATAAACCCACTAAAATCTCTGGCAAAATTTATGAAATTCAAAACATTAGAGGGAGACCCAAGTAATGCATCAAAATTTGTTTACACTTCCAGCGATTTTTGGCATATTTGGGGGCTCTTTTGTCTGTCAAATTGCAGTTGACTGGGAAGGAGTGCATTCAATTACCCCGCCCGCCCTCACCTGAACTGACAGCCCATCAAAATGCTTTTTTAGACCATTAAAAGCTTTCCCGCCATGCCAGCACAGCAATCGATAAGTTTTCTGTCGGAAAATGTGAATTTATTTTATTTTTTTCCATTTTTTTCTGTTAGTATTTTGTATCTGTTGCGGTCTGGCCAGCATTGAAGTTTTTTAACCATAAATTTTCTTTTTTATTTTTGCAAATTGTGTTTTCGGTTCAGAAAAAGCTGGACAGAGCCAAAGAATGGCTGTTTTTGTTCGTTTAAATGCAAAAATTCGAGACAGAAAGTTGATGGGGTTCGGTTCTTTAGGGCAGGAAATGTTTTGAATTCATAACAGCTATGGGAAAAAACTTGATGTTTTGAATGGGGAATCGCGCTCAGTTAAAGCTTGTAGGGATAAGCACTTTATTCTAGTTACAGATTGGTTTTATATTTTTAAATACAATCAACAACTTCTCATTTAAGCTTTCCCAGCTGCAGCTTCAGCTTTATTACTCATTTGACATTTTCCTCAACGCCTCGTGATGGCGTTTAAACAAGTTTTTCCAAAGCCGCAACTTCGATTGCATCAAAGCACATCGTAAATATATATATATAAGATATATATATAGCTTATTGCATTACCATAACTAACTATTGTTTGGTAGAAACTGCACCCACATGGCAGATAAATCACAAAGAATGACTCAACTGATTGAGAGATTTTCCAAAGAATATTGACAAATCAAGGCGGCATTTCCTTAGTAAAGATTCAAATAATATTTTTCAATTTCCACTTACTTAATCTTCCAAAACTGTGCGAAAGCCTCTTCTTGAGCTTCTGCAGGGCTCCGCCTTTCTTCTCGCGCATGGTGACGCCTGAAAAATAAGTTGGAAAAACATAAATAAATAAATTTCCACGAACAAATCACTTAATTGCGCTGAAATGTGAGAGATTTATTAAGTGACATTCGGTGATTGCATAATGATGGCTCCCATCAAGTTGGGAAAACTTCAAAACAAACAAACAAACAGAGAAAACAGAGGAAACAAAACACAGATTTCGTTGTTATAAATGAACATAAATCAGCGGAGCGTGGTCGCCCATAATAAACAGGGTGACCCCCGAGAGAGGGAACGGCGACTGACTGCATTTCCCCAAATGAATAATCAACAAAATTAAATTTTACACCAACCGAAAATAGAAAATGCATTTCGGAGACTATTTTGGGTATGCTGGAGAGGGGGTAAACTCCCTCCCTCCCTTCCCCCCACCATACCCACCATAATCCAGCGGTATAATTCAGTTTTCTTTTTAATTCTGTTGTTTGTGGAAATGATCAAATAATAACATTTAGCAAAAAGCGCCTATTTGAGTGTTCAGTGAGGCATGAAAATTGCTTTCTGTTTTTCTGTTTTCAATAGAGGGCGTGGCTGGCTTGGCTGGCCTGTTGATTGCATTAATGATTTCAGTTTTTGCCATCAGAAGAACGCACAAAAATGATTAATTTATGTGGTTAGCTGAAAAGCGATTGAAATTATATTGGAAAATAAATGATTATATAGAGGCAAACTATCATTCAGCTATGTACTAGACTCTAAGTATATATCTTAAGCTAACTCCCACACATCCCTCATTAAAACTTCCTCATTTCTCAGCTACTTTATAGACTTATCCGGCAGTTCCTCTAAGATTACCGCCATCCCAATAAGGAAATCGACACTCGAGCCATCATTTGTCAAACTCTTCACTGCTCTTAAGTAGCTGCACTGACACTGATTGAGATGACCACTCCAAAACGACCTCCACAAAGCCCCTGCAATCTTTCTACCCCAACTGCCCCCACACGACTTGGAAAACTGGTTTCCATGTCCGAGAATAAAACCAACTTTGACATACAATTGCATACAGAAAAAACTTCTTTCTCACTCTCAATAAATTGTATATTTCTCGTTATTTATTTACCCATATGTGAGCTATGCTAAATCGGGCGATAAAGTCTAGCAGTGTGTAGTGTTGAGATAGCTTCTTGTTCGATCCCCCTTGAGTATGGTTCGAGCTGTTGTCGTTGAAAGCAATTTGGCTTAAACAATGCAAGAAGCAAGTCAAGCCCAAGCAATTTATGGCCATGGAGTGCTTTGCATAAGAGCCCAAGTACCTCCTCTTCCTTCCATGCCCCCTTTTTCAGCTGCAACTCAATTACTGGGGGCCATCGGAGTCATAACTATAAGCTGTTGTTGACTTCTAAAATGGCTATTCAAAAACATAACCCCCCGGCTTGGGATGGCAAAAAGAGGGAGGCGATTTGACAACAAAGAACGGGAAAACATGGAGAATTTGAGGGGAGAAACTCAGATACTTATGTCAGGAAAAAGAAGTGAGAGTAACTATGAAGAAAGTTAATGAAAAAGGCTTTCCCTTTGATTGGTTTTTGAAGACAATTTTAGTTTTAAAATTTCATAAATATTTGATTTATTAGTTTTTAAATCAACTTTCACAAAGAAATATGAATTATGAAAAACTTATTAAAATATTTTCCTGATTTTCCAGCTTTTCTCTCTCTGCATCCCCCAACAAAGAGGACTCTGCAGTGGCCTTGTTTTTGGTGTTGTCTCTATATAAGTGAACTGGAAATATGATTATGATGGCGATGGCGATGGCGATGCTGATGCTGATGCTAATGCCGGTTGACAGAGCCAGACACACCGAAAGAGCCAGGCGATTGCATACAAATGACACTCACTGTACACAGTGATTTGCATAAAATGGCGCCAGCCTTAATAGTTTTTGATAAATTGTTGTCAATCTAAGAAGAGAAACAGCCACTCCCCTCTCAACCCAAAAAAGAAACAACCACAAAGTTGTTAACAGAAAACTTATTTAATTAAATGCGTGGAGGAAAAGTTTCTTCTGTGCAACGTCGAAGTTGCAGTTGCAGTTGCAAAAGTGGCATTGCATTAATGAGTTGCATATGCAAACATCAAACTTTGCAATCAAAATCAATGTCAGCGCCAGACACGACGACAGCGACGACAAATTGTGGGCAACCAAGTTCCAGATCAAAGGCCAGCGATATTGCGTTGATGTACAGACAGGTAGAGTTGAGTGGCATTGAGTGGGTTCAATAGCCTAGAGCCCAGCCCGCCCATGGTATCTGTTGGTCGGGGGGGCGTGGCCAGTCAGGCGTGCCAAAGGCAAAAATAGCAAAAAGCAAAGTGGCTCCTGGAAATGTTCGTTAATGTCTGCGACATCTAATTAGAGAACAAATAACGAGGCGACACCGAAGGCGGGCAAAAATAAATAATCAAAAATGCAAAAGGTACTTGGAAAAGTGGGTTGTTTAGGGAAGGCAGACCTCTGCCAATGAAGTAGGGAAATTGTTTGGTTAACAATCCCCTATTAGGATAATTATGTTTACTTAGAAGTTATATATCAAAAGAGGCCAGAAATAGTCTAATAAGCAAGAGGTATGACTATAATTTCATACATTGTTTGGGCTCATAACTAAACCCACTTACTAGCTCACCTTAATAACCCACTTAAAGTCCTTCAAAATGTTCAATAAACAAACAAATGAAGCAAATTCAATGGACTTTGTATATGTTTACGGAAAGTTCTTTCCCAGAATTCAATTTCTCGAAACTCGCTGCTGTTTCTAAGACTTAAATTGACCCAATTTATTATGGCTAATAGTTTACAATCTGTGCCAATAATCCGCTCGTTTCTAACACCATAACACAGTGGCCCAACCTATTCATTACCTCAAAAAACAGACCGGCAATTACCCCCGCGGAGAAAACCGTTGACACAAGCCAAAAAGCAAATGATATGACGAGCACTTTCCAAATTTCTTGTTAATGACGTAATTACCTTCAGTCGACCAAAACAAAAGCAAAACCAAAACCAAAGGCTGAAGGCAGAAGGCGAAAGAGAAGAGGAAAAGTGGAAAAGCGCGAGACAGGCGTGAAAATCGTGAAGGAGGCGAAGCAGATTCTGTGGCAGGCCACACGACGTATACGTGACATTTTGGCCACGACACACGGCGAATCACACATCCAAACAGATGTGGGCAGGAAAATAGGGGTAGTAAAAGGTATTTTACGATCTTATTAGTTAGAAATTATTAAGATTATATAAAAATAAATGAAGTGAAGGAAAAATAAGACTTTTTACAGAGGTAATTTGGCTTAAAAATACTTTGAAAAAGAAAGAAATATTAAAATAAATATTAAAACATTTTTCTACATTTTAAAATGCCACCAAAGTCATTGATCTATTTTTACATTTCAAACATAATATCTTAGTAATAACCCTATATTTTCATACACCTCTGTTCCTATATATTCCTCCCCCTTTTCTCCACCCCCTGGCTTATAGCCAACTTGCACACATTCTCTGATTCGATGCAAGGGAAAATAGAATGCTGAGTAAAAAAAAAAAGATTTGAAAAAAGAACAGAAAAACAAATAAGGAAAAGCCAAACTGTTGCTAGCAAAAATATTTTGACACTTCTCGGCGACAAGCAGCTGACTAATTGCGAGAGTTTTGCTCTTTTGGAGAATGCCAGAATCGCCGAAGAAAATCTCTAAAAATAGCAGGAGATTCGAGCAAAATGCAGCAGCGACAGCTGACGGAACTGAAAGGCCAAGAATGCCCGATGATTAAATGGCTTATAAATGACGCGCGGCGCAAACTTCCAGGCAGCCAAATAAAAATATGTTCTTGGTCCAAAAATAAGGCGAGAAATGACCAGAAAAAGAGTGATAAGTGTGGGAAATAGAAGGAAAATCCAATCGATTTGCCAGCTTTCTTTTACCTAATGACCTCCATGAACTCGACTGCAAAACGAATTTTAACTTTAATCAATATTAAATTCTATATAAATTCAATTTGTTTTGCGGTTTGTTAATCCGCAGGCAAGTGTCCGTTTAATTAAAATGCATTTTTAACTAATTAAAAGCAGAGTAATGGAACTTCCAAAGCGGATAAAGCTTAAATTAATGGAAAAAAAATAATTAAGAGCTGAAAAACTAACAGCATAAAAACTAAAATAAATATTAAATGTATTGGAAAACTACGCAAATTACTTAAATCATTAGCCATGATATTAAAACCTTCATTAAAACACATTTTTAAATGCCCATTTTCACGCTAGCATAAATAACCATTCACGCTGGCCTTAACCCTTTGCCGGCCCAGCTTTCTACGCCTTTGGCAGCCCCATCCATCAGCGGGGCCATAAAGCACGCATCATTTATTCACCAGGCAAATAATAAAATTAAAAAACCATCAAAAACACACAGTCTCGAAAATGCGTGATTATTTAGATTTTGAAAAGTATTCAAGCTCCCCGCCCGAGGGCAAACACCAAGTTTATTACCATATAGAACTATTTTTTATCGCCGGGCGGCCATCAAATCTAATCAAATTAAAGACGGAGAAAGGGAGAGTTTCCTTTGGAAAAGATGGGGCGTAATGGATAAGAAAAGTGGGTAGAAAATTAGTCAACCAGTTGCATGTTTTCGTAATGGAAAAATACGTTTACATATATATATATTTTCTTGCTTGAGTGTATTGGCCACCTGTTTTAATAGTTTTTGCACACGGCAGCAGCAGCAGCAGCAGCAGCGGCAGCTTTCTGACTGGAGTTGCGTGCTCACGAATCGTTCATCTGAAAGTTGCCAAAAAGCAGAAAACTTGGCCGAAAAGAGCCACCACCTGCCAAATCCAAGCTTAATTAAAATTGAAATGTTAATTTTTAGAGAAGAAACTGAGAGAGAAAAACAAAAGCAGAAACAGCTGGAGTAGTTAATTAGGTAAAAGGTAAATTTATATTTTTTCATTTAACTTTAATTCCACCTAATCTAATATTTATTAAATTATTATTAATTGCTGAGAGAGATGTAAAAAGTTAATTACACTTATGACCTACTTTAGAAAAAACTAATATGGGATTAAATTAAAAACATGCTGATAAGCAAAGTGTAGGTTGGCTTGAAAAAGATAAGAAAATGAGGAAAATCAAATCTCTGGGCTACAAAAAACAGTTTAAAAACGCTTTTTATATTAAGTAAGAGTTTATATTTGCGCTCAATAAAGTATTTTATGACATAAAGAACGTTTAAATTTGAGTTATATATTTTTTAAATATTTTTAAAAAACGCAAAATAGTCAATTTTTTACCACAAAACCTGCCATTTATCTTTCTGTATTACTTCCAATGGCTCTAAAACCTCATATTTTCCTTAATTAACTTGAAAAGTGCATCTGGTCAGTAGATTTCAATATTGGCCGTAAATCTAAGTTGCTTTTCCATTATAAAACCGTCATAACTATCTAATTGATTTAGCCATCGGTTGCCAGCCTCAAAATTTAATCAGTTTGACATTGTATTTGGCGTTGCAAAGGCGGCTTTCATAATTAGACAAACTAAACTAAACTAAAGGCGACTTGCGGGGAAATAATTAAATTGTATTTAGCCCAAAAGCAACACCAAAACTAGTTGGCCACAATCTGAGCGAGCTGCACTAATAAATCAAACCGAGATAGAAGCCGATACTCCATAATGAGTTTCGGATGCGTTTGTTTCATGTTTGTTTTCGAGATAGACCAGAGGTTGGTCGGGGGCAGTGGCTTATCGCTCGCCTCCATAAAGCATAATGTCTGATTAAATAAATGATTTCGATTTGGTTCGAGACTTGGGAAACTCAGGCCTGGGCCTGGGGACATGACGTCAGTCGGGGCGGCCATCGTCTTGGGTTCAATGTTCTCTAATAAACAAAAATAAAATTCAATTCGACTTGAATTAATATCAATTGAGGAAGGAGAAACGGGTTCGAGTTCTCAAAGAGAAAGAGAGAGGGGTCTAAATGGCAGAGAGAGGAGCAGAGACCGAACTGGATTGCACAATTTTTCAATTAAATGCAGTTTCTGCTTCTGGCAGTTGCATTTATATAACTCTTCTCTTTTATTTCTCCTCTGGCCGTGTCAAAATATTTACGCTTAATTTTAATAAAATTTACTTTGATGCCTGCCATTCTCTCCTTTGCTCTGTATTTGTATTGCATTTTAAACAGAGACTCCGGCCGCATATTTTAAAATATGCATTTATTTATTTGCTTTTTTAAGGCACTCGGCATTGGGTGTATATGTGCATTTTTTGTGAATTTTTCAAGTGTATATAAAGCTGAAAAGGATGAACGGCAGGAAGTTGGAGATTTGTGTGTGTGCTGGAATTTAAATTGAGAGCTGAATTTATGGGAAATTCCTTTTTTTTTTTAATTCCGTCAATATATGCGAGAGCAGAAAGAGGGAAATGCAAATAAATTATTGACAACTCTCAGGGAAATATTTAAGACTTTTAAGGATTAAAAAAACCTGCTTTTGGGTATAAAATATATGTTTATCAAGAAATATTTTATATAAATAAGAATAATGAATATTCTTATAACCTCTTCCTAAGAAACTACACTATGATTCACAGCTAAAACTTTTCCCTAACTTTTCCCGAACTCTCCCAACTTGTTTATATTTTTAAAGACTATCAAAAAAATAAACAAACGCCTTTATGGCATTCCGCTTAACTAAAAATAAACCCAAGCAACCATAACAAATGCCAATTAAAGCCAAATCGATATAAATAATTTATAAAAAAATGAAGAATCATTTCTGTGTGTGTTTATAACCAAAAGAATGCCCCTTGGGGCAGGCAATCTAATGCTCAAACTGATCAAACAAAAGAGATATAGTCATGTTCTTGGGGGGATTATTTATGATGTGTATATATACGCACCGGCACCAAAATTATTGTTGTTAATTTTAGTGGGCTGACTGATTAGTTCGGCCATGTTGCTGCTGCTTTTCAAGACGTAGTCGAAGGCGCTCTCTTAGTTTTAGTTTATACCAAAGTTAGTCAGTTGATTATTTAGTCGGGCTAACAGACACGTTTATGGCACGCATTTCTTTGGTTTATCTGCGGGGTACTCGTAAATTTCACTGGCTTTTGAAATCCGATGGAGATATATGAACTCCAAACACACAAACACTCACACAGGCTCACTCTCTCGAACAAGATATATGGGTTTATCAATTCTGGTTTTTTATCAGACGACGACGCCGAAGTTGCAAGTAAACGAGGTCAAATATTATCTGCAGACAAAACAACAATAAATCTAGCGACCACAGACAACAACAAGCACCACAGAAAAAGTTTGCCGCTTGAAAGACACTTTCTTGCTGTTGTTGTTGTTGTTGTTGTTGTGGGCTTTGACTTTTCCTGGGGTGGCTGATTGTTAGGGGTGGTTGTTGATTTTTATGATTTTCATAAGGTTTTCAGGTTCAACTTAGGAACTTAAAAAGTGCAGAAATAAAGGTAACAGAAACACTTTCTCACAGAAAGTTTCACGCATGTTTAGTAGTTTTTTTTTATTTTATTAATAAATTATAAAAATAACCATATTATAAAAATATTTATCAAAAAATCACTTCAATGTTTTTACTCAAATTTTGCAATAGTTTTTTATATTTTTTGGTTTTAACTTCTCACTAATTCTTCCAAAATCAAAAATAAACAGATAAATATCGTAAAAGTTGTCACTCTTCAGCTTTTCATAGTTAACAATCTTTCAAAAACTTGATTTTTTTGAGCACATTTACACTTTTGTTCTTTGTTAAACTTTTAAATCATAAAGAACTGAGTTTTAAATAACTTCATAAATCATAAATAATCGTAAGCAAAGCCACAGTTTTACACACACTTTTTTTCAGGCAAAGTTTCGCAATTTTCTGGGTGTTATTTTCGGGATCTTTTAGCCGGGACGCACAACCTGCCGCTTTGGGTTTCGCACACGAAATGAGGTCAACGAGAAACGGGACAAAGGACGTCGACTGCGGAGCGGCAGCGATGTCGGCGTCGACGTTGGCGTTTTTACGTTACGCCTGGCGATGAAGAAGAAGAAGCGGTAAAAGTAGCGCAAGGGCGACCAAAAAGTGGGCGGTGGGTGGTTAGTACACTCTCTTTCAGAGAAACTAGAAGCCGGCTTGTGGAACCTAAGAGAGAGAAAACTGCTCTTAAGGGGGTTGCAAAATATCCTGTCTTACACGGCGAATACGCAATATTACATGATTTAGGACTGGCAGGGTGAGGGCAGGTCGCGACTCACCAAAGGGGTGGCAAAAATCAAAGGCTATGGGGTGCCTTAGCCTATAGCTGGGTCAAAGGCAAATCTCGTTAAGAGATCGAAAAAGCAAGCGACTGCAGCTCGAGCTGTGCAGTTTGAGAGCCACTGCAATTGGCAGGCATTTGCGTCACACTTTTCCGGTGATGCATGCAAATTGCTCGCAAAAGCAGAGGGAAAACATCTTAAGTCAGCTGATGGAAATCGAAGCTGCGCCTCGGCTTGTGATTTATAGGAATTCTAGATAAAGTGACGACAGGCCTTAGTGATTATATTTAATAGGTTTATTTTTCATGCTTTTTTCTTTCTCTTCTCTATGGGCAGTTTTCATTCAGCTTCTGCGGTCGCAGACACAAGTTCATTATCACGATTATCTCGCATTGCCGCCAAATGTTTACACTTCAAAGTCACGCACCGCCTTGAACTCGAACGAATTATGATACAAATTTATCTTTGGTACAGTGGGTGACTGTCGAGGAAGTTTTCATTTGAAGACATTAAAAATAAATAATAATTATTATATAAAAACTTGCTCTTAATACTTTATATTTGATTTAGTCATTTAGCTTAAAACGTATCAAAAATCAAATAATTCATGACTATAAACCATTAGCACATCTTAGGAAAGTGCTAATTGATATGCAATCGTGCTCCGGGCAATTTGCTTCATTATTATTTCTCAGCAATCAAAGCTTTCTTTGCCAGCGACCACTGTATTTAAGTTTATTATGAATTGGACCTCGTTTAACAGTGCGAATCGTAATTGCCAAAAAGAGAGGAAACAAACCCGAAGATAGCAATAACAATAAACTGCTCTGGCTCGAAAATAACCTTCAGTTTTGGTTTCCTTCTCGCAGCTGAACGCACTTCAACCCGTGCAAAGCCTCGCAAATAAGCGGAATTCAAATAAATGTGGGGGTGCTGGTCCCGAAGGGGTTAAGCCAAGAGGGTTAAGGGGCCGACCAACTCGGACTTCTAATTGAAACTAGAGACCGCATTTCGCATTTGGGGTGCGCACTTCGCGGCTCCGGCTGCTCAAATAGCAAACAATTCAAATAAACAAACACACACACGAGGCAAATAAATAAATAAGCTACACACACGGCACACACACAGCAGCAGCAGCAGCAGCAACAACAACAATAGGGATAAGGGTACACAAATTATTAAAAATGATTATTATATTTATTGCGGGCCATTATTGTTGTTGTTGCTGTTGCCTGTTTGTTATTTAAGCTGTGATTTATGAGGCTGCGACAAAAATCCAAAAAAAACCAGCCACCAGCAATGTGACGTACAATATTTGCAGTTTGAAAGCCACTGGCGAGCGACAGAGAGCGGTAGATGGCGCGCGAAAGAGACGGGGATAGAGGGAGCGAGCGAGAGCGAAACGTCAGCCGCGGCGAACGTTCGATTATGAACTAAAAACACAACAGCAACATGAAAGGCACGACAGCAACACCAAGCAACACAGCAGCAACATCACAGAGACACCTTAGCAACATGGCAGCAGCAACATTGCAGTGCCAGCAACAAATGCAGCTTAGCAACATGCAGCGGAACAGCAGCATTTGCAGTAGCAGCTACGCTGGCAGCTACGTCGTGGTGAGTTTTCCATGACGATTTTCGCTACTATGAAAATTCATTGAGGCAAAAAAGAGGAAAATAAAACGAAAAGCGCAGCCGGCAAAGTTTGAACAGCTGAAGACGAGCTTTGCGTTCCGGTTTAATTCGCTTCGTTCGGCTTACGTCACAAGCAGAAATTCGGAGAACCAAGAATCGAAGCCATAAATGCACTGAGAGAAATATAGAACATTAAGATAGATTTCATAATTATAAAATCCATTTATTTATACTTTTAAAACCCTTTTCGTATATTTTTTAAACACTTTTTCTTTTACAGTAAATTAAACTTTGATTGATTGAAAAAAAGTCTTAAAAAAAAACGATAAAAATCTTTTATGTTTTTCTGCTTACTCAGCAGCCAAAACAAAGCACAACAAAACCAAAAAGTAAACAAAATAAAATAAGGAAAACAAAACAAAGGAAGGCAAATGAAAAGAAAAGAGAGGAAAGAGTGGAAAAGTGCTGATGTACGTTTTGGCTGCTACGAGGAAGTGTTGGCGAAAATAAATAATTTAAGAAGCAGCCAGGCAGGCCATTGTTTAATGCAGCAGTGGCCGAAAAGCATGAATCATCAGCCAAAAAAGTGAGAGAGAAGGGGCTAAGCGGGGCTAAGAGAGAGAGAGAGAGAGGGAGAGACAAGTGCAAAGGCATCCACAACAGAGAAACAGAGAGAGAAACGAGTATCCAATGAAGGAATGTGGCCACGCAACAAACAGAGGAGAGAATGGGACTCTCTCTCAAATAACTTAACTTCCACAACAACATTTTCACCACTCCATTTGAGAAGTGAAAGAGAGGGTAGATGTCAAGCGAAAGAGAGGCCAACAGATTGGGGCATCGCATATTTTGGTGCTCTATTTTAAATTATTAATGAGCGGCTTGTTCAGTTATTAAAAGCCTGGGAATATCACACAAGTCTCCCCAGAAAGAGAATCATTCTCTCTCGCCCACTCATCTCCATCCTTCTCTCTCCCTTTCTCTGGCCAATTCCCCAGCGAGCCAGTTTTCGGCGTAACAGGAGCTAAGCAAAAAGCTCAAATCGCCCACCAGCAAAAAATTTGATTAGGCTTAGACCTCGGTTTATTGGGCTTTGTTGGCAATAAAAAAAGGTAACAACTGCTTAATGCCTTTCCAAAAAGGAAACAAAATGCCTTTGAGTTAGGGGTAGGTTAGGTTTTCCAAAGGGTTTTCATGAAGAACCCATTTCTTTGATGGCCAATCAGATCTATCTCTTAATGGAAGTTGCTCTTCCATTTCTATCCTCTTTAACTTTTAAAAACGAAAATACACTTTGTGAAAAACTAGCCATGTTTTATAATAAAAATGCAATTTATTTTGATTAGTTACCTTTTTTCTAACATTTTTCATTTCGCAACACTTTTCCCCCCATGAAAAAACACATCGAAAGTCATGTAAACATGTCAAACCCTAGCGGCTAGCCACTTTCCACACCCTCGACGCCCGAACCCTTATCACAAGTTTTGCCGCAAAAAATATCAATCATTTCCACCGAGCTGACTTTTCACGCAGGACCTCTACGCTCTCCTCGCCGCCGTCCATTTCAATTACCCCCGAAAAACCGGGGGCTAATTTGCATTTGGATCGCCCTGAGGCCTGAAAAACCGTACCGCAAAAACCGCACCTGGAAAAACTTTTGCGGCTGCCATGCGAGGAAAAATAAATTTTGTAGTCATGGTTAGCTCTTGGTGCTCCTCTTCTTGTTGTTTGGGCCCGAAAGTGTTGCATTTGTTTAGGCCGCCGAGACACGCACTCTCCCTCCTTCATGATTTTCCCCAGGAAAATTGCTACCTCCTGCCTTTGGTTTGGTTTTTCCTGACTTTTCCCCCAGGTGACCAAAAGGCGGAGCAACAGTCACCGGTTGAGCAAACAACAGTAGGCTAAAAATTGCGTGTGAAATGGTTTTAACTTTTGCTTTTTATCTCCGCTGTTGCAATGGCACGTGAGGGTCCTTTGGCGTGGGGTCCTTAGAAGTTACGCATACGCCGTGTTAACCGATTCATGCTGCCAGTTACCAGTTTATTCTGCTTTTTATTTGTATATGTTCTTACTCAGCTGGAAAGCCGGAAAACTTTTCCAAACACTGAGGAAATGAATACGTAATAAGGAAGACTTTTGATATAAATTTGAATTTTTTCAAATTTTACAAACTGTAGTTTGGAAGTTTAGTTTAGTTTGGGAAAATATTTAGTATTAGTGAAGATATATGATTAGTTTTTCTTTTTGTATATCAAACTTTTAGATCATCATTTTCCCCCAGTGCAGCTGCGTGTTCTTAGACAGCTTTTCTCACTGTTTTCCCCCGCTTTTCATCTGCCAGGAACTCAACAAAAAGAAAATCTTCTTTTCCCTTGTTGTTTTAGTTGACATTTTATTTCTTACTCTGCGTAGGTAAATTTAATGGAAAACGACATGCCCCTCCTCCACTTCCTGTTATCCTTCCCAAACTTTCAGAATTCGAAATGAATTTTATTTGAAATCGAAACGGATTAAGGGCACCAGGAAAAATAAGCTCCTTCGATGAACTGCAGACTGGGCAGGCAATCAATTCGGATTCGAGGGCGTGTGTGAGAGCCTGTGTGAGAGCCAAAGAGGCGGGGCAAATGGACCAGGCAACTTAATTGACTTTTGAAGTGACTAACCATCAATCCTGCACCCAAATAGCCCTTCCCCCTAACATCGCATGTGTAACCCATAAAATCATTTAAATAATAAATGCTGCTGAAAGTTTATTCGGGCTAGCTTAGCATGTAATCAAAGTTGGGCTAATGAAAACATTTGCAAAATGTTTGCCCCAAATTTCCGCCTTCCTGCTTCCTCCTCCTGTATGTGTGTGTTTGTAAGTGTAAGTGTGTAAGTGTGTGGGTCCATAAAATCAATAAACTTAAATAACTACAAATAACTGAGAAATTGGGCCACAGACCAGGGAGAAAGATGGGGAGGGGACTGGCAGCCAAATGCAATTACCTCCCTCGTAATCCGCCTTTTCCACAGGATTTCGGTGAGCGAGATGAGCTGCAATTTCCCACACGTTCAGCTGGCTCTCTCTTTTTCATCCTGCCAACCAATATATATATATAGAGGGAGAAACATATTTGCTAATGAGATGGATTAAAGACCAAAAAGTTGTGGATAAAGTTGACCAGCCAACCTCCCTCGCACTGGAAAAACCGCAATAATAATTCATGTTTATGTCAGGCAAATAAATATGCTAAACATTGTTTGCTTGTGTTTGTTGTGGTTTAGTTTTGGCTTTGCGAGGGAGCCGAGGAAGGAAATTGACAATTTCCTGTGGGGAGAGAGTTTCAGCGCAGGGCATTAAATCCGATTTGAATGCGTTTGTGGGAAATATAAACCAATTAAAGGCATCAAATTGGATTAAAAAAGAACACAAAAAGGTTGGAAAAGGTTATTATAGATGAATAAGGGTTTAAATTTATTGTTTTCAATGCAAAGATAGAGTAGCGCTGCCTTAATCCAACCCATAACAGCTTAAAACTTCACACATTCCCTGGAATTGCCATAAAATCCCAGCACCCTTGAGATCATTAAAGCCCAAGCAACTCAATCGCAAAGGATAATTAAAATTCCCCCTCGACAAAGTCGGTTTATAATGTCATAACATTCGGAATACGCCATATATTCCGCACATTGATTTCCTGCCCTCGATTCCCTTGCCAAGAGCCTCTAACATTTCCCTCTTGAAACCAGCCAATCGACCATGAACTGGCCCCTCTTCTATATAGGGGAACTTCTCTCCCCCTTCCCCTCCCCCTCCCTTCCATATTCCGGCGGCAATCAACAATGAGCGGAGCACAAACTTCCGGTCTCACTTTCATTCAATTCTCTGCCCTGCACTTTATTGCAATAAAAAAAGAGAAAAAGAACAGAAAAAAAATCGCATAAAATGCAAAACGTTCTCGCTTCTAGTAAAAAGGTCTATAAACATTTTGAGTCATCAACTTGGCTGGTTTTTCTTTTTTTTCTTTTCGGCCGCGAGCAGAGTGAGAACCAATTTACAGCTATGCCCAAAAAGAAAACAAAATTAAAGCAAACAAACAGCACGCACAAGCATTTAATGGAGGCCAGAAGCGAGGGAAAATCGCATCTCTATGTGGATGATGGAAAAATAGGAGGAAGAAGCTCGCATGTGTGAGTTTTCTGCAGCGAATCGAATCGGAATAAAAATGGTGGGAGGGGGACAGGCGGGGTAAGTAAAAACGGAAATCATTTGCCGTGGAAAGTGGCAAGTGTCTCAAGTGCTTTAATTGCCCGCAATCCGACAGATAGTTTCCATTTGCACACAAAACTAATTTGAAGAGGGCACAGCCCTCGAGTGGAATTAAATATATGAAAAATAGATGGGGAAAAGTGCTTGATGAATGTCTCAAGTGCTGATATGTCAGGCTAATTTGTGATATATAAAATGAAAGAGAACGAAAAACTATTAAATTGTTTAGAAATATCAACAAATATTAACTAAACCCAACGGAAATTAGCATATAAATTGCCTGAAAACTAATTAGCCCACCAACAATTTTTGCCTGCCAAAATCTAATACGAAGTCCAGGCAAATATTGCATAATTTCATTAGACAGGCAAACAAAGTTTGAAAGGGATTTTTTAGTTGGAAATTTTCTATATAATTTAATTGCCTGCAAAGATCTGCAAACATAATTTGGGCAACTTTTTTGGCTCTGGCTCTGGCTTGTCTTGCGGACTAGTCTAAAGTTGAGTTGAGTTCAGTTTTAAATTTGCATAATTAGACAAAAGACTTTGGCTGGATAGTTATCCAAAGTCCTTGCAAGGAAATGAACTTCCTTTTTCTCTCTATTCTCCACTCTCCACCACTCCACTCTCCACTTCAAACATTTTCCATTTTGCATTCTGTTTATTTTGCGATTGAAGATGCAACTTTTGTGGCCAACAAATCTTTTTTGTTTCTTTCGGAGCAGAACTGCAGTTTGTTATTTATTTATTTGGCTTTCTGCTAGCTCTTTTGGCTAACACAAAACTTGGCTGACTGCAGGAATTATGTATTCCTCGCAAGTTATGAAATTTATTAGCCTCAAACGCAACACGCTCATATCTCTAGTTTTAATTGGAAGTTGTTGCTGGCCATTAAAACAAATTTCCCTCAAAACACCAAATTTCTCGGAATATCTCGTATGAGTGTGTTTGCTTTGCTTTGTCGTTTTATTTTGATTAATGGAGATTCGAGAACAAAACCTAAACATTTCATGAGTTTCCTAAGGGGAAGGGGAGGTTGAACAGCGGGAGTTTTCAGGTTGATTAAGCCTCCTTAGGAGAAATGTTTGGCTGCGATTTAATTAAGTTATTTCAGGTTAATTACAAAGCAAACTTTGAGGTGATGTCATCAATGCAAAGGCCATTGATTTCATTCCCGAAGACACTCGAATTCATTTAGCTGGCAGTTCGTTTGCCAGAAGTTAATTAAGCAACCGAAGATGAAAGACGTAAGTAATTCTTCATTTTCCTTTATGCATTTTCCAGGGAATTTTATCTGGCCATTCAACGGCAAAAGGGAAAACCTGCAGGAAAATGAAATAAAAACAGGACATGCAACCATGGCAATTCTTTTACCAGGCGGTAGGCAAATTAAAACGCTTCGCAATGCACAAAAGGGTTAAATGGCTTAACTGCTGGGCGGTAGGCGGTAGGCGGTAGGGGGTGTGGCCATTGTACAGGCCAATAAAACTACGTGAGTAATGTGGCAAATGGCGGCAGTCGAGCGGGTTGCAGGTCATAAATTGATTGAAGGGAAAAGGAAAAATTGATATAGCAAAAGGAAGTGCAAGGAAAAAAATGCAAGGAACTACACAGAAAGAAACTTTACAGCTCTTAAGACTTACTTTAAAAATGATTAAAAATTAATTTCAGATTTTGTAAGCTTAATTCCGTTATAATTTACCCTTCCCTGCAGATCAAAAAGACCCTCAGGCTGTTGGAAAAGCGAGAACAAGACAATAACAACGACTGGCCAACACCAAACTGAGCCCACGTGGCGTATGAGTGACGTGAATTTATGTAAGCTGTCTGTGGCAGGAAAAGCGGCAAGGAGAGAGAGAGATAGAGGGGAACAACGAAGGAAAACTGCTTAACTTGCCACACGTTCTAATCAGTGAATGCAACTGCAAACATTTTGTTTGCCTGCTGCCCAAAGTTACCTCACCCGAGGAGCGAAGTGAAGTGCAGAGTGGAAAACCGGTTTCAGTTGCAGTTGTTCACCTTCAGCGTCCTTTAAGCCAGTCAAAGGGGAGAGTGATAGAGCGGGGGGGAGGGGGAGGGTAGCTTTATACTGGTTGTTATGCGGACGGACAGGGGGAGGGCCATCGGCCCAGCCAATGTTGCATGCCACACAAAACCAAACCAAAGTACACCAACACACACACACAAAACGAACTGAGAACTGAGAACTGGGAACTGGGAACCGACAACCGAACCCAAACAACAACGGCGAGAACAACAAAAATAAACCCAACGAGAAGAACAACAAGAAGTGTTTGGAATGCACAATTGAAATTGAGATTTATGTGGCCATCAGATACCCTGTAAACATGGCTAAGGGCAAGGT
Source organism: Drosophila eugracilis (assembly GCF_018153835.1). Lineage (NCBI taxonomy): Eukaryota > Metazoa > Arthropoda > Insecta > Diptera > Drosophilidae > Drosophila > Drosophila eugracilis. The sequence continues at coordinate 3,640,013 of NW_024572964.1, read as the reverse complement.
GGCAAAGGGTTAGGATCAAAGGTGGAAAGTGTAGGATTCTTGTAAAAGTAGACAGGAAACTATTCTGTTTAAAAATTCTATAAAAATAATCTGTATAATCTGTATAAAATCAAGTAAGAAAATTACTATAAAAAACTGTTTTATTCATTAAATAAATAATTTAAAAGTAAACTTTATAAACCCCCCCTTAACTCTCCACAAAAAACCCAAACCAATGCCATGCATTTCATGTGGCATCTAATTTAAACCCAGATTTAAGTTTGATAAATAAATTATTTGTGGCACCTCTGACTGCACATACATTTTGCAATTTATTTATTTATTTTTCTTTTAAAAAAACCTCCTCCACGCCCCTGCTGATGTCACCCCCCTTTGAAAAATGCAGCTACCCTGCAAGTCACAAATCAGCGACTGCATTGGCCAAATGCCTGGCATGCTGCTGCTGCTGCTGCTGTTGGTAACTGCTGGCGCACAGCTTGGAAAACTCACAGCTTCGGAGGGGGGAAATAGAGGTGGAGAGGAGAGGGCACAACTGAGGCATGAGGCACAGCTGGGATCACTATGTATGTGGGTAAACCAGTTGAGTGGCAGGCTGCTGGCGATTCTCATTCCGCTTCCAATTCCAAACTCCCAAATCGGTGACACAACAACAATAAAGCACTCTCGTTGCTTGATGGAAAGGCGGAAAGGAAAGGGAAACGTTGGAGAGCGGAAAATGGGTGGCAAGGTGGGGGGTGGTGGAAGAAAAAGAAGCGAGCTACAGCGTCGGCAATTACAATTCAATTAATGCGCTTAGTGCGATTCTTCTTCGCCTTCATTTCTGCATTCTTCGCCTACTTATGCCCACTTATACTTCTTTTCTTCCACAGTATAGTAAACACATGATAAGAACCGGGAAAATTGCTCAAGGAGATGGGAAAGGGGGTGTGGTTGGGGAGGCGGAAAAGGGTTGGGTTGGAGTCCAAGAACTTGGAAATTTAATCGCTGCCGCACAAAGTTAAACGACCGCGCAAGTTGCTTAAGAAGCAAGGCGTAGACATGGAAAAGTGGGCAATGGGCGTTGGGTGGTGGGTTGGGGGGCGTGGCATTTGGCAGCCATCGTTGTAATCAGCTCATGTGTGAGCGTCTTGTTTTCGCCAAGAGGCCAGACAAATATTAACCCCTTGTAAGCCAGGGCCAGTGAATTTAAAAACAACAGTTTGAAATCCTTCGAAAATATAAGTCAACATAAAACTGTAGAAATGGCTTCAAAACCCTTTTACTATTAAAAATATTCAAAATTATTCCCTGAAATATTATTTTAGAAATAAACTCTTAAAATTCCCATAACTTAAGGTTAAGAAAACCCACTTCCTTCGCTCATTTTACCCATTTCATTCGAGCCCTTAACTTCCAGTTAACATTGCATCCTTATAGGTGCCTGCCTACCTAGCTTCGTCGCTTTGCCTCACGTCATGGGTGTTGTTTTTCAGGTTGTTAAGGGGGGCGTAGAAAGGGGTCTTTGTTCGTACAAGAAAAGCCAGCGATTGCACAATGAACGGTTTTAAATTGCATTTCATTTAATTAAGCTGAAGGCATAAAAGGAGAAATTGAGACAGGCAGCGGGAGGCGGGAAGTATTCTTGAGAAGTTTTCCTTATTTTCTTTAAACAAGAGAAGTTCCACAACTTCTTGCTTGGCTCTGCTGAAGATTTGTTTTGTGGGATCACTGAATTTGCTTTGGACTGAGTTTTTCGGGGGAAAACAAAATGAAAACTTTGATAAGAAGCAGGTAAAATCAACAATGAATTAAGAATGCAAGAAAAGAAATCATTTTCGAGCTTTCTTTTTAAAAATAAGTTGGTAATGAAAAGAGTGCTTGGATCTTGATTATTTATTATGTAATGTGGAAAAACTTTCTTAGTTAGTGGTAAAAAATCTCCTAATGACACTTAAGTGCTATAAAATCATGTTAAATTAGTCTGTCTGCTGTTCTCTTCTAAATCTCACTAATTAGCAAACAAAATCATTTCCTCATCTCACTTAGCAAAGGAAAAACTTTGCACAAAAATCCTCGTGTTGTATTACACTTAAAGCAAATAGAAAAGCGAGCTTTTCCTCTCGTACCCTTAGTTTTTCTTTCATTTTTCCTCTGTTTTTTTCTCTCAAAGGTCACGTTAGACGAGACGAGTCTCTGAACTAGCATTAAAGTTACATAATAAAACTAATAATAATTATCAACGCCATTGTCGGGACATCAGCAGAAGAGCAGACCAAAACAAACATAGAAAGAGGCGAATAAAAAGCATAGAGAGGAGAATAGAAAGTGAAGTGTAGGTGGCGGGTGATAAATACACTGGCAAAAATGTAACTAAATTTATGAAAACACTAAACATGAAGCATAGGTCTACGTAATGAAAGTTATTGCTTGAAAAAGTTTTATTTTGATAATTTTCTACATATTTTCTTTCAGTGCAGCCACTAAACCTAACTTCTATGTTGTTATTGCTGCCTGGTGACACGGCCTGAAAGGACAACAACTAAAACAAGCGAACCGACAGCCGTTACACCATTTGCTTGTCGTTGAGGTCCCGGCAGAACTCCCTTTCCGATTTTTGCCTTTTCTCATCTCGCCTGACATGGCTGAGGCTGCTGCTGCTGGGGGTTCCGATTCCTGCCCATCATCATTGTCATTGTCTCCTAGCAACAACAACAACAACAAGAACAACAACAACAACCGGAGAATCAGCCACAATGAGCAGCGCAAATGGCAACCAGGACAATAAAATGTCATAATGAAAGTTTTCCTTTTTTTAATGGCACAAAAAGAGCGCAGAAGAAGGACATTTTGGAGAGTTATAAATGGGACAGACTAATGGGTTTGTTGACTGGTCTATATGGCAGCTATGGCCGACTATTAAATGGTGGTTTTGGTCTTATGTTTCTGGCCATGTTTGTCCTTGACAATGGTCTAGAAAAGCTTACCAGGAAGAATGGTTTATCTTGAGAGAGATGATGCAGTAGTTCTAATGCTTCGCGAGTTAGGAAACTTACCTGAAATTAAAGAAAGGGAAATATTATAGTTTAAATGGCTAAAAAGATTTAGAATTAATAACTGTTAACTACTATTCCCTAGTGCTTTTCCTTTATGAAGCTAACAAAAAACCAAAACAGAGACTGCCTTTCATCATAGCTAATTAAACTTCAAAGAGTGCCTTCCACTTCTTAATTAAAAACTTAAATGCGATTCGAAATTAAACAGCAATCACAATACATCATCCTTTGTTTTAATGCCATAACAGCAATCTGCTCCATTTATGTTCACACATTTCATTGGATTTTCTTTGTTTATGGAAATAATTTGTCATTGATAGCTTTTTATGGCTGAAACAGAAATGAAATTACTTAACCCTAATTAGTATTGGCATGACAGCAGTCGGTAACCGAAGAACTGCAACTGCTACTGTTAACTGTGAAAATGTTCGCAGTTGATTAATAATGAAAAGGCAGCCCAAAGTTTAGTCATGCAACACGACTTGCAGAAGTCTTCTTTCCACAGCTAACCTTCAGTTTTTGGCTCAGTTCGTCTTCGGTCTTCGGTTTTTCCATCTCGAGAGTGTTGGAGCCTCGAGTCTGGGGACTGCCTTCACATCAATTAGTGGTTTCATGTTGTGCATGACAGGCAAAGTTGCTCTCAAGATTTATATCAAGCATATGTATAACTTCCTCTCCTCTACGATTCGCAGCTATCTTATGCAATGCACTCGGAGGAATTTTATGGTCCAAAACTGCTTTTAAGATATTTTAGAGGGAATTTAAGGGATTACTCCAACAGTTTTCATGATTTTCAAGGAAGAAAACTTGTAAAAGCAGCTTCGAAACTAGCACGTAAGTTTTTTAAAGTGTAAAACTTGCATGTTGCCTTGCCACTCAAGGATTGCATTTTGCGCCTCAGACGAGGCTGTCGTTCATCAACGTCTTTCTGCAAGAAGCGCAGGTCTTCGTCTTCATTTTCATCTCAGGGATACCTATCCTGTTTGGTTTTTAGTTCTTTTTTTTTTTTTTGGGACTCACTGGCAGGTGTTGCTCGCTGTCTGCGATTCCACCTGATAGACAAAGTGTCAAATGAGTAATGCAAATTGCAGGCAAAGGCAGCCAAAGGAGCTGCCAAAGGACCTGCAGGATGCAAGTAACGAAGGGTTATGGAGCAGACATTTGCATATGTGTAGACCAAAGCTGCTTCGTCCTTTTGGCAATTTCAGGACTCGCTCGCAGTGCTCACTGGTTAGTTAGTCAGTCACTTTGGTAGCGTTTTGCAGCTGTCATGCATATGGAAGTAGGTCGTAAATCTCTGCCACTTTCGGCTGCCTGCAACACTGATTCCATTGCCTTTTGCATATTTGATGAATAAAAGGGGAGGGAGGAGGGAGGAGGAGGGGTGTGACACCCTTTTGATTAATAACTGCAAATTGCCATAATAGTTCACATGATTTGTTCACTCTTCTATTTACGTCTGTCTGTCTATGTAAGAGTCATGAGAAAATGCGAAATATGACGTTTGTATGGTGTGAAAATTAGGAAAGGCTTGCGATGCCACTTTGGGAAATAAATCAAATGCTTAGGAACCCAGTGAGAGATTTTTAGCCAAGTATCGGAAGTCGTTAATAGAGTTAGCAAGGCAATTACAAGGTGATTTCATAATGGTGATGGAAGATAAAAAGCTGAAAAACCTAACCAAGTTCTAGGAAAACTGATTTAAACTTTTTCACACTCATAATTCATTCTCAACCCTTTTACCTTTTTGTTATTTTATAATTTTCCTCTTCTCATTGTTATCTCACGTTCTTAAAACAATATTAAAATATATCTTTGCCCCATTACCTATTTACTTAACCATTTTTCTTATGAAAGAGATTTCCTTTCAGGTCATCTGCCTTCTGCTCTTTAAGCTGCAAAAACTGTGTCAGTTCAGTGGTTCAACATTGGCCCAATCGACCCACAATCCGCAAAACCTTCAACAGCCACAGCTCAACCTCAAGCCACCCTCCCACCCTGCCTATCCATTCAGCCATCCATCCATTCGGGCTTTCTCCTGGCTTGCCAATCATAATTGGTTGGACAATTTGCCTTGGGCAAACATTTACAACATTTTACATGTCGGACGGCTACCATGACCTCCTCTGCTGCCTCCCCGCCCCCTTTGACCCCTCTCTCGATACTTTTTAATTGAATAAAGTGCACTTTGAACCAGCCAACCCAAAACTGCCCAGGGGCTACACGCCCATCCAACTTGTGACACTTTCATTGTGCTGCAAATGTCCTGCAAAGGAGTAAAGCGAAAGCGTAACTGCAGAGAGAAAAGGATTTTCGATTAAGGTTTTAAATTATTAAAACAAATTTTGTAATTAAAATTAGCACAAATATTCTCACTAACAATCTTGAAACTTAAAAGTAAGACAATGCTTTAACGGATTCATAATTTTTACCAATTTTTTGAGAATATTTAACCGATAGTCCCTTTGAGACTTTAAAAACTAAGATCTTAAATGAATAATAATATAAAATATCAATCAAATTTCATAGAAAAGTAATAGACATTTTCCCTAAGTGTAAAGAAAAACAGTGAACGAAAGGCAAGACCAAATGAAGCATGAGAAGTGAGAGAATCGTGCGACAAGCAATTTTTCTGGTAATAAAAGTGCGCCAATAACCCACTGCACTTTGCACTACTCCGCCCCAAAGCCCTCCCACTTTGCCACATTGACGCCAACCTCTCCCCTCCCCCCTCCATCCTTTAAGGCCTACTCTCTACTTGATACACATAAAAAGCCAAGGAAAAGGAGGCGCTTAGATTGAGTTGTGTGTAGGCCACTCTCCTGATGGCCCCCTCACCCGTATCCACATTCATTTCTGTTAATTTATTGCCCTGTGATAGCCAAAAATGGCCAAAGGAGGGAAGGGATGAGGGGGCGGAAGCTGTCTAACTCGGGAGGAGGTGGGAGAGTGGGTGTTATGGGAGGAGGAAATAGAGGGCAGAGCAGGGGAAAACCATTGCACGTCGCAAGTGCCAATGCTTAAAACTTTTTGCTACGTGACTCGACAAGTGGCCAAGAAGTGGGATGAAGGCGTGAGCAGGCCAAAAGGGGGAGAATCTGGAGGTTCTGGCCAATACGTGGCTCAAATATGCACGCACGCACACCAAGGCAGATGCAGTGGGAGAAAAAGTTAAAAGAAATTAAACAGTAAATGTAAAAAAAAACACTTTTTAAGGAATTTTATGAAGAAACTTAATAAAAATGGAATTCCTTAGAATTAGGTCAGTTTTTCGGGTATTTATAGGCAAGTTTTACTGTGTTTTATATAAAAGGTTAATATTTTTCTGATAAACAACTTTATTTCCAGTGGCAAACTCCAGCAGACTGTTGCCATCTTCGTGCTTTCTTGTTCTTCTTCTATTTTTTTGGTCCGCCTAATTTCTTTCCCGCAGCATCGCCACCCCCCGCCACCCGCACTCACATAGACACACCCGCACGCACACACACATGCAGTTACACAGGAGACACCGACACGCATACATATACATAAAAATCAGGTCATGTTCGCTGCTCAAAGTAATGGAATTTGTAATGCGTTCTCCCCGCCTTTCCTACCCATCTTCCCCCTACACGCTCTCTCTCTCCCTCTCTCCATTTTCCACCCAAACAACCCCCCTTTGATTGCCGCGGAATGTCGTTTTGTGTGCTCGTCTTCGTCTTGGTTTTTCCTGGCTCCCTACAGCTTAACCCCCCTTCTTTTCCATACCCCTTCTGCCCTTCCGAAAAAAGCAGAAGCTTTTCCCCATTCGTGCCACTCTTTGCCCCGCGCTTGATTTTGCGTGCCCGTCGCTGCAAATTAACTTCTTCTTCTTCTTCTTCTTGGGCGGGAAAATGGAGTGGGTGGGGTGCACGCAGAGGAAGTGGGTCGCTATCTTAAGACACAGGAAAATTCGCCTGTCAATGCTCAAGTGGCAGGGCAAAGAGTGGAAACTTCAGTAGCTCCGCTTGTTTGCCATTATTAACAATCTTTGTTGCCATTTTCTGCGCAGACTTCCATGTGTTTCAGCCACCTTGCCACGCCTCTTATGGCCCCCTCCCTCCCCTTCTCCCTTCTCATACTCTCAAATGTATTCAATTAGTTAACTGAAGAAAAATTACATCATTAGCTGGGGGTTCGAGAGGAAGCAGAAGGAGCGAACAGGAAACGCTCGGGCGGTTTATTAAAATTAATAATTGTCCTGGCCTGGCATTAAAATGGAAATGGTGACAAGGGGGAGATGTCCTGGAGGATGTGGAAGGGGGATTCTATTTGTAATAATAATAGAAATTTAATGGACTCGACAATGATGAAAGGGAGTAGTGAAGTAAGCAGTTACATCTGTGATTTGCACAACAAAGACAGGAAGTAGAACTTGATTTTATTCGAATTTTCAAGGGTTTTCCATAATAAACAGAAAGAGGGACTTAAGAGCACTTTTAACTTTTCTGACTTTTACTTTACTTAAATCTCAAATCACTTTCCATTCCCTTAACCTTTAAATCACATTTTATTGATAGTTTATCAAACCAAACTCCATTCCATGGCTCCTCCCAATTTGCATTCCTCGCAACTTCATTATGGTTTCACTTCAAAGTTGATCAAGCCCAAGTTCTTGTCAACTTCAGCTGACTTTCATCATAATTTAATTAAATTGCGTGAATGAAAGGACTTGCCCCGCCCAACGCCCATCTTTTGTGGTATCCCGATGCCCGACAGTAAGTCCTAGTCAATCGAGCGACACAAGCTCTCGGCTGGGGCTCTTCATTATTTGGGTCATATTGGAGGGAAAATTGCGCACAAGAAAAAAGTTTTCAATTGGCCTAATGACGAGAAACTTCCTGGCACAAGCACTTGACTCTCGACTGGCTGGCAAATTGGCCAGCAAAATGAACAAAAAAAAACTAAGTAAAAGTCGATATACTACGACCACACCGCCCACCAACTCCGCCAATTGCATTCAAGTATACGGCGAAGTTTCGGCGTTTGGTAAAATGTTTTTTTTTTTTCAAAATACCAAATGCAAGTGCGGAAAGCACCAAGGAAATTAGGAAACCAAACAAGCAAACAAACAAACAAGCAAAACAACAAGAACCACCAGCCCAAAAACAAGCCGAAAAATGTTGCATTCCATTGCTGGGCAAAAAGTTTTCTATTTTCACACATTCGTTGGCCAAAATCCAAGAACTATAACCGAAATATGCAACTTATATGTATTTTTCTCATCTATATATCTATGGCCAATGTGGCATCAAAAAGCGCGCAAAGTGCTGGGAAAATTGTGGAAGAAGCTTGCCAAAAAAATATAAAAGAGTGATTGGAGTTTGTGGGTAGAAATCACTGGGATCTAGAACAACAATAAACCAAAAGCTTGTCTTATTATTTAAGTAAGAAATAAATCTGAAATGGGAATAGCTTTCTGAGTTATAACTTTAAAACTTAAGTACAAAAAACAAGTTTTGTTTACAGAAAATGCAACCAGAAAATCCTCTCTCTATGCATACTAAATCTGATTCCCTAAATCACTCTTCATAATTCAAGTTGATCCTTCCTCGCTTTATTTTCGATTCTTGGCATTCATCCCAATAAAGATTACTCTTTCCCGGTCATTAGGATTTGCTTTCGAAATGCAATATGCATGCCCCAAAGCCCCATCCTAAATCGGTCGAACCCAGAGCCCCAATGATGATCACACACCTCGAAAAGTGCCAGACAGAGTGCCACAGACGCATCTGCTTAGCATATCAATGCGGCGCGATTTGCATTTAGAGCTGCCACCAACAGATATTAACACCATTTCGGTGTGGGGGAGCCTCGAAAAAGTCTTAGGTGTTTGTTATTTATGCGTCTGTCCTGCACTAATTCCACTCGTACAGTGAAGCCACCTGGCAGGGGGATAGTCAGACAGACAGTGGACAAAGGTCAGTGAGCAGGCGGAGAGAGAAGTGTTGCTGGGATGGCCATGAAGTGAAGTGACAGTCTGCAGACTTAAACGGGCTTATCAGAAATTCTAATTGAAATCAACAAAAGAAAAACAAAGGCGAGGAAAGTGAAATATAAATTGAATTACATATTTTATGCAAACAAAGACAAGCGGACATCCCGGAACGTAGTAACCCTTTGCCCCCTGGCCCCTTAACCCCTTTCAGTGTGATTTGCCAAAAAGTTTTGCTTCGTGTCAACATGACGCCCCATGCGGTGTCGAAATCAAGACTGAAAGAAAATCTTTAAAAATATTAAGAAAATGTTTGAAAAATATTTAAATAATATTAGAATATAGTAAAGTATTAAACCCATTTGAGATCTTTAAATTGTTGACCTTGGAAAGGTTTTACCTAAGTCAACTTTCAAAGAAACTTCTTGACTGAATCCCAGATTTTCTCACAGTTTTTATACAAATTGCTGGTTTTTCCTTTGAAGAGAGTTGAAGTCAAAAGGCTACCCCTGGATTTGCCGGGTAAACTCCCCAATCCACTTCACAAAACCCTGCTTGGCCAACATGTGTCCTTGTTTATTAAATAGTTTCACTGCAAATCCTTTTGCCCACTTGCTTTGTGCCTTGTTGGAGGAGATTATTGCACATGTTGATCTCCCGGACAACTCTTCCATTCTTGTCCATCAATTAGTGTGGAGTGCAACTATTTTTATGGCTTACAGAGCAGTTTGCAACAAAGCCAGGGACTTTGTAGAATAGTTACTGGGATTAGTTGAGAGCTGTTTTTTGTTAACTGCAACTTGACAATGCTGCCACTTTGGGATTTCTGCTCACGTAGTTGACATAAATTGAAAGTGCAGAGGTAAAAGTAAATAGGAAAAGAAGAGAATCAAATTCCGATTGGAAAGCACTGGGAAAATCCAAGGAAAATAGTATTTATTTCTAAAGAATCAAAGAAGAAACCTGTTTGGGGGAAATTCCCCTTAACTTAGCACCAAATCCCTTCAAATCTCCGCTTTTATATGATAATTAGCCATGAGTTCTCAGCCGTCCGCCCATCTAGCAACACTTTTCACATATAGAAAAGAAATGAAGGCATAAATTAAATTAAATTCAAAAAATCAGATATATATCTGCATAATTTCAGAGACAACGTGAGGCGCCTTACAAAGCTCACAGCTCGATTTGCATAGAAGAGAAATAACAGCATAATAATCGAATCAAATCAAGTCGGAATGGAGTGCCAAATCAAATTAAATTTTCAGCTGCATATGGAAATATTTTACCCAACTAATTCAATTAACACAGCACAATGCAGAAAAGGGCAAAGATATATATATAGCAAGGATATATATGAAAGGATACTCCTTTTGTTCAGGTTGTGGGGAACCACGGCGAAAAGACGGTCGGGTCCTTGCCCTCGACTCGATCAATGGGCCACAGGACAAAGAGGGCCGAGGCCAAAAAGGAGCCGGACCAAGGTAAAATTTCCGTATACAAAACACGCGCCACATGTGCAACTGCTTTAGCTGCTTTGCCAAGGATGTGGCAGGATGAAGAGGCTGGCAGGGGGGCAGGATGCTGGTTGCTGCTTGCCAGGACGCTGATGGTGACTCAAGAGCACTAAGCTCCAAGCGGCAACATCCGTTTCATAAACGCAATAGTTAGAAACCAGAGACCTAAACCAACTTACAGTGGTTCTAAATAGTCTATGCCTGGGTGTTAAAAAGCCTAAATTAGGCTTAAAAAAGAAAATATCAAATAAAATCCTTTTCACATCTTTAAATTTACAAAATTGAAAAGCAAAGTCAGTCATTACAGGACTATGCAATCACCTTTGTTTAGTTTTCAGTGTAAAATGTTTACTCTTCATAAATTTAGCCATAACTCTGCCTCTCTGTTTGCCTAAACCTTGAACCACAGTGCAACTTCTTTTCACATCAGGCCAGAGGACCAAACGACCTGCCACACAAAACCTTGCCCAGGAGTCTGTGAACTCTCTGCTGGCTCAAGTTCCTGTGTGGCTGTGTGACAATTTTCCATGACCCCTTCCTGGCTTTTCCCTTCCCTGTTACCCTCCCCCCTCTCATTTTCCCCATCACCTTTTGTGTGCTATTTTCACGCTTTTACGCCGCAATTGTTGTGGCAACGTTGAACGTAGAAGGAACTGCATTGAAAGAGAACACACACAGAGAGAGAGAGAGAGAGCGACTTTGCCTAACCATATGAAAGAAATTATGACTTTAAAACTAACCTACAATTGCCCAGCAGTCGACAATTTGATGGAGTTTCCATTGTGGCAACAGTTTGAGAGCGATTGCGGCCAGGAAGTCTATTTAGGCCGGCGTCTATTGTGTGGAGGTCACTGAATTTGTGTGCTTTATGCCAAAAGTTCATGAACTTTTCGTAGATGGCAAACAAACAGTAAACCGAGAAACGAGCCAAGCCCCCAATCGAACGCCAAAAGGCGGGAAAACTCATTAACAAATTGCACTGAAAGTGTTTGGCTGTCAGGCCAATTTTCCCCACCTGACCATGACGTGAATAAGAGAGCAGTTTTCCTAGCCCACAAGAGACAATCGCAGAATACTCAGACATGCTCCACATTTGTCTCGGGTTAACATGTCACGAAGTCGCCACGTCACGAGTATGACAACATTGATGGGCATGCATGGGTATGGGAATGGGTTTGGGTTGGGTGATTCTAATGGAGGATGGGGGGATGCGAGGCACACACAGAGCGTGATGGAACACTTAGAAACCATTAATAACTGGGTTATGTAATCGAGACAAGAACCAACTGAATGACAGCCCAAGAGTTGGAGCCACGGAGCCATGGGTAGCGAAGCGAGGGAGGTCAAGAGAAAGCTGGCTGCGGTTGTCAATGAATGAATGAATGTGGAGCACTCAATTGTCAGTCTGCACTGAAAAGGCTTCCTTAGAAAATTACAGAAAGGTAATTATTAAATGGCGCCCAACTAGGGAGGGTTTCTAAGTTATGTAAATTTTAAATTATAAGAAAGATGAAGGTCTTACATGGAAAATTAATTACTTATTGGTAAAATATGGTTAAGAAATCAAACTTCGATCTGTTTCCTCTTAATTTTTAGTTATTTTTCTAGCTTATATTTCAATTTTCTTAAATTTGAATTCCCTTTTAAGCCCACCTTCTTCCTGTGCATCATTTACAAGGTTTCATAGTTACCCGCTGCAACAATGACTGACATTTGATTGCCACAGGAATACGGTTTGGCCATTTCAACTTCCCCCTTTCCGCATTCCACATTATTACGGCATAACAGGCGTTGCCCATAACTACGACAATTTCAATTTCAATTTCGATTGCCAAGCCAGAGAGTGTGACAAGTGTCGACCATTATCAAGTATACGCCACCTGATCACGACTGCAAGAGACACCCAACCAGCCCCCCCCCTGCATGACGCACGTGCGTCAATTGCCACCGAATTAATTGGGCGCACTCATGAGACTGTCAATTAGCAGAATCAAGCAAATTTATGGCCAACAGCAAAGCGAAATGTAACACAAAAAATCGAATCAAGAAATATCAAAAGATATATATATATATATACATCTGTCGTTCTGTCAATTTGTGAGGTCGAGCAGAAAACGCGTGGCCAGCCCATAAAAAAGATGCTAACAAAAAAATTGCCAGCGAAGAAATTTGATAGAATAGAAGGCGAGCCAAAAAGAAAATACTTTTGTGAAGAGCAAGAGAATGTCAAAAATTAGCAACGAAAATAAATGAGCCTCGAGAGATAGAAAAAGTCATTCTAAAGACAGAAAAGAAAACTTTTCGTGAAGTTTATTATTTTCCCCGCCTTTCCAACCAACTCTTTCTATACATTTTTTTAGCTTTGCTTGGCCAATTTCTGCCTTATCTCCGCTTCGGACAACAAAAGAAACCGGAGAAGTAAAATAAAAAAAGCTGAAGATTTATTTAAAAAACTTGTCGCTAATTTTGACAACAATTTGCAATTTGGGCCTCCTACTTCGCGGCAAAGTTTCGCTAAGGCATCTTAATGATGGCTAATTAAAAATCTCAACTGCCACAAACTGACTTTTTTGTATCTACTGGGCTAAAAATAAAAAAAAAACGCAAAATATAAAACCAGATAAGTCTGTCATGGCAATTAAACAAAATCATTTCGTGTTGTATCGCTTGTGTGTTTGTTTGGAAAACAAAAGATTGTTTCAGCCGCGTTTATAAATAGCCCGTTGAGAGGGCCAAAAATATCCCAAAGTATCTCGAAGATATGTGCTGCGGCATGCGGATAGACAGACAGCTAGTCAGACAAGTGCTTTTGTTATTTTCGAATGGAAATGGAAATGGAAATGCTCGAGCAGCAGCTGAAAGCAAAAGTTGCCCACGCATTTTCCAGGAAAAGCAGCAGGGAGCGGAGGGGGAGAAACATTTTCGGGGCTCTGGCGGAAAAGGAAGCCGCAAACAAATTACTGCCTCCCAATGACAGCTGTAGAGGAACAATTGCAACGACAAGCATCCCACAAAACGCTCGCCAGAACTGAGAAATCAAATTTTTCTATGCCAACGGAAAGTCAATAAATACTCAGCTATGTAAATACCCTAGGAAAAGTTAGGGGAGATACTAAATAAATATAATGAAAATGAAGAAGATTTTCGAGTTTGCTTATAGGAAAGATATAAGCTTTTATGAAAAGTAATTACCAAAACATTTTATAATCTAATGCAGGGTATCATCACCCAACCTAACTTAAAACCAACTTAGACTTTGTGTTTTCCGCAAGGACATTTCCCCATTGAAAACTAAAAATCGCCCAGCAAAAAAGGCAGACAAAACAAAACACAGACCCGCAGAGAAAGACCAAGAACACAATAACAAACAGAGAATGGCATAATAGGCTTTGTGGGCGTTCACCAGTGGTGGGCGTGGTTGGGCAAGGGCAGAGCTGAAAAAGGGGGAAAAGCGCAATCAAGCGTTTCTACATAGTTTTGCTGAGAAACAAAAATACAGCAAAAAAAGAATTACAACAAATTTTCTACTACAATGCCTACAAAACACTAACAACAAAAAAGAAACAACTTTACACAAGGCTTTTCCTCAGCTGGAAAAAAGGTAAAAAATCATAAAAATTCCTAGGAATACGAGTGGATAAAACGCAATGCTCATAAAAATTGTTACGCACATTGGGCAAAAGGCAGCAGCATGTGTGTGTGAACCCCAAAGGGTCCCCCGGAAAAAAAGAACCCACACCTGAATTGAGATGGGGAAAGCATGGAAAGGCACCTTCTGTTCATGCAAAAATTGAAAGAAAAAAAAATACAAATTTCCACATTACACTTTTCCCATTTCATTTCTCATTCTCTTAGTCTTTTTTTTGCCTTTTTGAATGCCTGCAAGTGTCAGTAAAATTTAATGAAAATTTTAGCCTTCCGAGAAAAATGTACACAAAACGATGAAAATTTATAAATTATAAACGCCTGCTAAAGGAAAACTAGATGAGCCGCCAAAAGAGACGAAAATTTTACATTTGCATTTAATTAATGTTCATTAAATATTTACAAATTGCGGTAAATTACCGCAAAATGTTTCGGGAAGCAAAGTAAAACGGTGCGAAATTCGGGGGGAGCTGAAGGCATCAAAGTGTGTGGGAATAACAGTAACTGCAACTGGCTCGTTCTCACTCTGTCCATTTGTATGTCAATAAAGATTAGGGTGACTCACTGTTCATTAAACAGAATAATTTTCCTTTTAAGTAATTAAATTGTTAAAAATTTTAAAATATATAAAATAATGGTCTAAAAAGTACATTTCATATGTTTTTCTATAAGATAATATTTTAAAAAATTTATATGTTTCATTCACAAAACACCCTACTATATGTGTTTGACTACCTAAGTAAGTGTGTCCGGTGCATTTCACATTCTGCGGTGCCATTCGGTTGGTTTCGTGCGAATTTTCGGTTCTATTTGGTTCGATTTGATGCGTGTTCCGCTGCGGTTGGCACTTGGAATCGTCATAGATGTTGGACATGTATGCTTTAAAGGGGGTCAAAGGAGTTGATGGGGGGCCGAGGGTTAAGGGGTCGAAACTGTGTGCAGTGACAGTGGTCAGTGTTGTTTGAAATTTCGGTTTTCGTTATTGGATTTGCGGTGAGAGAATCTCTCTGTAATGGGGGAAAAGTCAAAAGTAAATAGAGGAAAATAAAGTTCAAGGCGAGATTGGATGGGTTTTACTATGCTCTTTTACTATGTCAGTCCAAGAACAAAGTTTAAGAGAAATGCTTGGTAATTTAAGGAAAAGCTAATCATTTTCTTCCCTGCCTTAACCCACAGTTCCTTAGATACTTAGAGGACATGCTTCGCCTCCCTTAAATACAAGTATAATTAGTTTGAGATGCTCTGCACATGCAATTGACAATTGCAGATCCTATCGAAGGTGCAATAAATCAATCAGTGTCCCTGACAGGTGATCAAATAAATTAAATTTCTCAATTATATGGAAGAAGCCATAGCCGACGTCGAGACAAAGGCCATAAACCACTTTGGAGTCTGGCCTGGCCTGGTAGTAATTGCCATGAGTGAGCAGATTTTCCAGCCCATTTGGTAGCTTTGCGTCAATGGCGTACGGCGAACTTAATTTGCGAAATATGCAAAACTTAATAATAAATACAGAATTTTTGGTATGCCGCGGCGTCGGATCGCAATCGATTCGCCACTCAAACTGATTGCGATGGAAATGAAAAACTGCAAAAGGAAGCACAAACAAAAAACCGAATTGCGAGTTTCCCATTTTGGCATAACGATTTTCCCTCTTTTCTTTTTCTGTCTTCTTGTTTTTTTTTCTGTATTTTTGTGAACTGTGTTCGATGACAGGCAAAACGAGGCGAGCGACAATTAAAAGCGAAATAAAAACAAAAATTGAGAGAAATTGTTAGGCGATGATGTCCGAGATGATTCCACACGATACGTCACAGAACATTCAGCGTTATTCGAGTGGAAACTGTGCTCCACCTAATGAGAGGGAGGTATTCCCCCCTCTCATAAAAGGGGGACAGTCTGTAAATTCTTTAGGTTGGAGATCTTGGGTCTATGAGTGTGAATCATGCTCACGAAATTCGTGATCTGGAACCAGGTTGCGGGATGGAATCTAAGAACGAAACCCATTTCCTGGTCACTGAAAAGGAATGCGGGTTCCAGTTTGGAGAAATAAATCTTGTAGATACTTTGTATTTATCTTTTGCTTGCTCATTATTAGACTTAAAGTGATTCATTTTAAGTTTAAAATTAATATTAGAACTGCCTGCCAGTCACTTTACCATCTCTAATCGGAAGGACTCGAGCAACAAACCGACTGAAAACAAATTTTATGCGACCACGCGCCATTTGATTTCCCTCAAAAAAAAAGGGAGAAGAACCAACAGTAAAGTGGAAACTCAAATGGAAAATACTTGAAGCAGTTGCATCGACCAGTTTATCAAAAAGATGCTCCCAAAAGATTCTGCCCCCTCGAGTTATGCATTTCCCTCTAATGAACTCCGCTGCCTTTCAGCGCTTTCTTCAGTTCTTCTTCAGTTCTTATAAATTTTCCTTTTCTTTCTTTTTTTTAGCAATAAAAATCGTAATGGAGCGGGGAACATAAAACAGAACGCCAGAATGGACGCAGACGATTCTTGGAATGGGTTAAGGTGGGTTTTATGCGCGTAATTAGCGGCAATTAGGGCGGAGTGGGCGTGCGGATATTCAATATTCGGTAAACAGAGCTTAACATGGACTTCAGGCCATTCATTAAAGTCTGACAGTAAATTACATTTTTTTCATGGTCTGTGTTTGCCTTTTTCTTGTTGTATCTGTTTTTTACGTTTTTTATACTTTTTATTCACACGCCTCGAATGGCATTTGCGAAATGCAAATTACGCTAAGCAAATTAGCGCGGAAGCGCCGAAGTGCAAGCCAAGAAAAAATAAGAGATATAGGAAAATGTGGAGTGAAATTCAAGCAAGGTGTGTGCCAGGGAAATGCAAGACAAATTAGCTGGGAAATAGAGGAGCCATTTACAATAATGCGCCATGTGCGAGGGTGCCAGAGCACAATGCCAAATGAGCTGCGAACTGAAGTGCAAATAAGGAAACTAAATACCCAAAGTGGGGATATTTATGGAAATTACTTGGTGTGACTCATTTGGCCAGGAAATAAAGTCCGTGAAACGGGTTTAAACTTACAGAAACCTAACTAAACCAAACTTAAACCATAAATACTTAAAAATTTACCCTCTAACTTAGTTATTTCTGTAAAACCCACCAAGAATAACCCCTAACAATGCACTTTTAAGACATGCCAGTGCTCTTGAGCTAACTTCTTGACACCTCCAAGTCGTTACAATTAAATGTGATATATAACCAGGGAGCAGGCTGTGCCGTTGCAGCCTCTGAAGGCCCAGTTAAGTTGTTAGAATGCACAATAAACTCATTCATAAGTCGGGCGTAAAGTCTCACAGCAATTTAGCCAAAGTCTTCACACCGCGACTGACTCGCCCACAAATCAAATTGCAATCCCCAAAGGGCCAAGGCAAGCTGAGCTGGGTTGGGTTATAGCTGAGATGGGTTATATTGATGCACTTGAAGAAAAGTATGGGAACTAGAACTTTAAGAAGTGATCTGTAATTAACAGCCTTTGAAATTAAAGGGATTTTAGGAAGACTTTTTGATTTTTCTTATCGTATAATGATGAGATTCCTCATATAAAGAATCTTAATGTAAATTCTCTTTTTTAAGATTAAATAGTATTTTTTAAATATTTTTTCAAACTTCAGGACTCTGAATTCTGAGAGTGTTTGAAGTGAAGGGAAAGGGAAACAGGAAACGCGATGAGCAGACCGACACCTGGCCTCTGCGCTCATGACAAACTGCCACTCCAGGCGTGGCTGGGAAAGCGTTGGGAAAGCGCGGCAGTATAAGCAAAAGGGGGCAACGGGCGGTGTTGGGCAATTGAAAAATGACGCTCGGCCAGCCGGTGGAAATGCATTCAGCAAATGAAGCCGCCCCAAAAGCAAGAGCACGTGAACCGAGCAAACAAGACACAAAAAGGCAGCATCGCCAGCTGTGGGAATTCAGACTGAATGCGACCGATATGTCAATATGCAGACTGCTGTTTGAATTTATATATTTTTTTCCTCTTTTTTTTTATTGTTTTATTAGCCATCCACTAATTGCAAAAATTTGTTTCGCATTTAGCCGGCGAGCCAACGGAGCCAAAGGCAAATAAAAAGGGCCATAGAGAGCGTGTGTTTGTGGTTTTGCTGCTTTATGGTCATTAATTATTTGAAAAAAAGTTATCAGCGATTTGGGTTCCCGGTTACCTGATGCTGATGATAAAATTATAAAGCATTTCGTGTTGACCCTCAGCTCGGCTGGGCACTAATTGAAAATGGCAACTGGGTTGTAGAAAAATACTCACTTTTTTTCCTGTGATATTTGTTTATTTTATTTGCCGTGGGTAAAGTTGCATTTGCTGCGATAAGCGGCAAAATCACAACTGATAAAAGAAATAAAAGTCAAACAACAGAATGTTATGTAAATAGTAATGAGATAGGGGAAGAGAGTGAGCTGATAGAGGAGATTCTCTTTAGTTTAAAATTGGGGAATTAGTGGTGGGTAATTAAATAAAATAAGTTGATTTTCCATTGTCAGCTTTGTTTAGTATAAGAAAACTAACTTTTGCTAAATAGCTGATCTATAATTTATTGACAAAGTGAAAAGCAGCTTTAAGTGACTTTTATTGTTCTCAAAAGTATTTATTTTAAATATTTACCTACAGTCCATACCCTATATGTATATTGATTATTATAACTAGGAAAATGCAAAGTCCACTCATATTGTCTACTTAATACTATATACCACTCAAATGAATCACGTTTACGGCTGTGTCATTTTGGCTTATCAAACATTCCTCTTTCCTTTTTTTTCTGTTGATAAGAAAAAAACACAGAAAATTACTCCAAAATGAGAATGTTGGGATAAAAATGGCAACCAGCTGAATTGCCAATGTTATCTGCGAAACCAAAAACAGAAACAGAATTCTTTCGGCCAAGAGTTATATCGAAGAAAACCGTTAACTAACAGCCGTTAGCTTTGATTTAATTAGCAGATTTTTGTTTGCCTGCTACCGTTTATCAAACTCAAACTCAAACTGAAACTCTTAAAAAGAAGCAAACACACGACTTTAGCATCTAACTGTGACCATGGCGATGGGGGATTTCAGATTTCTAGCTGTTTGACTTTTTCGTCTGCGTTTCTTTCACTGGCTCTTAAAGCAGGTTTTCCATTTGGCCTTTGGCTTAGGCCACACACTGAACTGCTGCTCGAGTGCCCAGCCAAAGCCGCACAAGTCGCTCTCTATATGTTTGGCTTTGTGTGTCAGTGTTTGAGGCATACAAATATGAATAAGCAGTACAGTGAAGGCTAGCGAAAGGGGAAGTTTCTCTGGGTTTAAGAACTGCAAGATTAAAAAGTTGAAAGTCTTACAAAACCAGTGATCTTTGTAGTGTATCTTTTTGTTAGCAAAGATAGCAATACTATTTACTTCACCTTATCGTATCTCTACTGTACAAAGGTAAAGTAAAACATCGTGCAAAGAGAAATATGCATGATGTTGTTGTTTTTTGTGATTATTCCTCTCTTTTTTGCGGCTGCTGCGTGTAAAATCAATAAATTCGAGCGGGTTCAGAGGTGACGACAACGTCGAAAATGCCTATGACCTTCAGGCCTCTGGCTGACCTTCGCCATGGCCCCCAACTTTGGCCCCATTCCCTTGCCATGTTACCATTTTCCAACTTGGCAATTAAATTTTTGTACGTAATTTTTTACACTCTTTTTTGTGCGTTTGCTGGCCGGCACTTCTTAATTATCGCTGTTAAGCTGGTTATGGTTTGTTTTTGCGGGCTTTATGCTTTGGCTTTTTGTTCGAAATTTATTCCCCTCAGCAGTGGCATTCATTAATTTCTTGCCTTATTTGCTGCCCTCGCTGCGGCTCTTTTCGGTTATTGATATTAATAAAAAAAAACTTTTCTTTCTCAGAGCCAGAGCCAGAAACACAGATCCGCCAGCGAACGCTGTTGCTCAACAAGTTACGTAAGAGGGGCCAAATAATGATGCGTTGGTGGGGATTTTCTGTGTGTGTTTCTTTGCTTTTAGCCCGGTTTCGAGAACAACAAAACAAAAGATTAAGCTTTGAGGGATTAGGATTACAGACCTTGTGTACCAGGCAAACAAATGGGGAAGTCTCTGTGCCAAAGCAGAGATAAGCGGGGGAATTATGGAATTTTAGTTTCTGAATTTTCAATGCCTGTGTTATCAGAGTTAAAGCTTGAAGAAACCTTAATGAAAAGTTTGGTGATTTGAAATTATATTTAGTAAATTAATTTAGAAAAATATCATAAGATTATTGTTCCTTTAATTCGAGAAGTTTGTCATTTAAATAATGCTTAATCTTTTTTCTTATTACATCTTCTTAAGTGATAACTTTATCTTAATTGCCTTTTAATTTTGCATTTTATATGTTTACCTACTAAACTTTAGGTTGACCAACTAACTTTGGTGGCTTTAATTGCACAGTTTGGCATTGACTACAAACCTGCAATTCAAAATGTTCGCTTGCCTTGAACTTTAACTCAATTGTCTTTGTGTGGGCAGCCTTGCATTTGTGTTTTGGTCTTTTCTAGGTCACCTTTTTTTAGGTTTTTTTCATATATTTTTAGGGGATTTACTTGCCATATTTGGGTAATGGCTAAAGACAAAAACATTTATAAACAAGTCTTAATGGTTAATAACTTTAGATCAATATGTTCAAGTCCGGTTGAGCTTAACTTGTTTAAATAGTAATCACTGATCAAGATCATTTATCTGTATTTCTTCCGCCTTGTAGCTTGTTAAGTACTATCATATGTAATTAAAAACTAGATAAAGTGCTTATTATTGTATATTTAACATTTTGATGTACTTTAATCCCATCAACATAGATTTATAATTAATAAATAAACCATCTTTTGGAGGTCTAGGAGCCTAATATCAAGTTTTGATAGGAGCTAATAGAAATTTACTCTTGATAATGCTAAGGAAACGGTTGAGGTCACGAAATACTCATTATTTAGGTGATGGTTCACCTTTATTTAAGATCTTCACTTTCTATCTTCAACCTCTTTTAATAGATATCCCTATGTACTTGCCAAAATCTATATCTTAAAAATGATTTATCTACCAACTTACCATCTTTAGCATTTGTTGCCGTTGTTGTTGTTGTTGTTGTGGTGGCCATAGCTTTAGTTTTTGACTTTGTTGTTGGTGTTGTGCAGACAGAGGCCGCTGCCGACGCCGACGTAGCTGCCTTGTAGAAAGCTGTTGTTGTTGTCGATGTGGAGGATGTTAGATTTGTTGTTTTTGTTGTTTCCACGGCGCCAGCAGCTGACAAGCTACGTGAACAGTACATTAGTCACCTGTTCTTTACAGGTGCAACAAGGGAGAGGGGGTGGCAAGTGGGTGGTTTGAATATATATATGTATGTTTATAACAGCTGATAAGGAGGAAAAAACGTGAAATTTTTAATAAATGTGAGTAAGGGGTGATTAACCAGGAAGTGCAGATAGTTAAAACAAAGACTAGGCTGGGAAATTGGGACAAATTGGGTGCCCTTTTGTTTAGTTTAAGACATTAAACTGTTATTTGTTGATTAATAAGAAGTATTTGTTAGTTTTGTTTAAATATATTTGTGTTCCTAAGTTCTTTCTTTGTTTTAAAATTTAAATGCTTTTTAATTTTTAATTTTGGGCACTCTTCTCCACGTTCTCCCTTTTGGCTCACTTTAATATGCAAAAACTTTCTTTTAAACAATTTTCTCTTAGATATTTTCTAGCACACTGGCAGCTGCCTTTTTTTTATAATTATTTTTATCAAATTTATTTTTGTTATTATTTTCGCTTGTTCTTTTTTGTTTTTATTTTATTTTTGTTGCATGTGCGTCGGTGTTTATGTATGGGTGTGTAGGTGTGTGTGTGAGTTGGTGTGTTTATATGAGCGTGTTGGTGCACTGTGTTTGTTGTTGTTGCTAGTGACGCGTACGCGTGTTCTCTCACTCGCACCTGAACGATTTCACTGGCCCGTTGTGTACGCGCACGTTTCTAGCAGCCGCTGCACATGTTTTCGTTAATTTTACGCGTTTATTTGTTTAGTTTCTTGTATAATTTCGCAATTGTTTTTTTACGGACTCGCGGAGCGAGCACGAATTTGGTCACACCACATCGCCAGTGTGGTCAGATGGGGGTTAGGATGAAAATACCTAGCGGTGCGGCGGAAAAAAATACCAAAACATATGGCTAGGATGGAAATACTGCTGGCGCTTAACAGCACGCGGGTAACAGTAAGCTGTTAAGTTTCTTTATTTTGAAATTTGAATTTAAAATGGCGCTTTGAATAGAAACTTTTATTCTTATTTGAAATTATATTTTGCTATCTTATCATATCAAATAAATTAGCGCACAAATATATATATATCACTTGTGATAGATGATAATCTGTTAGGCAACAGTTTATAAAAATTAACTTATCAGGCCACTCCATGACTGACCTAAAGGCCACTTGTCTGGCAACTCTATCATAATATTTAAACACTTTTAGTTAACGGCTATTTTTTGCTTATAAGTTTAAAATTAAGAAAAACTTGTTAATAAGCTGTAGTAAAGAGCATTTCCGCAGAACTTAACATTTGTCATATATTAAAGTTGTAGCTATGAAAGTTAACGGTACTCTTTTTAATATTATTATATTAAATTATTAATATTAACATATTAAAAAATATTTTACAAACCTAAAAATCATGAATTTTAAACTATAATAAAAAGACAATGCCTATTAAATTATAAAATAATTATTAAATGAATTCATTTTCATTAACTTAACAAATTGGTTTGAAATTTAGAAAAAAGTTCTAAAAATTTCGATTTTTCAAAGTAGGTTAACCGCCTTTTAAAATTATTTTCCTTACCTCTAAACTCTATTCCAAATACTAAAATATTTCAAAAATTTTCTTCCCCAAACGACCTCGGCTTACAATTTTCACACTTCTCCGCAATTGTCTTAGCCAAACCCCCAATTTTACTCGAAAATTTTGGCCAAAATCGATGACCTTGACAACAGAAAATATGACACAAATATTGCGGCGTTAAAAAACAGCAATAAAAAAAGGGCAACAACAAGCGGCTTAGTTTGATAAGTGAGGTAATTTCGTATGACGGAGATCGCCTCACATCTCCCACTCGCTCCCAGCTCTTGCTGTTGCTGTTGTTGTTGTTGTTGTTTTTGTCACCCACTTTGCCTGGGCGTTTTATTTATTTTTGATTTTTTAGTATTCCGCACGATTGTTGAGTGAAAGTTGCCACCGTTTAGAGTAATGTTTTTTTGTTGCTAGTGCCACGCCCAGGCCACGGCGCCTTATCGCCGCCACCTGTCGCTGGATGTGAGCGAGGTGTTAATTCGACAGGCAATTGTGTAAAAAAAAGAGTTCGCCTAACAATTGCATAATATGAAAAAAGCTGAAACCGAAACTCGAGCAAATTTGGGGCCAAGATAAAACAAAAAACAAAAAACAAAAAACAAAAAAAGAAAGAAAGAAAAAACAATTAACCAAGTCCAAGAAAAGCCATAAAAATCGACAGAACCGAAATGAGTTTTGGGGGAAAACGTGTTCGAAATCAATTTGGCGCTGCAGAATTAAAAGCCACAGTCTGGGGGTCATAAAAGAACATAAAAAGATCGCTTACGCAGATCCCAGAGAGCCAAGTCAATGTCCTTAGCCAAAGCCAATTCGATCTTTGATTTCTTTTGATGCCCTAAAAAGGGCTTAATCAGATGGGCAGGCCATCAGTTTATAAAGTTAAAGTTAAGTTTAAAGGAAAAGATGGCTAAAATTATACATTCTGTAGCTCTTATAGTTACTTAGAAAGACTTTTCTTGATTTAAGATTGTTAATATTTCCTTTAAGTTCCTTCTATAGAGCATCCCAGCCTTGTCTTCCTCAATCTCTCCTTCCTTACCTCACATGTTCTGCTTTTTTATTAACATCTTTGCTTGGTGCCTCGTATAAAGTCTTAGCCCTTTGCAGGTTTGGCCTGTTTGCAGAGCTCTTGCTGGCCAAAAGGGCCCAAGAACAAGTTCTGCTGGACCAGATCGATCGATCACCATATGAAAGTGCCCGCCTGAGCAGGAGATAAGTTTTCCTTCTATTCACAGCGGCGTTTCTCAACCTCTCTCCCTACCTTAGTTTGACCCATTTAACTACATTTAAATGGACTCATTTGCATAGAACACATTTGGACTTTTGTTTGGCCGCATTTGTGGGCGTTTTGGTTCGGTTTTTCTGTGCATTTCTAATGAATTATTAACCCAGAACCAAAGGGGGAAAACGCATCCCAGAGATGCATCTTCCCTGCAGACCACTGACTGCCGGACCAAAGCTAATTGACTCTAAAAATAGCCGGAGCAGGTTTCTCTGTCCAGTCTGGGTCTGCATCTTCAGTCTGAGTCGCGGAGTCTGGGGAACGGGTTTCCATCGAAGACCAAAGACTTTAAGATCCACCATCATCCAGCCCAAATGGGTTTCTTTTGGTAGGAGAGCGTTTAACCAAACAAGAAAACGAGAAAAATCTGCTGATCAAATGTCGTTGTCTGCCATCGAGTCAACAAGGAATGAGAGTGAAAAAAGGTGGAAAAGTGCCTGAAAAGGGGGAGGGTATATATAGTTATATACTCAAGTCGATGATCAGGGACAAAGTGTACTTAGGACCTAATCGCCAATCTCTGTACAGTTGGGCAATCTAAGTGGTTTCTGGAAGTAAGTTTTGGGTTTTTCCTGGTTTCTTAAATCCTGGAAAATATCTTACATAGGTTTATTATCGAAGATAAAGATGGCCAGAAAATATATAAATATTTGTTTAGGATTTAGAAACCTTTCTTAGTTAGAAAATCTTAAGCAGAAAATGTTGGGAAGAATGTAAACACCTTTTCAGCCATTTTAAGGAAGTTAATAGAAAGTTGAAAACTTCTTTTTTATTTTCACAAACTAAATTTAAATCATTTTGAAACTCCACTGATTGCATTTCCAACCCAAGAAAACCAAATACTGATACTCGATAAGACTACAAACATGATTGATGTGGTTCCTCCTGCTTTTAACCCTCTTTTTTATAGCCCCAACCACTTGGCCAATTACAAGTGCAGCTTGTTGTGAAGCCTCTTGGCCCAAACCCTTTCCAGTGTGTGCAAACCAAGTCCAAGTTGGTCCAGTTCAATGACATTCAGTTCAAGAATTGGCCAAGAAGATGGTAGTTGATACTACCACTTTTCTCCATCTCTCATTGGCTCTGTTGGCTTGTTTGTCTGCCAACAAAGTCAACGGCGACTGCGCAGCCGGCGGTTTGTATAAAATGCGTTGGGCCTAAAGAAATTTCAAACAGTTGCGGCCGTGAGGCGCTAGTGAACGCATCTTGAAATCGAAAATATATATATATATATAGAGAAAATAGTTTTTGAATCGGGAAAATGAAGGCTGCTGCGTTGATCCTGGTTTTCCTGGCTGTAAGCCAAGGTAGAGTGCTGAATTTGCCCAAGGAGGCGGTTGATATTCCTGTGACCATTGTCGAGGATAAGCAGCCACCAGTGGCCCTGTCTTTGGTTAAGGAGGAGCCCAAGCTGGAGGAGATCAAACCTATTGTCCAGGAAGAGAAAGCCAAGGAGCTGAAGGAGGAACTTAAGCCAGAAATTAAGGAGGAGATTCTGCCTGAAGTTCCAAAAGAGATTAAGCCAGAAATCAAGGAAGAAATTAAGCCAGAAATTAAAGAAGACTTAAAGCTGAAAGAGCAGCGGCTTAAGGAACAGATTGAAGAACAGATTAAGAAGCAGATCAACCAGAAGCTCAAGGAGAAGCCCTCGGAGCTCAAGGAGAAATCTCTGGAAGCCAAAGAGCAACCTCAGGAAATCAAAGAAGAAATCAAACAGGAAACTCCAGAGATCAAAGAGGACACTAAGCCCCTAGAGGAACCTGCCCAAAACATCTTAAAAACTCTGCCTGCTGAAGAGACTGTGGCTGTGCCTGCCGAGGAACCCTCTCCCTTGGAGCAAGAGCAATCCGAAACTCAAGATGCTGCCCATCCACAGGTCCGTCAAGCCACCCAGGCCACTCCCACCCAGCAGAGTACCACCCAGGGCAACTTTGTGCAGCAACTCATCCAGAATTCCCCCATTGGTCAGTTCCTGAATCAGTTCCAGCCTCAACCAGCTGCTGCTGCTCCTGCTCCAGCTCAGGCCCAAGCGGATGATGCAGCTGCTGCTGCTGCTCCTGCCACTCCTGCTCCCACCGTTCCTGGCTTCCTGAATCCTCAGGCTGCCATTACCTCCGCTCAGCAGGCTGTCCAGAATGCCGCCCAGACTGCCGTCAATGCCACCACTCAGGCCTTCCAGGGTATCCAGCAGTTCGCCAGCAATTTGGGTAATCAGTTCCAGAACACCTTGTCCAGCTTGACTGGCCAGCAGCAGGCAGTGTCCACCACTCCACGGCCACCAGGTCCCATTCAGCAGTTCGTGAACAATGTCTTTGGAGGAAACAACAATGCCTCAGCCGCTGCTCCTGCCCAGCAAAGCACCAATCCTCTCCAGGGAATCATCAACTTCCTGGGTGGTAATCGTCCACAGAATGCCCCAGCTGCCGCTGCACCAACTCAGGCCCCGGAAAAGCCCGCCGTAGATGATAAGATCGAGCCTGCCAAGGATGAGGTGGCTGAGTTTGTCCCGGAATCCGAGAACGAAGTGCGTCATAGTGGCGAAGCTATCGACGATTCCTTCGAAGAGGCTGGCGTTCCTTCCAACGAGGTTATTGTGGTCAACGATGATGCCGGCGAGGGCGGAGAAGTCGTGGATCCTGTCCAGCCAGTGGCCACCGATGCTGTGGCTCTTTAAGGGATTTTGACTGTATAGTTAACCCTAAGCCAACCGACTGATGCCATTTTCGCAGAGATTTTTCGATTTATTTTGAGAATGAAAAAGGAAAATGCTTCTTTAGTTTTCTAAGTGCATGCACCGCAACAAATTATTTATTTCATACTCAGCCCAGGAATTTATCTATAATAAAATGAGAGAAAACCGATCATTAAATAAAATAAATAACTTAAGGAAATTAGTTTATTAATGGGAGAAGGGTTTTGAGATGATAAGAAACTCCCCTAAAAAGAAAACAGTTTTTGAATTTATTCAAAAATTATCTCATATTTATTTGAATTATTTCCATTTTCTTGATTTATTATTTTGATGTTGTTTTAGTTTTGTTTTGTTTTTTGTTTCACATTAAGGTGGTTCAATAGCTCAAAAATGGTTACACGATGTAACTTACATCAACCGAGACGAGAGACGCGCAGTAAATGTACATTCATATAAGGCTAAGTATCTGAAAAGTTCCGAACTTAGGCGAGAGAACGAAGGCTTCCAATTTAAACTAGATGTCGCAGCTGGAGTTGAACTTATGCCCAAAAATATTTAAGCTAGTTTTTCTTTTCTTTTTTTGTTTTATATATATATATTTCGATTTTTTTTGCTGAAATTGCATTTCAATTTTTCACGTTTT
Source organism: Drosophila eugracilis (assembly GCF_018153835.1). NCBI lineage: Eukaryota > Metazoa > Arthropoda > Insecta > Diptera > Drosophilidae > Drosophila > Drosophila eugracilis. The sequence goes on along the minus strand of NW_024572964.1, from coordinate 3,612,369 downwards.
AGTTATTCTTTAGCTAAGGTTTCTTTGGGGGTTTTCTTTTAATTAGGCTTGCCTTAAGTAAGTTTGTGAGTTCTTGAGCTGGAGAATGGTTCTACTTAAAGTTAGTTTCTTGGGGTTTTTTTGAGTGGGAAGAAGGAGGGGGCAGTGAAGGGGACTTGGGGCAGTGTTCTATTGTTTCTGTGAGATTTTTGATATATATATTCGTAATGCTTGGAAAACTTGATCGTTGAGCAGTGAGTTACAGGTGAGGGAGCAAGACAGAGAGAGAGAGATAGATATTGAGAGATGGTGATTCTAAGAAATGATTTAGTTACTTAGCCAAGTTAAGTCTTTTTCGAGATTGGTACATGAACTTAATAAGAGTTTTCTTTTGATTTGTTCGATAGTGTCGTAGGTTAAAGTGCATAACAGGCAGAGGATATGGACCCCTCGATAAGCAATTATAGTTTCGGGGGCTTTCCCTTCCCTAGAGAGAGAGAGAGTTGAATTTATGCTAATTAAACGTTTATATAAGTAGGCCAAACATAACAGTGTCTTAAAGCGTTTCCATTTTAGCATTTCGCTCAGTGTATACATGGTAAAGTAATCGAGATATAGAGTTATAGATATAGATAGCAGCCGTTTATGCGTGTAAATATCGAGTAAATATCGAGGCATTCAATATATAATTTTGATTGATGTGGGGAGTACATAGAAAAGTATCTGGATTGGTTCTTCTGAAGCCGTTCTTGTGTTCTTGTGGGTCGGGTATACACGTATGAGGTGAATATATATATATATATATATGATAATGTATATATCGATGTAAATATATGTGTGTGTGGGTATTACAATCATATGTCTGTTCAGATACGTTTATAATGCAAGTGGTGTTAGTGTTAGTGTTAATGTTAGTGTTTATGTTAGTGTCTGTTTCTGATTCTGTTTCTGAATGTAAGTGTATATATGGCATGGCTAATATATCTTTGATTTAGCAGTTTAGCAGAGGATTACAGTTCTCTATATGAAGGTCATCTAATGGGCAGGAATGAGTACAGTTTGTTTTTCCGGCAAAAAGGTACAATACTTGTATATATCTTCGATCGGGTTCGGGTCTTTGCTATATAGCGCTAAGCTTTTGCGGCTGGACAAAATGCTCAAAATAGAAAATCAAAAACAAAATCAAAGATCAGAAAGTTCTCCCCTGGTTTTTGGTTTTGGTTTTTCCGGTTTCCTTCTTTTTTTTTTTGGTCGCATTTTATAAAAATAAAAATTCGTTTTCGTTTCTCACACTACCAAAAAATATTGCACAATCGGAATCTAGAAAATATAACGCGCTTATCAAATATCAATCGTACATAGCATAATTATCTGTATATCCCTATAAATATAATTTATATATATATATATATATATACTTCCAGTGTAGCCTAGGTTCTTGCTGGGGTAAAGTTTTCGAATTCTTGTGGGTTATATTAACATGCAGACATCAAAAAAGTTACGCGATTTTAGTTTGTATATAAGTTTCCGTTATATCGTAAGGAGTAACCATATCATATGTCTTAGATTTGCTTTTGGTTTTTAGCTGCGATTGCTGAGGGCTTAGATTAATGGCGTTGGCTTAAGGGAAAGTGGGAAATACAGAGCTTTAAGGAAGACGCTTTGAGAAAGTAAGGAAATCTGAGCTAGGAAGACTTGTAAGGGGAAAGAAAAATGTAGATTTTTACCATAAGATATTACATCAGAATCTTTGATTTATATTGAAAAAAGCATTAACAGGACATAAAATCATATTAGAACTAATCCAAACCAACGCCTTAGATCCCTTTACACCCCCTGACTAGCCAGATTATCGACTTAGTGATAGCTCCAAAGCAACTTTAGCTAGCTTAGATCGTAGATTCTTGTGTAAGTATTACATTTATCGTACATATGTATAGTATCATTGCTATTAGCATGTGTGTGTGTGTGTGTGGTTGTTGCTTGAGAGCCCCTCACCCAACTTAAGCATTGCTATATCGTATCTATATCGTATCTATATAGACAGAAGAATATGAACTAAAGGTAGCAAAACTAGACTAGAATACAGTTTGGTTTCTGCTTTGGATGTGTGGAACTCCTCCGAACTCCTTGACCCCGTTTGCTTATAAATTCGTTTCAGTTCTGTGGGGTGGCAGGATGTTGGATGACTGGGTCGCAGTGGTGGTGGCTGTGGCTGTGACTGTGGCCTTGGTGGCCACAGCTCCGCCCGGAGTGGCCATCCTCACCCGCTCACCCACTCCAGGACCCAAAATCCTGCGCTGCAGCATTCGTGCTGCACCAGATCCTTGGACTACCAAGCCAGGATTAGCTCCTTTACCACTAGATCCTCCACCATTCATGGACCATTCGTTTTGCTTGAGCAGAAACTGCTTCACATTGTACTCCATCTGAGCTATGTCCACGTTCTGGGTGGTCGTGTGCAGCTCCGCCTGAACGGATCGCGTCTTGTCCGTATCATTCGGATAGTATTTGTAGTTTAGTATATCACACGTGGGCTGTTCGGGGCAGATGAGAGCCTCGGAACCGGAGGATGTGGATTCTCCTGGTGGACTTGAATCATCTTGGCCACCTGAAATGGTCGTATATGCCACTGGCAAGCCCGATCTGGTGGTTCTTCTATAGTACGTGGTGCACATTTCCATTTTCTTGGGTGGCACAGCACTTCCCGATGGATTTTCAGGCATGGAATTGCTTGTGATATCCGTCTTGGGCGACAGGGAATCCTCTGTGGACTTCTCCGGATAGCCATTGGTTAGTTGTTGGGGTGTAGTTTTATAGCCCGAATCCATGGACAGTTTCTCTATGGATATGGAGTCCATACGATCTAGCGTGGAGTACGAGGATTGCCTCTCTGTTCCCGAATTCGAGTCACTGGTCGGCGGAGCTTGCTGCAGACTCCTCTGCTCCAACTGCTGGGTATTGTGCTGAACCCATTCCGCCACTCTGCTGAGCTGTTGTCGCCTCAGAAGGACACTTTCCTGGTAGTCAATGGCATCGCTGATGGAACTGGAGTTAGCGGAGTGTTTGGGGGAATTCACACCCGGATTTGTGGTTGATACTCCGGGCTTGATTTCAGCTTGTTCTACTTCTGGGATTTCGACTTGTGGTTCTAGAACAGGTTGAAGGGCAACATTCTCGTGAGGAGCTGCAGGTCCTTGCCAGGCTTCTACTGCCGATTGAGCATTGCTCTCCTTGCTGGTAATGATGTCCTTGCCGTCGTTGAGCTCCTCATCCAGTAGCTTCTCCCTTCGCTTGTAGATCACTGGCGTGTAGGTTTCTATGGACTCCAGGTTGTCCAGCAGGATGTTGCTTTGGCCATTCTGTTGGATTCGCATGGCGCACAGACGCGGTCCTCGGTATTTGGGATTCTCCGCCTGGAAGATGTTGAATTTTTTAGTAATTTTATAATATTTATTAATAAGTTCAAACCTTAATCGTCTTGATGAGATTCCTGTTGAAGGTCTCGAACATTTTGGCCCCCTCGCAACTGCTGGTCTTGTTGCTCCACAGACTCTGGACACTTCCCGAGTTGGTGGACTTTAGTTGAGTTCCTGATGGAGCAGCAGCAGATGTATTTCCTGGTGGAGCAGCTGGGGCAACTGGCTTAGTGGGCAGTGGTTCACAGACATCCTCCAGTTTGACAGGAGCCACTGTTAGCTGTGGAGGAGCCTGTTCCGCTTCCAAAAGACTGGGCTGAGAAACACCTGACAGCAGAGGCTTACTCGACTCATCCTCCAGTTCATCCTGGACCACGCCAACGGCACCAGCTTCGTATTTGTTCAAGAGCTGCAAGGCAGTTCCTCCGCCATCCAGAAACCGCCTTTGATAGCCGTTCCTTAGCTGACCCAGATTACTCGTCTCCAGGAGATACTTTTCCGCAGCATAGGCCCCCAGATGTGTAGTTGGATACATCATCGTCGAAGTAGTCAGCTTACCGTTGCCAAACTCCGCATTCTGACCGGGCAAAGAGGTTCTGTCACAGAGCCGATGGTGTCCCAATATCGGATTCACCATCAGATCATCCTTTTTGGCCGGCGTGAACAACTTGTCCATGTCGTTGAGATCCGAAACGGAGCTCTTGGTCTCTGAGATAACAGAATCACTTGACTTGACCATCTTCATCAGATATGGACTGTTAGTTCTTGAAGGGGAATTGAGATTACTATGACATCTGAGACAAAGTTGGGTCAGTGGCTCGTTCAAGCCCGATCCTTGGAGCTGCAATTGATGAGGCGTCTGGGTGGCCACCGAATAGGAACGCGATACATCTGCCAGGACCTGGAGATCCTGTTTGCTACACTGACACGTATCGCAGTGCTTAACCTCATTGGCCTTCAGTTCGGCCTCCAGAAATTTTGCCATTATTGTGGGCGATATCATATCGGGATTAGCTGCTTGATTCGCATTATTATTATTGCTAATATTTGTGTTGGTTTGATTGTTGCATTTGCCATTGCTGTTGGTGGTGTTGTTGTTGTTATTTGTGTTGTTGTTGTTGATAGTGTCCTTGGTGTTGTTGCTGATATTGTTGTTGTTGGCTTGATTCGATTGCTGCTGAGGATTAGTGGCCGAATTCCCGTTGGCGGCATCTGTATTTTGAGGGAAATTTGAGTATTAGTTGGGGTTTTTTAGTGTTATCTTTTGGTATTTTTGTTTGGTATTTTTTCGTAGCTTTAGGGAACTTTTTAATACATTTTTTTAAAGGTTATTAAAGATATGGATTATAGGAAAGGAGGGTTAGTAAATCATAAAACTAAAAATATTTTAAAAATTAAATATTTTTAAATAAATTAGTAAATTAAAAACGAGCTTAAACGCTAAACATTTTCATACATTTTTGTGGATTTTAAAAATTCAAATTAAAATCAATACCCTAAGATACTAATTTGCAGCAACTTTTTGTTAATAATTTATAAATTTTTGCTTTCAATTTATGATTAAAATGTAATAAGTTTATTTTAAAGTAAATCTCTTGAATTTTTACCTTTCCTTTTTCACAACAAATACAACTTTTTCCACAAGAAATTTACATCCCCCTATTAATAGGTCAAACTAGTTTCCTTCTACTAAAACAAAGCCTTTGTCAAACTAAACACTCTACCAACAGAAGCGTTCTGTGGCTTGAACCAAAAAATATGCCTCATCAAATATGCATAAATTAAAACTAACAGAAATTGCCCAAATTGATCAACAAAAAGTTTTTAGCCACAATCATGCCTCTGCAGCATGTTGGCCAACAATATGTTTACAGGACAAAAATGTAAATATTTCCGAGAACGAATCGAAAAAAATGCTACCAAGAGTTATTTTTGCCGCAGTTTGAAATTGCAATTATGGCAAAAATAAAACTGCAAACAATAAATTGCAACAAAAAACTGAAATAATAAATACAAATTAAATTGAAATGCAGGCAATTAAGGCAAATGAACAGCAACCAAAGAGGAGTGAAAGCCAATACAGCGCACAATGATGTGGAATTCATGCAATTACGAGGCAGAAATCAAATTGTAAACTTTTCGCAGTCCTTCGAATAAAAATGCCAATCAAATAAATAAAATCGGAAAGGATAGTAAGGCTGTGTAAGTAATAAATATTTTGTAAATTTAATATAATAATTAAGCGACAATTTTAATAGAAAAGAAAAGAAAGTAAAATTCATTAAAATAACTCTTAGAAGTACTTTTTGTTTTCCTCTCAGAAAGCCTAACCTTTTCTTTATATAAATTGGCATAAAATAATATTTAAGAAATATTTAAAAAATCCCCCTTTAACCCCAAACACTGTTTCTTAAATTAAATCAAGATTTGCAATATTAAATTGTGAACTTATCGGCGTCTTCGTGACTCAATCCGGTTCCTAGAAAACGTAAATCAATAAATCAAAATGAACGAAATCAGACGGAAATGGGAAAAAATCATAGGGATCAACATGGTCTACTAACACCTACCGATTCCCCTCATCGAATACACCATGGCCGTGGGCGGGAAGGGGCAGGCCGAGGGTGGCGGCGAATCGGAGGCCGGAAGCACTTTATAGGAAGCTGTGGTGGCCACGCCCACTCCGCTATTGCTGCACTCGGAATCGGAATGGGAGTTCGTCTCCAATCTCATGTACGCCGACACCTTCGATTGAATATCAATGGGTAGCTGCATAGAAAAGCATTCATTTAGAAGGGGGATGTGTTATGGGATGAGGTTTTTCAGTTGCAATTTTCCACTCTGGATATACCCACCGATGACACTTTTTGGGACACAAAACTATCCGGCTTGCACTGCAGCAATTGGATGGCCAGGCTAATGTCGGCCTTGTAGCGTTCCTGTGCAGGAAGAAAAGAGAGCAGAGAGAGAGGACACAGATAAGAAGGTGTCACGGAAGTGCCATAAAAGAGCAGGATTACACTGGTAGAAAGTTAGTATCTAGTCTTAAAGTTAGTTATGATAGATCTAACAAAAGAATACGTTATTATAATAATCATCCTATTAATCAGAATCTAACATCTGGAATTCATTTCTTTTAAATTTTCCGCCAAGAACTCCATAAAATTCTCTCAGTGTCTTCGTTTTTATGCGGTTGGTTGGCAGTGTGTTTGCATGGGTTAGTTTGTATGTGTAGCTTCTTGCTTCTTTTGACACTTTTCGTATGCAAATGTCAAATATGTTTGCTGTTCGTTTTGTTTCACTCGACTCCTGCCACTGCGAAAGTTCACAACCCGCAGCCCACAGCCCCTTGCCCCAAAAACCCTTTTACACATTGTTAGGAAAACTTTTTTCCAAGGGGTATTTCTGCGAGCCAAGGGGTGTAATGGGTTAGAAAAGGATTTTTTAGGTCCAGATAGGTTATGATATGGAAACTTAAGAAGACTATGTAATATTAATTCTCCATAATTGCTACCTTTTTTTTAGTTTTCCTTTTTTATATTGACCTTTTTAAAAATATATTATTAACAGCATCCTCGAAATCATAAAACTATATTGGCCTAACACCCTTTTAACTTTATTAAGCCTCCTTGAAAAATATACAATATTCCAGGATACTTTGTAACCGATATCCTTAACCCTCTAAGGACAGCCTTCTTAGTTCGCTTCGCTGTTGCTTTTGTGCATTTTGGTGTCAGCGGCAGAGCCTCAAAAAGTTTCGCTCCTGTTTTGCTTTTGTGTGTGTGCATTTTTTCCTCTTTTTATTTTTGTGGCCTAACACACACACAGAACACATTCAGGAGGAACTTTTAGATGCCTTTTTAAATTTTCACAAATGCGATGCACTCGAACTTGTTAAACAAGCAACAACAGCAAAGAAAAACAGGGGAAACTGAGGGGCGGAAAAGCTACAACTGCATTGGTGACCCAAATACAACAACACGACAACAGTAACAACAATAGCAGCAACAACAACAACAACAGCTTCGGGGGAAAATGGAAAATGCAGGATGGCAGTAACGGCATTTTGCACCACGTTTACCAACACTTACACGGCCCGGCGCCCAACCATTTTTCCAGCTCCGTTTCGGTTCGTTTTCTCACGCTGCATTTTCACACTACAGCGGGAAAAACCAAAAGCACAGGGAAAATTACATGGCAAAAAAATCGGTTGTCTATAAAATATTAATAAATAAGTATCTCAGTACGGATACCTTTAATATATCATGATTTTTGAACACTAAATAATGATATTTCCGGCTTCAAAATATTATAGCATACTTTTTAGCTTCCCTTTTAAAACCATCTCAAACCCAATTTTCCCTCAGTGCAAAGAAAACAAGGAAAATCGGCGGGGAAAAATAGGAAATTACGAGTGAGAGAGCCTTGCAAGGAACTGCGAAATGACGCCGCTTGCATTTTATGTTCATTTTCCCTTATTTTTCTTTTGCACGTCTTCCTTGGCATTTTTATTATTTTGTGTGCTCTCCGGGCACTGCGCTGCTAGCAATTTTATAAATAGAAAAATGCATAAAAATTGCATGAAATAGGAATGAAATAAATTCCAACTGGGAACCGGAGGCGTTCACTAGGGACATTGGGGGGCGTGGCAAATGGCAAGTGGCCCGATGGCAAGTGGTAGTGGAAGTGGCAGCTAAATAAGCGGATGCATTGATTGAACTCGAAAATGTTGATTGTCAGTATGAGCAAAGCGTGAAAGTAATTTCTTTAAGCAGGGCATTATTGTGTTGGGAAATGGAATTCCACTTTCAATCCGAATTGATTGATGGATTACAACCACAGCTTATATCCTTGTGCTCGATTGTTGTTTCTTATTATGATTTTTAGATTATTTTCTGTGATAACTTTGGCTTGGGAAATGTTGGAATGTAAGAAGTTTTTGATCCTCTTTGCAGTTTTTGATTTGAAATTGCCTTGTTAGTGGCATAGATTTATTGTACAGGAAAGGCATTCAAAGAGAAAGTAGTTTATAAAGAAGTCTAAAAGTCAGCTACATTATGGTTAAGGATTTTTTCGGTAATTGGAAGTCTTTCATATATAAAATTGTAAAACGATAAAAACTTGTCTTTAACTCCCCTCGATCGTATTTCTTTGATCCCTTAACTGTTTCGCCAACTTGATTGACCTATTTCTTTTGCTGGTGATGCTCGTCTCTCCAATCCATTTTAGTGGCCCCAACTGCAGCCATAAACAAGCCCACCCGGAAAACCCCTTTTTCATTCCATCAACTGCCATTGGCAGCCCTTCAAAATCCATTTGCCCAACTGGCCTCGGCACGTTCGTTGCACGGCAAATGCAAAATAAATTCCCAACTTTACACTCTTTAATGAAGTGCCCCAGGCTCTGAGCACTGAGCACTGTGTATTCCAAGGACTCCAAGGATCCGGGCGTTAAATTTAAAACGTGCCACGACTGGCCATCGATTCGAATCGGTTTTAATTAAAAGCCCGGCTCCCTGCTCCACATATTTAGCATTGCGTGATTGCAGCACAAAGTGCATGTCGGGGAAGTAATAAAGATAATTGAATCATTAGCGTGTGTAAGCTAATTGTATGCATTTAATTAGCAGTCCATAAAAATGTTCCCTTTCCCAAACGAACTTCATCTAAGCCTCGCCATGTTTGCTGGCATTGAATCCAAATCAAACATCATCAAAGCGGGATTAATTACGTGGGAGGTGAGGAGTGGGAAAAGGTTTTTCGTGGTGAATAAAAAGGGACCTGTAGGTACACTGAAATGTCAATAAAGGATTAATCTGAGTATTTTGTGGTGTTTAGTTTTTAAGCTCACTGTAGTAACAAAGTTGAAACCACCTTTTCACAGATTTCACTACATTTAAAAACGAAATCTGCATAATTTAAGCATTTTTTTTTAATATTCCTTATGCGTGTAGTAACAACCCCTTCTATATAATTTATTCACCCGACAGATTCCCCTACAATATTGTATGCGACATAAAATTCATTGCATACTTTGCGGCTGCAGGCGCGCGGAAAACCTGCAATAAAAAGCAGGAAAAGTGCGGAAAAACGAGAGTGGAATGCTCCACAGCAAAGGAAAAAGCATTTGCAAACTCGTAGGCCGCAAGTCTGATTGCCTTTTGTCCCTCTGTTTGTGCGGCTTACAACCAGTTTTCCCTGCCTGCTTTTCTTTTTTTGTTTTTTATTTTTGTCGTAGGTTCCCTTTTCCGGTGGCTTAGAGTCCGTCACGGCTTTTGTGCAATTTCACGCTTGTTTGCTGACCAACAGCTGACCGCAAGCCAAAACCAGAGCTTCTAGGAGGTACGGAAAATGGGATGGTGGAAGCGTGGAAATTCCGTGGAGGTGACATGCATGTATGTTTGCCATTTGCGGTGGCTTTTGATTCGGCAATAAAACTCGCTGACAGGCGCGACATCATGGGTGCAAGTTTATGAATGGCAAGCGAAATTGTCAAATAGCTGGGAGGTGCCGGGCTTTATAATGAATAATAAATGGCGTTATGGTCCAGGAAAAACAATCAAATTGGGCCGCAGCAAATTATACATTAGCTGTGAATTTTCGGGACGGGGCAATTAGTAAAATCAAATAATGGCCAGCATGCGAAAAACCTTGCATTTTGGAGCGGGGTCATAAACTATTAAAGTGTTTATGGCCAACGCTTAAAGTTGACATAAAATTGGGTTTAACTAGCTGACAGTTGCGTTTTTATAGCTCAAAGAGTTTAATAGCCTGACTTCAGGTCTTAAATGTTCATAAAAGTAAAACCTAAAAACTTGTTTTTAAAAAGGAAAACTGAAAATGCAAGACAACCTTTTTGAAAGGACTAAAATTTGACTATTTTTTAAGCAACTTTCTATTTTTAGAAGTGTAAATTATGATAGTGAATATATTTTAACACAGACTAACCAAATTAGACAATATTATTCTTACATGTTTTAGCCATTTAAGTTACACCCATACATCCCTCCAGCATCTCCATTAACAACTACGCAGTTCCGATTAGGCCCGCATAAACATTTAAACCTCCTCCCCCTGTACCTTTGGTTGGGAAATACCCCTCAGGAAAAGCAAGTTGAAGCTCTGTTTGTGTCATTTGGTCCACGAGAGATTTCCGCCCCACAGACACATACACAAATAGAGGCCGGGCCCACATATATATAGTACATGTTAGCCTATAACTGGCGATGCATGTGCACAAATATTATGGTTAATTATGTGGCACAGTTTTCCTACTGCCACACGCTAATTTTCCTACTCTAATTAACATTTTTCCTTGCATTTTCAATGCTTTAGTTTTTTTTGTTTTTTTGTTTTATGCAGCGAATGTGGTTTTTGCTGTCTTTAAGTTCGACCAACCGCAAAATCAAAACCACAAATGCAAATGCCAACTAAATTATGAGAAAATTAATTTCCACAGATGACAGCAACAACAACAACAAGGCCAGCAGAATTGCATAGTAAATTAAGTTAACTGCAAAAGGGGTTTTGGCTCAGGGGCGGCTGAATCTAATTAGTTGCTCAAAAGCTTTGCCTGCCAGCAGCCCAGCGTAGAAGGGTTTAGTGTAAGAGGTGGTTCACGGGTTGGGGCTGTGGATGGAGCTGGAGTAGAGCTGCACCACCATGGCCCATTGCACCACCGAGTGGGCTGATGGACTAGCTGGCAGATAGACGGAGACAGGCATTTGAGTTAAGTGAATCTGCATGTCATTCATGTCAGGACATTTAGTGCAGCAGGAAGCGTCGAGATGAAGCTGTTTCACTGAGGGAAAAGCCTCTACCTAAACTAATTAGGGAAGTGGATTAATATTAAGAACAAAAGGTGTAGTAATACTAACTTTTAGAGGGATTTAGAATAGTAGTTTGTTATAGAAAACTAGAATTATTACTCATTTAGGCATATTTCATCCTGAAAATATCTCCTAAAAATGATTCTATCAAATTTCTCCCAGTGCTTAGTCACTGCTGCTTATGCATCTGCCCAATTAGTTTCAGCTTGGTTGCATTCTGGCATTCGGATTTATGTGATTAATCTGAAGGTGCATATCTCTCCACCTACCAGCTAGGACAACAACTACAATCCAAATCCAAATCCAAATTTGTATAATCAGGAAAAAACTGAGCTGCATGTGTTGGCCCAAAATTTGCTGGGCACAAACAGCAAGAAAATGCTGAAATGTCAACATTTCCCCATAAATACACTCGCCTACATGAACCCAAAAATTAGCATAAGCGTAAACATTGCCAAGTGGCATTTAGGGAGTAAAACAAGGGGGGTGTTTGGGGGATAAAGGGGCCTCTGCACACTCCACTTTCCGGCCAAGTCAAACATTTTGGCACTGCATTAAATACACAGAATTTGCACAATGCCCCCCCAAAATGTAGACAGACAGAGGCGTAGGTGGAAGAAGGGGCTCTCCATGAAACATTGCCAAAAGCAAATAAAATTGCCCAGAAAACCATCAGGACCCACTGATGATTGGGCGGTTCACTATGCTTTGGCCCGATGTTGCCATATACTCGTCGTATATATATACTTTTTCAGTGGCAAGGGTTTAATGCTCGCTTGTGCGTGGCAAATTTGTAGAATTTACATTTTTATTTCTCGGCCAGAGAAATATTATGCAACACATGGCGAGCATTAAAAGGGATGGAGCTAATGAAGGCCGAAAGGGCTCTCCGAAATACCCTTAAGATGATTGGAATGGGCGTTATCCCAGCCATAAGAGGGATTACAATGGACCAAAGTGCCATTATACATGTATTTTTGTACTTTATAAGGAGCTTAGTATAAGGTAAGTTGCAAGAAAGACTTGGCTTGCAGTAACTTTAAGCAGCTATGCATTATCTTGTTAGAAACTAAAAACTTTTACCCAAAAACTAAATAAGAAAATCAAAGTTTTAGATATTCCTTCGAGTTCTTAACCTCTCAT